>NC_062570.1:68379166-68683333 GCF_022837055.1 Prionailurus viverrinus | reverse complement strand
ATGTAGCCTGAAGGGTCCCATCTCACACCTGCTGGATCCTCATCTCCAAAGGGCACCCAGGCACCTGTTTTGTTTAGCAAGCTTTATGGGGGCTTCTGTTATGTCACCTGCATTGAAAGTTGCTCCAGAGAAGAAATAAGCACATCGTTCTGTCCCCAGGCAGTGGAAAGAATTGGGTAGAATCACATACCTAGATATTCTTTCCCTGTTAGTTGCCTAAGAACATCGATTCTTAGCTTTTCCTCTTTTGGCACAGGCCCTACCAAATTCTCTTGCTCCTTAGCCACCCTCCACTTCAGACTCACAGGCAAGCATACACAGAGCACATGAAACCACCTGCTAAATAAAAAAGCAAGACAGCTAGGCTGGGGGCTCATCCTCCTGGTCTGTGTTCCATGGGCGATGGCCAGGAATATGGTCCCCCAGGTCTCTTTGGTTCACCCACCCATGGAAACTTGGCAAATCACATGTATGTTTTGGATATTCAGTGGCTGTTACTCATGGAAATCCTGAATCCACGTGAACACTCTTTCCAAAACCAGATGGAGTTTCCATTCAGAGAAACCTTGGCACCACTTTCCGCCGGAACAATCACAAGTTACAGGCAGGACCTGGGAGGGCTTCATGAAAGTGGTGGCTGGCACTGCAGACAGGGATCAACTAGGGAAGGAGAGGATGCCCCTGGCTGGCATTTCCCTTTCCTGAAAAACGGGGTGGCCCGCTGCCTCTAACTCATGGGTCTCAGAGAGGGGTAGGAACCTCCTCTAATTGAAACCTTCCTTGAAGAGAATTGTTTTGCTAAGATATAAGCAGCCCCACTCCAGACATTTAAGGCAGTTTGGCAGCCACTAATAGAACATCCCTAAACCTAACTCCAACAAAAAGGGGAGTATATGAGAAGAATGCAAAACATCTCACAGAATCTAAGAGCGGCTGGGCTTCAGAAAGACTCGAGAAAGATTAGAACCAGGAACCAGAATGACGTGGTTATGACATTGCCACTCTCTTCCTTCCCATCACCCCCTCTCTGGGGCTCACAAATGTCTTTCTGGATATCTCGCTCCCTCAATGTCTCTATCCCTGAATTTCTCTCTCCAAGTTGGCTTTTGTCATCAAGTAGCTAAATGGTGTCTCCAGCCCTAAATCCAAGACAGAATCTGATGGGTCAAGCTTTAGACAAGTTTGTCCCTGGCCCAAAGGGGTGGATAAGGAGAGTCATCCATGCAGATTAATGGATCCCACCAGAGTTAATGGGTCCTGGCATTATCTGCTTATCTCTCTGTTTCGCACTAGATTCCTTGAGGGCCAGCCCCCAGCCCCTAGCAGGTGCTCTGGCTGCACTGGAGATCATTGCAGGGACAGGCATCTTGTGCAATCCCAGGTGACTTTCATTCTGACAGAGAAAACAGACATTAAATAGCCATGCAGATACCTTTTCTCCAGCCAGCTCTTCACATTTTATTTCCAAATTATGTGCAGAGTACTCTATGGAAGGGAAAGAAAAAGAGAGAGAAACGGCCCCCCACCCAGATATAATGAATTATTGTGAATTGTTAACGTTTTAAAAATCAGTGCATAATGGGCATCTATGCAGACTGGGTGCCTGTAAGTTCTGGATCTCTGAGGTTTCCTTGTTTGCATGGGGCACAGATAAGCCCCACCCCCTGCCTAGAGCCTTTACCTGGCTCCAGCTCCCTGGCCCAACAAAACACCCCAGGAGGAAAGCTATAACCATTGAAGCAGACAGAAGGGCCTTTTATGAAGAGAAATGCCCCTCCCTGCCAGCCTGTGCCACCTCTCCCCTCCCACCCCCCGTCCCTGCTTCTCACTTCACAATAATGGCAGCCACTGCTGGGCTTTGGGGAGGTGAGCATTTCTGTTAAGAACAGATCTAAGAAACATCTACTTGGCACTAGGAGGTTTTTCATTTTGTCTTGTTCTGGGTGGCGGGATGGAGGTGGAGGGACTTGCCTATTGCCTTTTTGTTTGCTTGTTTCAATTTATTCACAAGCTATTTCAAACATACCAAATATAGTACAATGGACACCCCCATGCACTTACACGTAGTTAATCAACTATGATGATTAAATAGATACCAATATTTAGACACTTCTAATTCAGAACCTCCCCCTTCTGGCACGCGCTCTTTCCTAAAGAAATAAGATGTTATTAATCCCACTGAAGACGACTTCCATCTCTTCCTCTGCCTTCCACCTCAGGGCATTCGACACATGTTCCGTAATTTTTACTATATTTGTAGCATCCATAAGCAATATAAACTGCCATTTTGTGTTTTTACAATATGCACCAACAGTATTGTGTGCATTTCATTTTGCAAATTGCCTTTCCTACTCCACATTATGTCTTCTGAGATTTATCCATGTCGTTGCCTAGAAATATTGCTCATTACATTAACGGCGTATTCTCTTGTTTGCAGAAATCCCAGGTTATCCATTTTCCTGCTGGAAAGCCACTAAGCAAGTGGTTTTCACATTTTTGTAAAAAGTGGCTTCAGTAAACATATTTATATCATGCCTTGTTAGGCACATGGTCACGAGTTTCTGGAGGGCAGACAGCTAGTCGTGAAATTGCTGTGTAGGTGCTCGCTGTCTAGGTAAATTTTTAGAAGGTTACAACGGCTCTTCTGTCACTTCCTCTCAACAGTGACATGGGACCCCAGTTTATGATTCTGAGGGTCCCTCGTAGAGAAAATGTGAGAACTTAGAATTTTTAATTTATTTATTTATTTTGAGAGAGCATGACGGGGGGAGGGTCAGACAGACAGGGAGAGAGAGAATCCCTAGCAGGCTCCGCACTGTCAGTGTGGAACCCAACATGGGGCTTGAACCCACGAACCATGAGATCATGACCTGAACCGAAATCAAGAATCAGATGGTTGACCAACTGAGCCATGCAGGCGCCCATGAGCACTTAGAATTTTTAAATAATAATTATAGAGTGCTTCTAATACCTTAAAAGAGAAAAAACACGTGTCACTAATTGTTACAGAACTTAGACCAGTGATATAATGGAAATTGTGGCATTTTAGAAGGTTCCTTACCCTGAAGAGGATTGATCTGGATAGCTCTGCCTGCTCTGTGTGCCCTGGACCCCTTACCTTCCAGTGACCATTTAGAATGTGACCCTTTCTCAACTCAGGTCCCAAACCCACAAGCCTTCCCCTTCCCCTGCCCCCAAACTTCTTGGAGCCCAGACTGTGTATGGATCCAGTTGGGGCCCTCTCCCGGCTGACAGTGCCTGTCCTCCTTGCCTGAGAATGCCTCAGGTTGCTGATCGGATTGGCAAAAGCTCGGCAGGGAGGACACTTATATTCGAGGTCCATAGATTTTCTTACCTTTCCTTTCTTATTTCCTCCCATTTTTTTTTTTTTGTAGTTTCACTTAATAATGGAACTATCAATACATCTCCCCACCCATGTAGGAATGCAAAATGTAGACCCCATGTGAAAAAGTACATGCCCCTTTGCTTACCACTCGGGGTCGCTCAACATGTTTTTGTTTTAAAGTTCAGTCTGAAAGTCAAGATCTCCAGACCTCATGACAAAACGTGTAAGGCAGAAGACGAGTCTTATTTGGGGAAATTCCCAATCTTCACAGCCAGCACCATGGAGGACTGAAACCGCATGGTTTGCTCTGTAAATCTGCACCATGGCAGCTCTCAGCTTGGCCCCAGTGCGCCCCCTGGCCGCAGCCTGCCGTCCTGCTTTAGTTTCTTCCTAGCGAGTGCACCTCAAGTGGCAAGGTGGTGCGTCTGGAGACTTGGCTCCAGCCAAGGGCTCAGCACGGGCTCAGCCACCCCCAGAAAGCTAATGAATAGGTAAGGTGCCACATATCTAGAGGATAGAGCAGTGGATGCTGGGGGAAGGGGCTTTCCCTGGATGTTCAGCAGGACCCAGCCCAGAGGCTCAGTACCTGAAGAGAACATAGCTAGAAGCCTCATCTTTGCAACAAATGGTGATGTGGAAAGTTCTACAGAGAAACGCAGTCATGAGAAATAAGGCGGAAGAGCACATCCGAGTCTCCTTCCAGACCACCCCTCACTTGCTGTCTGGCTTTGAGGGAATGGCGTAACTTCTCTGAGTCTCCTGCCCTCACTATGGACTTGGGGCGTGTACAGTGCCTGGTGACATGAAGGCCTCGGATACGCTTTCTCCCCACTCGACACTCTGCTGTGGACCCAAGTGAATGAATACTACAAAGAGGCCGTGGGCCCTGTAGGGGAGGAACAATTTCTCTTCTACCTTTGTAGGGTCTCCAGCTGGACCTAAGAACTAAACTGACATAAGGCAGACTAAGAGGAGAAAGGTGGACAAATTGTACTAAAATTCCATGTGTACCTGGGAGCCTTCACAAGAAAATGAGGACCCAGGGAAGTGACCAGAGCAGAAAGCTTATAGATGTTTTAGACAAAGAAACAATAACTTTGTGAAGAAATGAGGGCAAAGGGCTCTGGGCTTGAGATGGTAAATTGTGGGGTAGCGACTAGATCTGGGGTGGGGGGAAAGCTAGTGGAAAGTAAGGGTCATTTTAGTAAATTTGTTTGTACAGATCCATTTTGACATCGGTTCCCAGTACCTACTTAGTGATAAGGACATTCTTCTCTTGCTGGCACAGGGAAGGCACCTCTCTCATAGGGAATTTCATGGTGTTTCTAGGTAGGAAAGGGGACGTCTGAGAGCCTTTCCTGCATCTGCTATTTCTCAAGTGCCTTCAGCTCAAAATAATCAGTATGCCAGGGGCACCTCTCGGCTCAGGTCATGATCTCACAGTCTGTGAGTTTGAGCCCCGAGTAGGGCTCTGTGCTGACAGCTAGGAGCCTGGAGCTGGCTTCAAATTCTGTGTCTCCCTCTCTCTCTCTGCCCCTTCCCCGTTCATGCTCTGTCTCTTACTCTTTCTCAAAATAAATAAATAAACATTTAAAAAATCAGTATGCCAGTGACATATTTGGGGTGGCATGTCCTGAATTTCTTCGTGTTCAAATACACGTTTTCCAAGTAGTCACCTACAGAATATTTCATTTTATACTCCCAAGTCAGCTCCAACACCACCTGGGCAGTTTATAGCAGAGGAGTTTGGCAGCGAGGGGGTGAAGACTCTGAAGCCAGATTCCTGGGTTCGACCACTTACTAGCTACCTGGCCTTAGAAAAGTTTCCTTATTTTTTTTAAAGTTTTTATTTTATTTATTTTGAGAGAGACAGACACATCACGAGCAGGGGAGGGGCAGAGAGAGGGAGGGAGAGAGAATCCCAAGCAGGCTCCACAGTGTCAGCACAGACCCCAGTGTGGGGCTCGAACTCATGAACTGTGAGGTCATGACCTGAGCTGAAACCAAGAGTCGGATGCTCAACTGACTGAGCCACCCGGGCTCCCCAAAAGTTTCCTTATTAGTAAAATGGGAATAAAAGCAGTAGTACCAACCTCAGAATTAAATCAGTTAATTTGTTTTCCTGGCACACAGCACTCAGTAATGGTATCGCTTTATCAAAATACTAATAGCTATTGTTACACTAATGAGCCCATCCATTTCTCAGGGGCCAAGTGTGTATTATGGCTGTGGCCCTAGTGACACAAAGGTGAGCGAGTCGTTCTCTGCTTCCCAAGGGCTCCTGGTCACTCCTTGGTCACCCCAGGTCCCAAGGGCTCCTGGGGGGGGGGGGGGGGATGGGCCAGTGACCAGACAGACCATGGCAAGGCTGGGGCAATGGGACAGCACATGGTGCTGGGGAGCTAGAGGAGAAATGGGGAGGAGCCTGGAGAGCACTGGAGAGACTTCCGGTTCTTTAAAGATGGGGAGAAGTCAGCTAGATGCTGGGGAGACTGCTGTGAATAAAACAAAGTTCTGCTCCCACGATGATTCGCCAACATATCCCACTCACCACATGCCCCGCACTTTTCTGCATGCGTTATGCTTGTTAACTAGTAGGTCCACGTGCCACTCTAACCTCCTTTTTCCGTTTGGACTAACCGGAGCGCAGACAAATCTGATGACTTGGCCAGACTGGTCAAGTCCCAAGGAGCAGAGCTGGGATTCACACCAGGCAGTCTGGCCGCCGCTGTCTGGCCTCAACCACTCTGCTGTGTCGCCCTAGAGGAGCTTGCTCACATTCTCACGACCTACTCCGGGAGCTACAAGTGGGTTTTTTTTTTTTTGGCTGCAGTGAGGTGTCAAGCACAGCAGGCGTGTTGAGGCCAGCCTGTGAGGGTCCTCGGCCCCCAGGCTGGAGGGCTGGGGCTTTACCCTGCATGCTGGGTACAGAATGGCTTGTAAAGGGCAAGGGGGACGCGGGGAGAACAGCCTCCCCGCGCCTACCGTAAGCTGTATCGAGAATCCGGACCAGGGATGACAATGGACAGGAATGGATGCAGGGAAGGGGCGGCTCGCGCGGCCGAGGAGGCAGGCCTGCGGCGCGGGGTCGCGGTCGCCCGGCCGGCCAATGGCGTGGGACTGGGAGGCGGCCCCTCCCGCGGGGCGGGGGCCGGGCGGGCGGGGCGCGCTGCGGGCTCGCCGGGTACCAGCGCTGCCGCATCCCTGCGCGCTCCCCGCCCCCGCGCCGCTCCCGTTCCCGCAGCCCGCGGCGGCGTCCCGGCGAGGCCTGGCAGGTCCAACGCGAGCGCGGCTCTGTCCAGTTGGGTGCGTGAGGGACGGCGGCGGGGAAGGGGCGGCTCTGTTCGGTCTCGTCTGGACCGGTGAGGGGCCGGGCCCTCGACCGGGTTCCGATCCCGCGGGGAGGGTGCTGACGGGCGCTCGGATCGCCCCAGAGTGGGCTGCCCAGGGCTGGGCTGGGAGTGGGGTCGTGGCGCTCGAGCTGCGCTGGGACCTGGTCGTGAAGGGGCAGTTCTCGAACCGGGGGCGGCGGGGGCGTGAGCGGGGGTGTGGGGGGAGGGCCACGGGCGTTGGGGACTAGGCTCTGTCGCTGCTCCGGGGAGGGGGGCATCCCGGGGGGCCAGGGAAGAGCTCAGCCCATGCTGGAGGAGGGGGTGGGGGTGCGGAAGGGATGGGGCGGTGGGGGCGGGGGCGCCGCGCCCCGAGGGCACTCTGGGGGGTAGAGGGGCGCCAGGGGCGGGCCGGGGTGCAGGGCGGGGCGGGGCGCCGGGGCCGGCGTGGGGGTGGTCGGCGAGCCTCTGACCGCGTTCCGGGACGCAGGCGGCGGCGGCGGCGGGCGCAGAGCGGAGATGCGGCGGCTCGGGGGCACCCTGCTGTGCCTCCTGCTGGCGGCGGCGGTCCCCACGGCCCCCGCGCCGGCTCCCACGGCGACCGCGGCTCCCGTCGAGCCCGGCCCGGCTCTCAGCTACCCGCAGGAGGAGGCCACCCTCAACGAGATGTTCCGTGAGGTTGAGGAGCTGATGGAGGACACGCAGCACAAACTGCGCAGCGCCGTGGAAGAGGTGGGTGCGTCTGGCGGGCGGGCGGCTCGGGATAGCCCCTGGCTGGGGGAAGCAGTGCTCGGAGCGCTGGCCGGGTTCCTCCGTTCCGCGAAGGGGCTGGAAAGAGCGGGCAGCAGATTCGGAGTGATCCGGCGGCAGCGCAGGGTGATCTCAACTCCCATCTCATTCTGACTTTCCTGCCAAAAGATCTGGATCTGGGCCTGTTCGCCGAGAGCCTCCGGCTGGGCTCACCCAGGGGCAGCCGGGGTCACCACCTGCTTACAGGCCGCTGGCCACTACCCTGCAATTGTCTTCAAGTGTGCAGTTGTCCCCTCCCCCCTGTCGTAAGCGGATGCTTGCATGGCCCCTGGTATTCCAGCGCTGTGGTTTTGCAGAGAGGCAGAGGAAGCTCCAGGGATGTCAAGTTCTAGCTTGTACGTCGGGCTCTGAACTTGTGCCATCTTCTCAAGACATAGTTAGGATACCACGTGAGGACAAAAAGCCCTGAAAGCTTTGCTGCTGGTCTGTCTGGGCTTCCCCAAATGCCGTGTGAGGCAAAGAAGGAAAATCAGAATCCTGAATCCCAGCAGTGTGCGTTTTGAGATGTGGGGGTGGGCGTGGGGAGGGCAATGTGGAAGGCAACCCACATCCACCTCAGTAGTGCTTTGGAGTCAGTCCTGGGCTCAAGGTTCTCCTCTGCCACTGACTAGCAGGGCGACATTGGGCAAGTCCCTTAACATCCTGTACCTCGGTTTCCTGTTAGAACTAAATGCCATGGTATGTGTGGGCACCTGGCATATAATAGGTGGGCAATATACAGCAACTGTTATTATCAGGTACCAGATACCTTAGCAAAACTTTGCCTGGCTTCTTCTTTCCATCACCTCCCAGGTTCAGACACTATGGATGGCATCCTCTATGGTGAACACCCATTTGTCCTCAGGGCAAGAGGTGCAGCTGGCCCAGCCCTCCCAGCCCAGGTGTTAGGAGCTGTCCCTGGTGCCTGGGGTCGGTGGGCATGGTCACTGTCCGGCCTGGCTCTGGCTGTATGTAGCCTGTGTTTGGAGAGAAGCCAGCCATCCCAGTGAAGGAGTCAGCAAGAGACCAGATGTCCAGGCTGGGGGCGGGGGGTGTCAGGCATCTGCCCACCCATTTCTCTACATTCCATCTGGACAGAGCCTTAAATGCTAGCTCTGGTCTACCGGGTCAGGTTGCTTTCTCCCCACAGTCTGCGTAGTTTGGGGATATTTCCCCTTCCTTCCCACAGCAGTCAGCCTGATGGAGTATGCAGTGAAGGGGACATTGGATTGGGAGGCGGCTGTGTGGGAAGCTGTACTGAACATCCACTGGACAGGCCAGGTTCCAAAACCCATGGACAGACTTTCTATTTCCTGTGAAGGCAATAGAATCATGACATGGAACAATTAAAAGGAGAGGGTCATCAGATGGACCCTAACGTCTCTTACTCTGGTGAGTGATCCTTCTGGTGCCAGGGTGGGTCATCTGCTTTCTTTCTCTGGGTTCCAGGATTTTCCCTGTTGCACACGGATTCCCACTGAGACTGATGAGGTCAACTCCATGTTTTTATTCCGTGTGAACTTGTTTGTGCAGCATGGTCTTCTGATGGTGGCGCTTGCTGAGGGAGATGAGGGAGAAGCAGGGGCCTCTTTAATCCTGTTCATTGATCAGAGAAGTTTGGGATCAGCAGCTCTTAGTGGCCTGTCTACTCCATGGGAGTTGTCCTCATTGTCTCTGCCAGGGCCCCAGCTTCCTCCCTCCAGATGCACCTCTGCTTGGGTTGTGAAGGTGGGCTGGTGGAAGTTTGCCACCAGGAGATCTGCTGGCTGCTACCTCTGTCTTGCTCAGTGGTCACTCCCCAGAGAGTGTCCTCGATGGCAGTGAGGACAGGTTGAGAGTGGCTGAACACCTGCATGGCAGGAGAACAGGCCGTGGGAATCAACCTTTCTCCGTCTGGTCCTAGCTCTGCCACTTACTAGTGGTGGGATTTAGGAAATGTCCCCCCACCTCCGTTAGGCTAAGGGGGGATGTAAACGAGAGGATGCAAGTAAAGCAAGTTGTCTGCTGTCTAAAATGGGATTAAGTAAAACTGTGTAATAGAAGTCACCCCCTGAGTTTGCGGTCAGGGTTATGGGAGATTGTTGGTTCCCAAGAAGAAATGGCTGTCGTTGTCATCATATTAGTAGTACCAGCGTGGATGATGACAAAGAACCACCAGTGTCTGATACTTAATAGAGTCTCAATAGATTGTGGCTATTAGTATTAATTTTTTTAAAAGAGACTGCCGGAGGGGTGCCAGGGTAGTTTAGTCGGTTAAGCGGCCGACTCTTGACATGGGCTCAGGTCATGATTTCCCAGTAGTGAGATCGAGCCTCCGAGTTAGGCTCTGCACCGAGCATGGAGACTGCTTGGGATTCTCTCTCTCTCTCTCTCTCTCTCTCTCTCTCTCTCTCTCTCTTTCTCTCTCTCTGTCTCTCTCTCTCTCTGCCTTTTTCCCACTCATTGACTCTGTCTCTGTCTCTCTCTCAAAATAAGTAAACATTAAAAAAAAAAAATAAAAGTGACTGCCGGGAAGCCCCTCACATCTCATAAATACAGGATAGTTGCTATTTACTTCCCTGAGGAAAGGGCCAGGACAGATGGATTAGTTGTTTACATAGTTGCATAATGAATCTGCTTTCAAGTAATTTCCTGATATTTTAAATATCCCAGCTGACTCGAGCTGCTGATTACTTTTTTTTTTTAATGTTTATTTTTGAGAGAGAGAGAGAGACAGAGCATGAATGGGGGAGGGGCAAAGAGAGAGGGAGACACAGAATGTGAAGCAGGCTTCAGGCTCTGAGCTGTCAGCACAGAGCCCGGCGCGGGGCTCAAACTCGTGAACTGCGAGATCATGACCTGAGTCGAAGTCGGATGCTTAACCAACTGAGCCACCCAGGCACCCCAAGCTGCTGATTACTGTTAAGGGAAAGATGAAGTTAACTGTACTTGTAGGATCATTATTGGGGGAAGCATACATCCAAATGGTTCAATATAGGCTGTTCCTACTTTGATGTTTTAATATTCTATATGTTACTGATGAGTGTGTTTTGAGGATAAAACCACGTTCTTCCCCTCCCTTCCTTCTGTTCATTGTAACTGACACATTCTAGAATGTTCTTAATCACTTCGGGTATTCCGAGGAAGAGCCCCAATACCAAGCCTCGATTTATCTCCCCAGTTTTTCCTGCTATACCCCTTTAACGGACACACAGAAACAACCAGCTCTAAATGCCATTTTTTATAACATGCACATTCCTCCTTTATGAAGCAACTCCTATTGCTGTAGGCTTAAGTTTCTCTTGCTAGTGGCAGTAATAGTTGTGGTTGAAATTTCCATTGTAAACTGTACTTTTAGTTCATGGTGCCATTAGAGAACTATTAGCTCATTCTATTGAAGTAACCACTGGTTGAGAGGGAGAAGGTTTTATAAAAAGAATCTCTGCTCAGCCCAGAGCAAACTTTAGATTTGGTAATTTGTTGATTATTCGAAAGCCAAACTGGAGGATTCAGGTTCCAATGGGAATTTTAAAAACATG
Organism: Prionailurus viverrinus; assembly: GCF_022837055.1. Taxonomy (NCBI): domain Eukaryota; kingdom Metazoa; phylum Chordata; class Mammalia; order Carnivora; family Felidae; genus Prionailurus; species Prionailurus viverrinus. The sequence continues at coordinate 68,672,351 of NC_062570.1, read as the reverse complement.
AAAATATTCCCTTCTGCTTCTGGATATAGCCTCTCTAGCATCTTCAGCCTCCTGCTCTTTCCAGGTGTATCTTTTCTGTCACTAAACATTCCAGGATCTGTCACTTAAAAAAAATTTAAGGGGCGCCTGGGTGACTCAGTTGGTTAAGCGTCCGACCTCGGCTCAGGTCATGATCTCATGGTTTGTAGGTTTGCTCCCCACGTTGAGCTCTGTGCTGACAGCTGGATCTGCCCATAGTCCCTCTCTACTTCATCATCCACCATTTTATCCTGTGCCCAACGTGAACCCTGTGCCCCAGCCAACAACACACACCATTCTTGTCCAGGCTGCCACAGCCTTGCCTCCTCATGCCCCTTTCCGTTCACATCCTACCCATTCTTGGAGACCAGCTCAGTCACCCCTCCTCTTCCTCCTGGAGGCCTTTCTTTTCATTTCTTTAAACCCCTGCCTTGCTTCTAGAAACTGTCATAATCATCCCCAAAGTGGTTTATGTGGGGCTCTGCTATCTCCCCAGTAAATGCATAAGCTACTCAGGGCAGAATCACACTGGACAAGTCACAATATTTGGAGTCAGATTGCCCTGAGTTCTGTCTGAGCTTTGCCGCTTACTAACAATGTGATGTGATGACTTAGGAAGGTCCCTTCACTTCTCTTCACTCGTGTTCTTCATCTGCAGAATGAGGGCAACAACACCTTCCTCCTAGCGTTGCTGTGAATGCTCAGGGAGGCAGGGAAGGCGTGGCGCATTGGCTCAGACATAGCTGATGCCCAAACGTGGAGGCCGTCTATGGTGACGATGACCACGATGACGATGAACCCAGTGATCAAGTTTCGGACACCTTGGCAATCCTCTCAGGGTCAAACACAGCAGTTGCTGACCAAGTCCTCATTTGTGTCTACCAGACTCGGTTCTAGTTCAGTGTTTTTGTGCTACGTCGCGACATGGCAATTCTTTTCCCGTATCCATCCCAGCTCATCAAATGTGGTTGAGAGACACAGGAAAAGAGTTGCCTTAATTAGTACATGAGAGAATAGAAGACAGTGATTTTTTTTTTTAAATAGGAGAATCTTTTTGAGGATTAGTTTCGAGAAGTAAAAATAGCCCAGAGTCAAAGATAGCAGTGTTGGAAAACTGCCAGCCACCAACTAGAACTTCTCTTTGTGTCTCTCGTTTAAATCCTAGAGAGAGTATCGGATTGGCACAACTGGCCTTTCTTTGAGTCCAGTCAGCTATGAACTGGTCACATTGTCAACTACTCCCTCGAGGTGGGGCACGGTGGTAAACGCACAAGGGGAAATTGGGTACAGCTTCAGGTTGAATGACATCTCTGGTATAAGTGTCACGGAGGCTCATAAGACTGGAGGATTTGAGACCAGCAGCCTCAGAAATCTGACACCAGGGGCACCTCCGACTTCGGCTCAGGTCATGATCTCACGGTTCGTGGGTTTGAGCCCCACGTCGGGCTCTGTGCTGACAGCTCAGAGCCTGGAGCCTGCTTCGGATTCTGTGTGTGTGTGTGTGTGTGTGTGTGTGTGTGTGTGTGTGTGTGTGTCTGCCCCTCCCCACTCGCTCTTTGTCTGTCTCTCTCAAAAATAAATAAACATTAAAAAAAAGAAAAAGAAATCTGACACCAGAGAAGAACACATGTTCAAGAAGAGCCAGAAAGAGGGGAGACCCTGGGAACTAGTCAGCTGACCCTCTCTCTACAAGGGTCCCTGTTGTACCCAAGAGGTGGGGTGGGGAAGGAGACATAGCTGTCGCCCTACCTGTATCAGGTAAGGGGCTGTCTTGGGGATGTTTGGCTTTTCCCACCCCTCACCACCAGACCCTGCAGCAAAGGTTTGGGGACAAATAATTTATTTGGGAAGTGATCCCAGAAATACTAGAAGGAAGTGGGAAAGTAAGATGGAGGAGAAGAGAAGGAATAGAGACTGTGCTAATGAGCAGGTTACTGCTAGGCACTGAGGCACCACTGGGGTTCAGTCCCACTGGGCGTCAGAGAGACTCTGCCTCTTTGCGGGGAGAGGGGGGTGGGGTACTTACCGGCATAGTCTTTGGCTCACTAATTGAGGATGGTTCCTGGGGTATTAACTCCCCAGCGCTTGAGGTCTGTGCAGGCTGAGCACGCTGAGCTGCCAGAGAGAGACAAAGCTGGTTGTTGGCACGTAAGGGAGTTGGATGCAGGTCACGGGGAGATGGACGGGGCACCAACAGCGGGTGTACAAGGGCCAGGACCGTTCAATGGAAGCATGCTCAGATCCCACGTCTGCCCTTTCCTGACAGTCTTTTTGTGTTTTTTTTTATGTGTCTTGTGGATATCCTACAGTGAATTTTTTTATTTTTTATTAAAAAAATTTTTTTTGACATTTATTTTTGAGAGACAGAGAGAGACAGAGCACAAGTGGGGGAGGGGCAGAGAGAGAAGGGGACACAGAATCCGAAGCAGGCTCCAGGCTCCGAGCTGTCAGCACAGAGCCTGACGTGGGGCTCGAACCCACGAACTGTGAGATCATGACCTGAGCCAAAGTCGGATGCTCATCCTACTGAGCCACCCAGGCGCCCCAAATTTTTTTATTTTTAATTTCTGTAAACATACAGTATAATATTGGCTTCAGGTGTACAATATAGTGATTCAACAATTCTACACATCACTCAGTGTTCATTGGGATAAGTATACATTAAAAAAACTTTTTTTTAACGTTTATTTATTATTGAGAGACAGAGAGACAGAGCATGAGCAGGGGAGGGGCAGAGAGAGGAGGAGATACAGAATCCGAAGCAGGCTCCAGGCTCCGAGCTGTCAGCACAGAGCCCAACGCGGGGCTCAAACTCACAAACTGCGAGGTCATGACCTGAGTTGAAGTCGGATGCTCAATCGACTGAGCCACCCAGGCGCCCCAAGTATACTCTTAATTCACTTCATTCACTGTTTGACCCATCCCCTCACCCATCTCCCCCTGTGGTAACCACCAGTTTGTTCTCTATAGTTAAGAGTCACTTGTTTGTCTCTTTTTTGTCTTTGTTTTTTTGTTTTGTTTCTTAAATTCCACATTTGAGTGTTATCTTCTGGTATTTGTCTTTCTCTGAATGACTTATTTCACTTAGCGTTATACCCTCTAGCTCCATCCATGTTGTTGCAAATGGCAGGGTTTCATTCTTTTTTATGGCTAAATAATATTCCAGTGTGTGTGTGTGTGTGTGTGTGTGTGTGTGTGTGTACCACATCTTCTTTATCCACTCATCTATCGATGGACACTCGGGCTGCTTCCTTAGTTTGGCTATTGTAAATAATGCTGTAGTAAACATAGGGGTGCATATATCTTTTCGAATCAGTGTTTTTGTGTTCTTTGGGTAACTACCCAGTAGTGGAATTACTGGATCATACAGTAATTCTATTTTCAGTTTCGGGGGGAACCTTCATTCTGTTTTCCATTATGACTGCACCAGTTTGCATTCCCACCAGCCGTGCATGAAGGCTTTTTTTTTCTCTACGTCCTCACCAACAACTTGTTGTTTCTTGTGTTCTTGGTTTTAGCCATTCTGACAGCTATGAGGTGGTATCTCGTTGTGGTTTGGGTTTGCATTTCCCTGATGATGAGTGATGTCCTTCACTGATAGTCTTGGGGAGTTATCCAGTCTCCCTGAGCCTTACTCTCCCCATTTGTAAAATGGGTACATTCACACCCACCTCCTAGGAAGGTGGGATTTAAGGCTATAACATATGTAAAACATTTAGTGCAGTGTCTTATTGTAGTGGGTATTCACTTAATGGTGTCTATTGCTACCATTATTTGTAATTGCAGAAGAGGAAAAGAGAAGTGGTTTTCTTTTTTTCTAGTGGAATGATTTATATCAAGAGAAAACAATTTTGCTCATTAAGTTCATTGATTTAATAGATGGAAGCAGAAGAAGCTGCTGCTAAAACATCGTCAGAAGTGAACGTGGCAAAATTACCTCCCAGTTATCACAATGAGACCAACACAGAAACCAAGATTGGAAATAATACCATCCACGTACACCGAGAAATTCACAAGGTAAGCGTGGCCAGGGCCAGCACTTTCTCCTTTCTGTAGCACCCCGTCCCATCAGAGAACTAAGGTCTTGTTTACAAATTTGATCCATAAGCCAAAAATACAAATAAGGTTGGTAAAACACAGATTAAAAACCAGAGGGAGTAAGGGAGCTGTTTAAGTGGGAGAGTGGTGTACATATCAAAAACCTAAATTGCTTTTGCATTCAAGTAATAAATTCAACTCTAGGCTGCCTGCCAGTCCAATTGCAAAGGAATGGTCTGGGGTTTTTATCATTTGAAAAAAAAAAAGGGTGCAAACAAGTGTCTAGAGAGGTACGTCTCTAGTATTGAATTTGAGGAATTTATCTCATAGGTTTTAATGTATGTATTAGTAGAGAGTTGAAATAGAGTTCATGTTTGGTGAATAGATCTTCACTGTTTCCTTAGGAGGAACTCAGAATGTGATACACTCCATCTTCAGAATGGAACGCCTCTATTGCCATGAGATTGAACATCTTTTCATTTGCTGGTTATCCATTCAAACTCCCATAGCAGAGTTTTTCCCAGCCTGCCCCATGTCTAAGTGTTCTTGGTTTAATGTCTGGCATGAAGAACAAGCAGGTTCATTCATTGCCTGACTTGAGGAAGAAAACACCAGAAATCCAGAGGCACGTAGCATTAACCTGCCCTGGCGTGAGAGGTCGCCATCGTGACTTAGGCAGGACTGTGAGGGCAAACCTTGTGAGCCTGGTTTCTCTTGAAGAGAGTCTGGCGTGCAGACATCCAGGGTCATTGTAGAGGCTGTTGAGTTGATGTCCTATCGTTAGCATCAAGGAGCTTGACCTCTAATCTCATTTCAACTCATATACACAGGGCCTGATGGTTCTCCCGAGAGAGTCTCACTTTTGTTCAAGGGCCCAGGTAATGACTTGGTTGAAACAATAGGGTTTGTGTGTCATAGAGCACAGAGGGGTCAATTTTTATGGGCCATTGCCTTGACTGTAAAGTAGCCTTTATGTGGCTCTTCTCCCGCTGTCTACTGATGGACCCGGCTTCAGAGTGTACCCCATCACCCCCAGATAAATGAATGAGTCACTCACTGAAAAAAAAATCCTTTAGCATTGCTCATCTGAGGACTGCAGAATGTTTCCAAAAGTCATTATTTTATCTTTGTCAAAACCAATGTTAAGTCATTCTTTTTGACAATAACAGGTTTGGCTACTTAAGGATGCTTCTTGTAGATGTTGGAATACCCAAGTGTGAGTCCTTCCAGTAACTAGTATGATTTTGAAAAATTTTTTAAATTTTATGTCCCTCACTAACCATACTTATGAAATAAGTATGTCAATTCATACGTGACAGTAGCATGAGGGGCAAATAGTTTAAAGTACATGAGAGATCATTGTAAACTACAAAGTGCTTGCAACAGCAAGTTCTTATATTCCTTTTTTTTTTCCAGTAAATTTATGTTATCAGCACAGCGTACTAGTTCTCCAGTAGGTTCCATGGAGCACCTGTCCTATGCAATGCTTCACAAAAGAGGGACTGGGGGGTGGTGAAACATATTTTGAAAACATTTTCCTTACTTCTCCTCCTAGAGATAGAAAAATGCACACTAGTATATACTAAAGACTTTAAGAAGTCCTGCATGTATAGAACCATAGAATTTTTAAAAATATACCATCAGTTAATCTGGCAAAAATCTGGCATAGAGGAAGAAGACACTGCCTATTTGCTGGAGTGGAGATTTATCAAGATAAAAATATTAAAGGGGCGCCTGGGTGGCTCAGTCAGTTGAGCATCTGACTGTTGATTTCGGCTCAGATCATGATCTCAGGGTCATGAGATCAACCCTCTCATCGAGCTCTGTGCTGAGTGTGGAGCCTGCTTAAGATTTTCTCTCTCTCTCCCTCTGCCCCTCCCACCTCCACTCACACTCGCTCTCAATTTTATATGTGTGTATATATATATGTGTGTTGATTATATGTTATATTACATATATGTATATATGTTGATTATATGTGTTTTATATATATATATATATATGTGTATGTATATATTTGATTAAAATATATCTCTTCAGAACGGCAGCTGGATCCACTGTGACAGATTAGGCTGAGTTTCCACTTTGTTCTGGATGCAGCCTCCTTGTGATATTAGAGCTGGCAGGAACTTTACAGATGACCTAGTAATGAGGACACCGTGAATCAGAGAAGTGGCTTGTTCCTGGTTGCATGCTAGATGGCTGTTGGTAGCTGAGCCGAGGCTCGAAGAACACAGATCTCCCGTCTCCTGGGCGGACATCCTTTCTGCTCTTCACCACCAGCACGAGTGTTCGATAGACAGGGCCTTTGGTGGGGCAGGAGTGGCCCGCGGTGCCTGTCAGGATTTGGGGGGCCTACCTTAGAGGCGCCTGCTGCTGGTTACAGAATCAGATCCAGACCCCAGATAAGGGAGCCTCCCATTGAACTTAAGCACTTTCTTGATAAAATACTTCGCCAGAATCAGGAGCGGGGTAGCTGTGGGTAAAGCCTGCTTGCTTCTCATGAGAGATGTTTGATTAGACACCCAGACCTGTCACTGTTGAAAAGAAAGTTGACGTTGAGTTTCAGGTGACGAGCCCCAAGAGCAATAAAAGCAGCCAGTGCTGAGTATGTGCTCGATGACCGGCTCTGTGCCGAGGGCTTTGCACAGACCTCCCCAGCGCTCTGCATAGCAACCCTATGAGGTAGACTCTGTTATGTTCCTTATCGCGGCGCAGAGAGGAGGCCGTCTGTCTGACGGCTTCTGGTGGAGTTCAGAACGAAAGGGGGAGTGGGCATTCTCTCTATTTTGGCAGATGCCCCTGCTTTCATAAAATGGAAGAAAGAAACCAGCTTGTGGGATGTGCCCAGAATTCCTTCTATTGCATGCTCACTATGCTTGCTCTGCCGTAGATCACCAACAACCAGACTGGACAGACGGTCTTTTCAGAGACGGTCATCACGTCTGTGGGAGACGAAGAAGCCAAAAGGAGCCACGTGAGTTGTCCTCTCTCCTGGGCTCACCCCGGAGGTGCACACCTTTGTTTAGCTTGTGACGGGTGACCCAGACTTCAGGCTGTGGGCAGAAGGGAGCTGACTCTCATTCGCCTCTTCTGCCTCCTTTCTACCAAGATGCCTGGATGCCTGCATTTCTGGCTGGAACAATGCAGTCTGGTAATAGGCTCTAGCTCAGTGCTCTCTGCATCAGGAACAACAGGGAAATGAGATTCAGTTGGTATTTGCATGGCTCGCCCTCAGCCTTGAAAGGGAATAAGGAGGTACCAAGTACATTGATTGGGGACTCTGGCCATGAGATCTGATGCATCCAACCTGGAATCCCCAGAACCTCTGGTGTGGCCAGGCCTCTTACAAGCCCAGCCCTGGTCAGGCAGTCTGAGAGCAAGAAGACCTCACAGGGAAGCCCGTGGTCTAAGGGAAAAGGGCTGTCCTCCTTCTCTAGGCCTCATGCTCTTGCCACTTGTGATTGTTCCTACTACACAGTGGCCTGCTGCTTTGTCCAATGGTGGCATGGTTTTTATAGAACCACATAGTCCTAATGTTGGAAGGGGCATATTTCACAGGAGGAAAGCCTAGGCACCGGTCGGGAGATGACCTAGTTGGAGTCACTGGTGTCCAGACTCCCAGGCCCCAGGTGGCTCACCTGTACTTTACCTTCTCAGAGAGGTGGCTGGCTTCAGATGCAGATGCCTGATGAGGAGTGGACAAGGTGACTGCCATGTGACATGGTCAGCAGTAAAAATGTGCTTCCTCTATGGGGACCCCAAGAACCAGCCTGTCTGTCCTCAGGTTCCTGACACAGACTTTAACCACAAGTTCTTACCCTCCAACGTGCGGAACGCATCCCTGGCCTTCACAGGGGATCAAGGATTTTTCTTAACTTCTTTTGGTATTCTCATAGGAAGGGTAGCAGTGTACCCACAACAGCTAGGGAGGTGGTGTTGATGTGGTTGGTAGTTGGTGGGTCCTTTTTGCTTGGTTCTGGCACGGTGCTCATTTACCTCAGGCTGGGGGGTCCAGTTGGTTGTGTGTGATAATGGTGACCCACCATTCAAGGGACCTGGGGGCAAGCTCTGTAGTGAAATGGAAAGAGCTCTAGCAGCGGAGGCTGGAAGCAGGGGTTTGTCACTTACGAGTTGGGTCACCCTGGTCACAGAAGCCTTTGAAGTGAAGATAGGGTCAACGGACGGTCTGGAAGGAAGAGAGGCTGTGCTTCAAAGGTGGGAAGAGAGAGAGGGAAGCAAAAAAAGAAAACAAAAACAGACAGACAAACAGCCACAGGATGTGGTCATGGTACCAAGAGGGAAAAGCTTCAGAGTGTTATTCATTTAGGTCTCTGTTTGGGGCCCCTTGAGGGAAGGAAAGCCTCAGCAGAAACCATGCAATAGAAAGGGTGGGGGAAACAGAACGCTCAGGGCTGTGAACTAGCAAAAATGTCTCTGTTGTCAAGTGTGAGAAAAAAGAAAAAAAAAAAAGCATGTTATTGCACAATGGTACATCCTTTTTCCGGGAAGCTTCCCAGGGCCTTATGATGAACACCTGCCAGAGGCCCACCCCATGCCTCCTCTTTTGCCCTCCAAGTGAGGTGAATGTGTCAGGTTTTGAGCCCTGTGGGAAGGGAACTGAGGCCCTGAGAGTGGCAGGGCGGGTGGGGGGGGCGGGGCGGTGGGGAGAAACAAGATCTTGAAGATCTTGAAGATCTTGAAGATGCTGAGAATGTGCTTGGGCCACACTTGTGTGCCGCCACCAGCGAGCTCACTTCCCAGCTGCCCCCGGTGTGCGTGACCTTGTGTGCCCATGTGTGTCCGTGCTCCGGGGCCAGCTGGGAGGCCCAGAATCCCCACACCTGCCCGCACAGTCTCCTGTGTCCATCCTGTGATGGAGGGCCCACAGCGCCCTTGTGCAGCGTATAATCCCAAACCGGTCTTGTGAATGCAGGTTGACGGGAAGGGATAGATCGTAGAAACCCAGTTCTCAATTTCTGCTCAAGAAACTCCTTGAGTTTCTCTGTGGGAATAAATTCCACTTTGCTTATCTAGAAGGGAGATTTGGGGCATCAGATACTTGACTGGCCGGTGTCTGGCGAGTCCCGTGGTCTTTAGAGAACAGACTGGAGACTTTTGAAGTCACCTGTGGAAGGGCTATCATGTGGCAGAAATGGTGGCATGTGTACCTTACAACAGAGCCTCTCTCATTGTTGGTGTGGCTTCTCAAGAGTCAGAGAAGCAAGATCTAGTATCGAATGCCCACAGAATTCTTCCATTCAACTCCTCCTTGGTTCCTGGGTCACCATTGTTCCAACACAACTGAGCTGGGGCTTGGGCATCATCTTTACAGAAACGAGGCACTCCTTTTAGTGAATAGGAAGCCATAAAGACTAGATTTCCTTCAAAGGGACACAAACGGGCGAACATTGTCACTGCTGTCCCATTCTGTAGTTTCGTAATATAATGATTTTTGCAAACGGACGAACATTGTCACCACTGTCCCGTTCCGTAGTTTCGTAATATAATGATTTTTACAGTTGGCCCTGAAATGCATTACACGCTGAAGAAACTTTCTCTGAAATGGAAAAGAGAGATTTGCCATTCAAAAGAACAAAATGCTATGCTGTTCAAACCTTCAAATACTGTAAACAGGGGCTGAAGTTTCAGGATTTAAAACGCCCAGATGAATTCAATTAAAAATAATCACCGTGCACTCCATATTTTCCTTTCTTCAAATGCTGCAATGTGTATTAATATGTATGGTAACCCAAGGAGGCCCATGGAAAGTTACAGACAGTAATCCTATATGGCTGTCTAGAAAATTTAGCCCAGTATGTGCAAGGTCTTGGTCTGTTTTTACATTCAGATGTGAAAGCGTTTTGTTATTTCACCTGAGCGCCCCTGCGATGGTGATGGGGTCTGACGTCTTTCTGTGAGGCTTTTGTTCTAAGCCCTCAGCCCGGCTCCCTTCACGGGCCAGTGGGTGGGCTGATTGATGTTGGGCTACTTTTGAGCAGAGGGGTTAGGAAGAAAGTGGCGTGCCGGAAGCCAGAGAGCGGACAAGCCATTATGCATAAACGAGAAGCTTTTATTTATAGAACAGTGTCCCCAAACATGAAGCATCTCGCCCAATTAGCCAAGGCACCATTTTGAAGGGACATGTCCTCTCATTAAAATACGGCTTACAACTACAAAGCTTAGCACATCATGCATTTGCTGTCTTTTCTGTTTTCACATTCGAATATGATCTAGAAGAGTGAGTTTGTTTTTCCAGCTGACTATACCTAGTTTGAACCTACACATCCAATCACGTACAACCAACTCCAAGATACCACTCAAGACTTAGGAGACCACAGGTACATTTCACTACCCAAAACATCCAGATGGTAGCAGTTTGAGTGACCAAGACTCCCTTGTCCCAGAGAATGATCAATGCAGACAGTGCCTTTTTTTACTAGAGATGGTGGTCTATGGACAGTGACAATGGAATTCTCCACAAGTGTGAAACCAAATGTCTTCTCTTTTGTGAGGGTACTTTGTTTTTTGTGTCGAAGGCTGGGGAAGTAGAATGGTAAACCATGGCTGGACTTTTTGAAGACTTATGTTGGTTTGTTTCCCCTTGAATGGTAAACATCTGGTCACCTCAAAGCCCTGAGAGACAGACCCACCAAGCATGTGAGAGAAGAAAGGAGGTTAGTTGACCCCCTTCTCCATTAGGCCTCAGGTTCTCCTTTGCTTCCAACCGTTCATTCATCACAGAGTCAACACAGGTGGGGTACCAGCTTCATTTGCTCCCCATCCCCTGATATTTGATGCTGGAGTCACCCTTATCAATTTAGTGGAATTGCTGAGGGCACCATGATAACAAGTCACTGGAGGTGTATTTTAACAGAAATGCATTGGGCAGGGCATGAGTCTGTTAGAGAAACTCGGTCAGCTCCCAAAGTCCTTGCCTCCTGTTGGGAGTCCTGTTGGACAGGGAGGCAGGGGTGGCCAAGTCCTGGGAAATAAAGCCCTTCCCTGTCTGTGTCCAGGCTGATTGAAGTCTGAACAAGGTAGTCTGAATCTGGGTTCAAACCCTGCCCTGACCCTTACAAATTCTGACCTCTGTGATTCGGTTTCTTCATTTATCAAATGGGGCTAATAATCTCTGGTTGACAAAATTGGGTGAGAATCTAGGAAGGCAGGGTTTATAAAAGCTCTTTGTAAGGCTTGTTATTATTGAAAAGTAATTAAAACTGGGTTCTAATTGGCTTCTCCCCTGGTTCCCAGCAACCTGTTGGAAAAAGAATGGAATTTGCTTGGCAGCTGAGGGTATGTGTAAAAGGCCTCCACTGGCTTCTTTGCTTTGATGTTTAAAGCCTGGGGCTAAGTTCTTCTGAGGCCTGCCTCACCCTCTGAGTCATGGGCTTTGCCAGAAGCTCTGTGCTCAGGTTGACTCACCCTGCCCCCATCTTGTCCTTACCAGTCATTTGTGTCTGGTTTGGGCATTGGGGATACACACTGAAGGAAGGATGGGACACAGTGAATGACAAGAATAGGTGACAGTCAGGCACTGACAAGTTCCGGGAAGCTGGCAGGATGTATACTGGTTTCTATAGAAAACAGCCGACTTTGGGTTGTAAGGGTGATAGCATAGTCTTGTGTGAATGTGCAGGTCTCCAGTCCTGTAACCAAACATCTGGGTATGTTTACATTTCTAGATTTATAGTTTGAGTTGACTTTGTGATTTCTGGCCAAGTTTAGGGCCCTCATGCCTTAATACAGCAGGAAAAAAAAATTAGGAAAAATCGAAGAGTTCTGGATCATTCTGAGAAATGGATAAACAGTCCCAAATAAAGTTAATGTGGGTGAGTGGATTTGAAGAAGAAGTAGGCATTTCTCTTTGAGCTATAACCTGGCCGTATTAAATTGTACTGTCCTCGACCTAAGTATCCTTCAAGAAGGAATTCATGAAATATACATGATGCCACATGCAACATGAAAATACTATGAAGTTAACACAAATGAGTTTCATTTAGGTTTCATAGAAGTTAATATGAAAGAATGTCTTCAATTCAATGTTAAGTGAAAAAAGCAATCGCAGAACAGTGTGTATACTATATAAAGCATATAAAATACACTTTACACATACAGCATATAAAAATACCTTATTTTTAGAAAGAAAAGTATGCCTAAAAAGCTGAGCAAAATATATGCTAAATCATTAATAGTAGATATCTCTGGAGGAATTGAAATTTGCAGAGACTTTTCCTTTATCTCTATATTTTAAAAATGTTTTTAAGAGGAGCATATGAATTATTTATAATTTTGCCATAATCATCTGTCTACATATTTTTAAAATTTTTTTTAACATTTTTTTTTTTATTTTTGAGAGACAGAGAGCATGAGCAGGGGAGGGGCAGACAGAGAGGAGACACAGAATCCAAAGCTGGCTCCAGGCTCTGAGCTGTCAGCACAGAGCCCGACTCGGGGCTCGAACTCATGACCCGTGAGATCAGACCTGAGCCGAAGTCTGACGCTTAACCAAATGAGCCACCCAGGCACCCACATCTGTCTATATTTTTAAATGATTTTGCAAGTATTTTCATTGTGTAACTTTTAAAAATTAAATTGCTAAATAAGCCAAAGGGTGTGCATATATAACATTTTGAGAGATAGTGCCGTATTTGCTCCAGAAAGATTGTACTACTTTTATTCTTAGCAATTTCTGAGACTGTATTCCACCAACCCTCATCTATAGTGGGTGTTACAACGGGTGATCATCTAGAGCCTTTTTTTTATTTCTATTTCTTTGGATACCAGTAGGTTCAGAGCAATGGCTGTCTGAGTGTTAGAAGTTGTAGCAAATAGAGGCTCCACAGATTTATCTCATCCTTACTCCCCTTTCCAGGGAGCAAGGTCAGTTTTGCATTCCAGACTGTTCCCAAGACCAAAAAGCATCTGCCCCACTGTGGGGCAGATTAGGAAGGTGAGAAGTTCTGGTGGAAACTATCCCAGCGTTCAGTGTACAAGTCACCCTGGGGAGGGGGTGACAGTGACGTGCAGGCGACTGCCTCCACCTCTGTAAACACGAAAAGACAAGCATTGCCTCCTTCCTCCTCCCCCCACCTCCACAAACACTCCAGACAAATTCTTGGTTGCCTCCTGTAGGAGAAGCATTTTAGTGGGGTGCTAAGGGCTTGGGTCCCGGCGGATCCAGTTCAAAGTGCGGGCCTTATGGCTTATGAGCTGTGTGATTTTGATTAAATGCCTTAACTGCTCTAAGCCTTAGTTTCTCCATAGGTACAGCGGTATTAATGAAAGTACCTTCCATGTAGTGTTGCCCTGCAGATAAGATAAAAATAATCCAGGTTAAAAAAAAAGCGACACATTGTGTAGAACGTAAGAGTAAGCAGTCAGTAAATGCCAGACATTTGCTGTCCTTACCTGATTACCCCAAAACCACAGCCGTCAAAATTCCCAATGTTAATTATTCAACTTATTCATTTATTTGCACATTTATTGAGCACTTCTTTGTGTCTGACAGATAAACAGAAAAGACAGTCCCTGAGTTCAGAGAGCACCCAGGCTGGTAGTAGACCAAAAAAAAAAAATACACCGGTCATAACGTGAATTCATATTTCTTCCTAAGGCAGAGGTCATAGGAGGGAGCACCGTGCAGCTGCCATATCAGGTAGCCAGGGAGGACTTTTTTGGGAGACAGTCCTTCCTAGTCTGTGGCATTTGTGCTCATTTTATAAATAGAGGCACTAATTGCCCTTTTGCTCCAGACTGTCTTTTCAAGGATGTTTGTACAGCAAGCAGCCTTGGAAGATAGAGATGGCTCTTCCTCCTGGGCAGAGGGCAGGTTTGACTGCAGTCTGTTATAAAAGATTTGGGTTTTCTAAGCCGGACATTCCTCAGCTCTGATGCACACCCACTGAATGCACCACACCCACCTGGGCCCCCCCTTGGTTGCCCCATGGGACTTGAAGCCAAGGGTACCCGTCACAGACATGAAGCTCATACTACTTCTGTGTTGTCAGCAGTAAGGTCCTTTGTCTCTGACCCAGGGGTCTCCTGTCTTCTGCTGCCATCCATGAAGCCGTGGAAGGTTCACTTGTCACTTTGCAAGCAGGGTAAAGTCTTAGACCCTTCACATTTCTCAGCCGGCTTCCTGGAAGAGGTGACAGTTGAGCTGTATTTTGGATGATATCTAGGAATTCTCAGTTGTGGGGAGGAAGGGCATTCCTTGCAGAAACATTCTTGGTTCAAAGCCAGGGAGGCTTACGGAAATAAGACCACGTGTGAGGAACACTGCATAGTTTAGAAAGCCAGAGCGGATGCATGCTTGGGGGGAGCAGCAGATGAGGCTGGGGAGAGGCAGAAATTAGATCAGGAAAGGCTTCAAGAGCCCAGCCAAGGAGTTAGACATACATGCTGAGTTAGTAACATCCTGCATCTGAAACAGTTTGACATGCCCTGTACTGTGTATACAGTGTATTGAGGCTCCACACAATCCTCAGAGGAAAGAACCAGGAAGACATGGTTTGGTCAGTGGAAACGTTCATTGGTGGGGACAAAGTTTTGCTTAATCCTGGTGAAGTTCAAGGTCTGAGTCCCTTGTGCCCTACAAAATGCCCAGCCTCAGAGATTGGAATCTGGAAACGTTTACTTAGAAATGGAATGGTCTGCTTTTGCTTGATGCCACTAGGCAGGCCAGCTAAATGACAGTGATCGAACTTGAAATCTCATCAGGCTGACGGCATCTGCTGCAGAACAAGCCAACTTCTGTGGTTTCTGAGCAGCCCGAGCATGTCCGGGGCTGGAGAACTCTCCATGTAGGTGTGTGGCTGTCTGCTGCTACTGGGACCTAAGGACCCTCCCCCAGAGCGGCCTGAGCAACATTCACCATAGGACCTTTGCATCCTGGCTGTAAGATATGTGGCTCTGCCCTTCCTTGCCCCTTGGCATTGTTCTGAATAACTCCCCAAAGCTCATGAACCCACTTTGTGTTATTTTAAAAGTAACATCAGGGGAAAAAAAATAATACCAAGGGCCACAACATCCCACCGTATTCCCTCATTTAGTCTGTATGGTGCTGACAGTGGCCAGAAAGTTACCACCCCCCCTCTCCAAATCCACCTGTTGCTCATTTTCAGGGAAAATCCTGGTAACAGTTCAGACCACCCCATCGGTGCTGTGATGTATGGAGTTCTCAGTAATAACTAATGACCATAATGACGCTAATAGTAATAGATGATGATGAAGGGAAGAGCTGCCATTTGTGGAGTCCTGGCTGTGTGCCAGGCACTGTGCTTAGGATCTGACCAACTTCCCCTTACATAATCTGCGTGGGAACCACACAAGGCAGATACCTACTGACCCCATTTTGCAGATGAAGTAACTGAGGCTCAGAGAAGTTGTACAAGCAGAGCCTGTACTAAAAGAAAAAAAAACACAAAACACATCCCTCACGTCTTCTTGATTCCCAAACTCCCAAAACCCGTACACTTAATGGACCATTTTTTTGAATTGTGGTAAAATACATACAACATCAAATTTATTGTGCCCAATGATTTTTATGTACATAGCTCAGTAGTAGGTACACTCACACCACAGCCAATCTCCAGACATCCTTTCATCTTGCAGAACTGAAACGCTGTACCCATTAAACAGTAACTCCCTACGGCATCCTTTCTTCCAACCCCAACCCTTAATCTTCTGCTTTCTGTCTCTTAGGAATTTGACTTCTCCAGGTAGCTCCTATGAGTGGTATCATACAGTATTTGTTTTTGTTTTTTGTTTTGTTTAGGTTTGGGTGTTTTTTTTTTGGTGACTGGCTCATTTCACTTAGCATGTTGTAGCATGTATCAAAATTTCCTTCCTTTGTAATGTTGAGTAATATTCCCGTTGTATGCCTATGCCATTTTGTTTCCATTCACTCATCAGTGGACACTTGGGTTGTTTCCACCTCTGGGCTATTGCCGATATGCTGCTGTGAACAGGGGTCTTGCAAATACTATCTTCAAGTCCCTGATTTCAGTTCTTTTGGGTATCAACCCAGAACTGGAATTGCTGGGTCATATTGTAATTCTGTTTTTAATGTTTTGAGGAACCTTCATACTGTTTCCCACAGCAGCCGACCTATTGTCCATTCCCACCAGGGGGGCATGAGGTAGGACATTTTTTTATCTCTTGGTTTCCATGACTGCAGGCGCTGGGGGACTCGAGGGCCCAATCTGAGCAGAAGGACTGGATAAAACTACCTGGGCTCTGCTGCCCTTGGTTAAGGCAGTGTGGCCTCTGCAGTGTGACAGCCACAGCCTCAGGGGATGTCTTTGAGGTGTAGCTGCCGCCATTGCCCAGAGATTCCCACCCTGGCCCCAGCCTCTAGCCCCAGGTTGGCTGCATGCAGGGCCAGCCTCCATCTTGGAGATTCATCTCTGGGATCCAAAGATGTGATTTTCTTGACCATTTTTAATCTATGCCCTGTCCCCTCCCTCCTTTACAAGACCCCCCAACAGAGTCTCCTAGAAGAATCATGGAGGCTCCACAGGCCTCCCACTTTCCTGCCGGGGGAACCACAGACTCTCGGGGGCTCAGGTGGGGTCTCTGACTTCCGGGGAGAGCGTGTGGTGGTGGCAGCAGTGTTTGAATTCCCACTGGTGGTAGGGAGGGCTTTCCTGGGAGGAAGGACAGAGGACAGTGCCAGTGGAGGCCCTGGCCATGCCCTGTCCTCCTCTGGATCAGAGGTAGGGCCAGTGGAGGGGACCTGGGTAAGGAAGGGGACTCACCGTCAGGCCCCCAAATCTGATGAGCTTAGCTGGCCTCCCAGTCAGGCAGGAACGTCTGCTCTTGGTGACAGCTCCAGCAGACTGGAGGGAAAACCATGGGAATGATGGCTGGGGATGGGGCCATCTAAAGGTTTGCACACATCTCATGGCTCAGTCTAGAACTGCCGTTAGCTTCATTTTTCACCTCCACCTCCTGGAAGAATAAGAAGAAACAAGACATTGGGCACATTTAAGGGAGCACAGTGCAGTGGAATTTGGAGTCGCGAAGTGCCATGGGTTGGAATCCCGTGGAGGGAGAGGAAGGGCTTCCCTCACTGCTCTGAGTGCTGGTCCCTGCTCTGTGAAAGGAGGATTCAGTGACCGCCCCAAGGGTGTTTTAGAAGAGACAATGTGTAGAAAGCATCTGGCACTTAATAGACACCCAGTAAATGTAAATTCTCCTTCTGACCTGCTTTCCCGGACCCCTGGGGACAGGAAGCAGCTTTCTGGACTGTGACAAATCAATAAATATGTTTGTTTTGTTGTAAAGTTGCTCCACTTGAAACACAGTAATTCAGAAAGTTTCTCAGGTGATGGCTGCTGA
This sequence comes from Prionailurus viverrinus, assembly GCF_022837055.1. Classification (NCBI taxonomy): domain Eukaryota; kingdom Metazoa; phylum Chordata; class Mammalia; order Carnivora; family Felidae; genus Prionailurus; species Prionailurus viverrinus. The sequence continues at coordinate 68,654,948 of NC_062570.1, read as the reverse complement.
GGTGCTAAATAAAGCAGATGAGAAAGTTGTGTATGAAGACAGTTGTCATGCCAAAGATAAAGTAAAACGATATTGCACTGAGTCACAGTTATAAATGGAAAATTTTATCAGGGACCTTCGAGCTCCTGTAGACTAGGGATGAAAGCAGGTGTCACAACACTGCCATTCCCCCCTCCCCCACCACCGTGACTATGGCAGCCATTGCAGTTACTTCCTAATGAGCCCAGATAGGGCCTTGGAACTTGAGACAACCCAGCACTTCAAGCAGCCACTGGAAATCAGTTGGAAACGCATTATACTTGACATCCATTTCTTATTCCTGCTCTAGACCAAACCTCTCATTTTACAAATGAGAAAACAGTTGGGTGCCCTGGGTAGCTCAGTTGGTTAAGCTTCAAGCTTTGGCTCAGGTCATGATATCACAGTCTGTGAGTTCGAGCCCCGCGTCAGGCTCTGTGCTGACAGCTCAGAGTCTGGAGCCTGTTTCAGATTCTGTCTCCCTCTCTCTCTGTCCGTCCCCCACTTGCACTCTGTCTCTCTCTCAAACATTAAAAAAAAAAAACATTAGAACAAAATGAGAAAACAGAAATGAATTTTCTCCAAATCATGGAGTTGGGACTTTATTGTCCAGTTAGGTTTTTAATACATTGTGGACCTGGAGTTTCCTGTTGAGGAAGCAGGTTTCTGGGTGCCACATCTCCAAAGATTAGTAACAGAGAAGACGGTCTGCCTCATGCTGAGAAAGATGATGAAGACCGATGGGGAAGGGTCTTCTCAGGCCCAGGGAGAAAATCAGAAGTTCATAAAGTGGCAGCAGGAAGAAGGGTCTAGAAGACCATGAGCCCTAGTGATGGGGTTTTGGAGTGGTGCTGGGGGGCCAGAGCCAACGGCCAAGAAAGAATTCTTGAGATGTCTTTGGTGCAAAAAGGTGATTTTATTAAAGCACGGGACAGGACCCTTGGGCAGAAAGAGCTGCACTGGGGTTGTGAAGAGTGAGAGGTTATATCCGTGGAGTTGGGGGAGGTAAAGGCCAAGGGGAGGCATCTAGAAGGACTTGCATATGCTAAAGAAGACTCATAAGATATGAGAGGCCTTGCTCTTGTCAAGATAAGGCTGTTTCTCTGTAGCAAGGCATTAACATTAAGACAGTAGGGAGTTCCTGGAGAAATGTTATACTCTGTATTTGCCTCAAGTATTTGTCAAAGGGCTGCAGGTCAAGAAGAAATTTAATTTTACCTACCATTTCCTTCTTTGTTCCCCACATCACTATGGAGGGGAAGGTGAGGTGGGGGCGCCAGGAAACTGAGCCTAGAGGTGTCTGGAGATTAGGCTGTTGATAAGAGTGCCTTTTTCTGGTAATTTACTAAGACATATGTAAACTGATGGAGACCGTTGTCCTGCATGACTGTGATCTCGATCAGTGAACTGTTCCCTGGGTACTCCTTTCCTTTGGAGTGCCCGACGGATGTCACACATGTGGGGGTGTTTGCCAGCACGTGCTTTGCCTTCAGCTGGCCTTAGGCTCCCTTCATCACTGGGAAGGGAGGGACTTTGTCACATTCACCTCTGTGTTGACCAGAGGTAGGCACTTAGTAGTTGAGTGCACAGATTTAATGAGGACTGTATGACCAAGGAATAACTTGGGGAATATAAGCAGGAGCAGAAATCCTTGTAGATAAAGTTCAGCGAAGAGCTACAAACAGGCAGATGACAAGAAAGATGACCCCCTCTGTGTTTGTTAGCTTTCGTTCATTTGTCTACATTACTGAACGCCTCGTGTTGGTCGGGCTGTGCACCAGGGGTTTTTACAGGTTTTATTTTCTTCTAATCCTTTACCATCCTGAGAAGTCAGTATTCTTTCACAGCAGAGGACACCAGAGTGTAGAGAAGTTAAGTTCTTGAAGTGGTAGACGGTTGACTGAGTGGTAGAATCAGGCTATGAACCTGGGCATAAATTGTGGGCTTTTCGATAAATAGATCTATTTCTGATAGAGAAAGTCGTGCAAGTTTGCAGCCGTGATTTCAGGTGCTTGAAGAGGTTCTCATGATCTCTCCATCTCTCATTACATTCCTATCATTTATCTGATTTTATTTTGTTTTTTTTTTTTAATGTTTATTTTTGAGAGAGAGAAAGAGAGACAGAATGTGAGCAGGGGAGGGGCAGAGAGAGGGAGACGCAGGATCTGAAGCAGTCTCCAGGCTCTGAGCTGTCAGCACACAGCCCGACGCGGGGCTCAAACCCACGAACCGTGAGATCATGACCTGAGTCGAAGTCGGAAGCTTAGCTGACTGAGCCACCCAGGCGCCCCACATTCCTGTCATTTACATTGAGTCATTAAACACTTCCTGCCTCCCTAAACACCCAGAATGAAAAACCAAACTCCCCAAAGGACAACTCCGTAGCAGTGAATGCTGGAATCTTTCCCTCCTGAGGATGGCGGAACCCCTTGGGGTCACCCAGAGAGGAGAGCAGAGGAGAGTTGTTCAGGAAACCGTGGAATCTCTCACCCACTGTCTTCTGTTCTCACCACTGGTCGGTGAGAGACCAGCTGCCACCAAAGAGGAACATGCTAAACCACTGGAGAAAAGCATTTTAAGTGGGTGGCATGCCCACGTATCTGAAGTTGGCCAGTGACAAATCTCAATGATGTGATGTGGAAAGTCCAGCCGCAGGGAAACAGCCCGAATTTTCCATAGTCTCATGATTCAAGGCCTCCCTGAAGACGGAGCAGGCACAAAGGGCAGTAAGAGCCCACTGCCTCGCAACTATGGTCAGCACGGAAAATGTACTGGCTGGAAGACAGAGGAAGGCCTGAGCCCCAGGCCCTTGGGTGCCTGGGAGGCTAGAGGTGCGTGGAGGCCAGCAGACTCCATCCTTTTCAAGTCCTGGAAGCCGCGGGACGTAGGCTTATTCCCACATGCACAAGTTTCCCCACCCGGCACCCTTTTGTTTTTCCCATTGCTTACAGGCCCTGTGTTTCTCCCGACAATGTGTATAGGGACCTCCTTCCCCGGAGAGAAGACACACCTGGCAGCAGAGAGGCTAGTAGTCCCACTCAGTGCCTGCCTGGCAGAGCCGCTCCCCTCCCCGCGAGCGCTTTGCTAAGATTGGAAGGATGAAGGGAAAAAGAATATTCACTGAGCACCTACTATGTGCCAGGCGCTGTGTGACCATTTCATAGACGCTCTTTTCCTTAACTCTTACCAAACCTGCCTTAAACGAGGTGCTGGCTCCCTGTTAAAGACCAGGAAGCACAGGGTGACCAGCCAAGGCCACCCAGCATGGAGGTGGCAGAGCTGGGATTTGGAAATAAGTGTTTTACTTCAAAGCCAAGGCTCCTTCTGGACAACACCACCTTCCAGAAGGGCCGGATGGGAGGCCTCTAACAGCAACGGAATGTGGGGCGCATGCCGTGATAGGTGGCCACGCTCACCACCTTTCATCTTCCTGGCGACGTAGTCTGTTAGGTTTCCCCATTCTCATTTTGCAGGTGAGGAAGCTGTGGCCCAGTGATGTTAGGTGACTTACCCAGGCTCGCCCAGCAAGGAGGACTGAGAAAGGAAGCAGACCTGGGGAGCTTACCCTGGGGGGAGCGGATCCTTCCAGAGCACGGGGCCTGGGTCTCAGCTCCGTGTGGCTGGACTTCTCGGCGCCGGCGCCTCAGGGTGTCGGGTGCAGGAAAGCTGGGTGTGCCCACACCACCTTGCATAGACCACTGCATGCAGCCACAGCTTTCCCCCCGACCCCGCCATCCCACCACGGGGAAGCACAAGAAGACGTGGCCCCTCATGAGCAGAAGGAGGCTAGAGCATGTGTTTTCCACACCTGAAACATATTAAGGCCTTTTCCAGGCTCATTAACATAAGCGTTCAACTTGGAAGGCTTAACAATTCCACAAGCCCCTTTTTAGCCCTCACTGTGGTAGAACTTTGTGGGTAGTGCCGGGAGAAGAGAGGATAATTGCTAAGGGTAGGAAAGGGGCCAGGACTTGGGGTTTGGAAGCTCATTCAAGGCCCAGGATGAATGCCAGGCTGGTTCCCCCACCCAGCGGCCTGGCAGAGGGTGGGGGAAGTGACTTTTTCTGCACGGGGGAAACAACTTTGTGTTTGTTTCATGCTGCTTTCAATTTTCTTTTTTTTTTTTCCTATTAAAAAAAAAAAAAACAACTTGAAGGGATTCTTTGAAATGTGTTTTTAAAAGAGGGCCTGAAATTTGAGGCACTAAAAGCCGTGCTTTTTATTTTTAACCTTGGATATGCATGGGGATCACCTTCTTAACCTGGATAGAACTCTTGGGGAAAAAAAAATACACACTTGTCTTCACGGACTTCGAAATCAAAGTGGTGCTTCCCTCAATCTTGAGTGTAGGCAACAAAGCACAGTGTTATTAGCAGTGCCTTTGTGACCAATACCAATTTTAAATTCTCTTCCTGTTGCTGCAGATGCTTGAAACAGCATCTACAGTCACCACTATTTAGAAATTAAGGTCATCATCAGGCCTGCCAGTAGCTCTCACTTACTGAGTGTGTTAGTAAAGAAACTCGTGACACACTGTATCTCAAAATACTTTGCTAATTGTATTTCAGTGCAATCACCTTCCTTTGTAGTCTTGTGTGTTTTCCTTTATTCACCATGCCTTATTCTGAGCAGGGGTCCATGGGCTTCATTTAGCTGCCATAGGAGTCCATGGCACAAAAAAGCTTAAGACCCCCTATTTTGAAAAAGGCCAGTGGCCAGTCACACCGGGGCCTCTGACTCATTCGGATTTAGACACAGCCTGTTAGGTGGAGAGTTTACTGAAAGGGATCCATCTGTTGCATTTTCTGGAGTGGAATCCCCACCATCGTAGACGGGACTAAGCCCTGAGGCCCAGAGTAGTGCCGGCCTCCATCCAGGTGGTCTGAATCGTAAGGACTATGAAGATCCATCCGCAGGAAACTGAAGTTTGAACAAATGCTGGTCACCAACATTGCGGGGCTCTTAAAAATGCTGGGATTGGGGTCCATCTCGGATGTAGGTGTGCTCAGGTGCTCCCCAGATCTGCTGTTTGACGCCTGTGTGGCCCAGATGGGGAGCCGCTCGGGACTCCAGCAGCGGTCAGCCTCCGTCTGGGGAGGCCAGAGACCTTTGTCGTGGCTCGGCAGGGTCAACTGCCTCCTGAAGTATCTCCTGACCTCTGGCTCCCTTGGGGGCCTGCTCATTGATGGCTCAGCCCGAGGATACTGAAAAGACAGCCTGCTGGAGACGTTCAGTGTGTCAGGGGGATCACTGCACATCCCCGGAGCCTTTTGTCCCTCAGAGAAGACCCCACTCGCTCCACTGACGACTCCAGCCCCATGCCTTTGGGATGGACGAGAAGAGAAGGTGCTCTGGTCTCCACCACCCGCGGTTCTCTCCAGTGTATGTGCTTAGGGACCGAGTCTGAGAACACCAGCCTCTGAGAAACCGGATCTCGTATAGGCACCATTTCCCACGGTTAAGAGTAAGAAGGAACGGGACACATCTATTCCTTCCCAAGGCAAAGGAAAATCATTACGAAGGGATTGGGTTAGGCTGAGTCAGCTCACTGACTCATAAAAAGAGTAAACAAGATACCAACCGAGTAAATACTGTGAGACTCTATCCATCCCCAACGATGGAGGCAGGGTGGTGAGTGTAACCAAGATATGACTAAGCAGAAAGAACACTCTCAGAACCCAGCTAGCTTTTGGTAATTACTGAAAAACCTAGCAGATATTTGCCCCCTACCCCTGAAACCTGCCCTATTCCTACTCTTCATTTCCTGCATTATTATCCTTCCCCCCATTGTGTGAATGAATGATCACACAACCAGTCACATGGACAATACCCGGGTTAGTGAGCGCCAGTAGACGACCTGGATGTGACTGAGCGGTAGCCTATTAATTGCTTTGTTTGAAGCAAGATGATTTCATCAGAAGCTGTATAAGATGTCTGAGGGTGAGGACACAAAATCCCGGCTACCCCACAAGGCCCTGACTGGCTCCCGCCCGCCACGGTCACATGGGAGCATCATCCTGATCTGCTCCCGAGGTACTGCTGTGGCCTCTAGTCACAGCAGTGTGAAGGCCCAGGACACCACTGCCAAGGGAACGGCACTGCTGTCCTCCAAGGCTGAGTGCTATTAGTCTGGGGCAGATGCCAGCACCAAGGGGAGCTCTGGTTCTGGCTGCATGTGTCACAACGAGTGGCCGAGGCCCGGCAGGACTAGAGGCGAAGGGATGCGGGATGTGGATGAAGATGTGAGCCAGACAGCTACGTCTGTTCACAACTGGAAAAGGAGGAAGAGGAGGGCGGTAGAGATTTGCCTGAAGCAGCAGAATTTGAAGATGAGAGGCCCGGGAGGGGTCAGGCAGCATCGACCCTTCAGACTGACGCCAAAAACCTGCCTTCCCGTAGACATGCCTGTCACGGCTTCCTGGAGCCGTCTCCTAGGAAACCTGCCTGCGGCAACCCCCATCCCTCTCCCTCCAAGGAGGACTGCTCACAATGCCACTTCTCCTTCCATAGCCCTTACCCGTAGCCAAGGAGCCTGGAGGGCCTGCCGTCGCTCCCCAGACGTTGCTTGTGACCCCTGCCGTTCATTGCCCAGAACATTTATTTCAAAAGACAGAAAGCACAGGGGCTCCTGGGTGGCTCAGTCAGTTAAGCATCCGACTCTTCATTTTGGCTCAAGTCACAGTTTGTGAGGTTGAGCCCCGTGTTGGGCTCTGCACATTGACTGTGTGGAGCCTGCTTGGGATTCTCACTCTCCCTCCCTCTCTGCCCTCCCCTGCCCATGCTCTCTCTTTCAAAATAAATGAGTTAATTTAAAAAAAAAAAAAACAGGGGCATCTGGGTGGCGCAGTCGGTTAAGCGTCCGACTTCAGCCAGGTCACGATCTCGCGGTCCATGAGTTCGAGCCCCGCGTCAGGCTCTGGGCCTGTTTCCGATTCTGTGTCTCCCTCTCTCTCTGCCCCTCCCCCGTTCATGCTCTGTCTCTCTCTGTCCCAAAAATAAATAAACGTTGAAAAAAAATAAATAAAAAACAAAAAACAGAAGGCACAAAGATCCTCCATGGATCTCTCTTCCAGCACCGTGGGGCCATGACTAGGATTGAGGGGTGGCCTCTTCCTCAGAGACCAATCAGGACCACAGGAGGCACCCCCAGCCGCCAACCCCAGAGACTCAACATCAACAGGGATTGGTATTTTCTGAAAATCACTTGAATTCATAGAAATGCTAGCTTTGGTGGACTTTGAAACAGTGAGTGGAGCCATCCAGCCAAGGAAAACGGCATCAAACCTGCTTGGCCTGGAGGGAAGCCAAGGGCCACAAGGGCTGTACTGTGGTCACGGCCAGAGAGGGCCAAAGTGGAGATCAAAGATTCCTGACATCAGCCACCAGGCTCTAAGGCGAGTAAGCAGAGGGATGTGGAATTGGCTGCCTCGCTCTAAATGGCTGCCTGAGGTTGCCACAGGGGAGCGGGCCCAGCATAAGCACCGGCAGCTTTGGGAAGCACTCCTCTAGTTGTCTGCCCACCACCCCCCCCCCCCCCCGCCAGTGCTGTATAACAATATTTGTTATGCTCACACCGAGGGGTCAGGGATTTGGAAAAGGTGCGGCGGGAATGGGTCATCTCTGCTCCACACTCTGGGAGCTCAGACTTGAAGCTAGGGGTGACTCAGTGGCTAAGGCCAGAATCATCTCGGGGCTCTTTGCATTCAGCTGCCAGCTGTCAGCTGGGACCCTAGCTGGTGCTGCCGGCCTCTCCATGAAGCCTGAGCTTCCTCCCTACATGGAGGCTTGGCCCAGAGGCCATCTGAATAGGGAGAGAGCTGAGCAGAAGCTGCTTGGCCTCGTAGGACCCAGCCTTGAAGCTCACGCAGTGTCACCCCCTCCACCTTCAGTTTAAGTGAATCCCTAGAGCCTCTGTGCTCTCTCAGGGTGAGGATTTGGTAGTGGGTATGCTGCTCTTTCAGTTTTTCCTACTTCTCATTTCTGCAAACAATTGCTCGGCCCAAAGATTCTATAAGTGCTCTGGGTGAGAAGATGCCAGTGACTCAAGTAAAGGTCTCAGGGGGTTTTGGGGACTGAGGCATTTCCGAGCTTGGGTTGCCTAGTGACACCAATGACCAGGCAGCCAGGGGTCATGTTGGCCAACCCAACAGAGAGAAAAGCTCCCCCTACAACCTGAATCCAGGCTTTTGCACTGGGAGTCTGGACAAGTCTTACAAACTTCCGTTGGTTCTTTGAGCCTAAATGCCTTCCTCTCTTCACCCAACTTCTACTTGGGTGGATAGAGGGCTAGGGGGTACCAAGGAGACAAGTGCTAGCTTCCCGGTGGGGAGAGTCAGGGAGGGGTTCATTGAGGAGGGCACACTTGTGCTGCTTCTTAAAGATGAATCAGTGAGGGCATTCTAGAAGTTGGAACTAAGATTGGATCTTAGGGGGGTGGTGAGGAAATCCAACAGGAAAGCAGATTGGGAACTGTTACAGGCTCTGTATGCCATGCAGAGTTTAGACTGCAGGTTATGGTTGGCAGGGAAGGTAGAAAGACAGTGAGTTGCAAGGTAGAGTGTCCTTAGGGTGAAGGTCTTGTGGGGGCTCACAACCTTGGTGAATTTACTAGAATCCAGGACCCTTGAGCCCTGTACATCCAGAGACTGGGCATTCTTGGCCCTCTTGCCAACTATGTCTCGACCTCACTGGTGCGTAAACCAAAGAGCAAGGTTGTTAATTTGCGAAAGTGAGGAGCGCCTCTTTGCAGTGGCAGAAACATTGAGACCCCATCCAGGACACCCCCTATCTGGTGCCGAGGTCCTGGGGAGCCAGGTTAGCTGTCTGAAGGTTGCTGGATAAGAATTCAAGCCATGGGAAGACAGTATTATGGAGGGCAGTTCACAGGTTCCAGGCACTGCCTGCTGCAGCCAGAGTGAGAGACCCCACCGCCTGAACCCCGGGCACCCCCTCCCAGGTCACTGGGGGACACACCTGTGTTTTTACTCACTGCCCCCTTGTCACATCATTTTATTATGCTAGTGTCACAGATGCAGTCTGGCCGTTCCCAGGCCTGGAGGGCAGCTTGTCTCCTTCTGTTAGGTGTTGATTGAATTAGTCGCTCGTCTGCTTTCTCGAGGGCTCTGCTGGGGCTTTCCTAACCGCTGTGATTGGGGATGTACGTAATCAGGTTTGTGTTTTAGGAAGATAATTCGGGCTGCAGTCGGAGCCTGGAGGAGAGGCTGGCAGCCAGCCTCTTCGCTACAAGAATGGTGCCGGGAATGAGGTGTGACCTCAGTAGGTGGGTAGGGCCCTCTGTGAGGGCCATCAAGCCCTCCCTTGTCGGCGAGGCGGCCTCACTTTTGTGTATGAGTCTGAGAGGGAGCCCCTCTCTCCCAATTTCCAGGCCCTAGAAGGAGCGGGGCAGGGATAGAGACCTCTCGGGGCAGGAGCTGGAAGGAATGAAGCCTGCTTTGTCTCTCTCTGGCACTCATCATCTCCTCCTGGGATCCAGTCCGGATTCAGTTCCTGGGAACCTGGCAGGAACCTGGCTCTCTGCCCGTTACTGGAAGCATTTCTCCTAGAGTCCCCTGTGGGACTTCAGCCCGAATGGAGCACTGGGGCTGCAGCCACCACAGGCCTGTGGGTCCTCAACAGAAATAGCAGGACAGGGAGGGGCTACTGAAGATGGGGCCCAGCCTAGCCCCGCCTCTGCTTCCCTGAGAGGAGGGCACAGTGGTGCCCCCTGTGACTGGAAAGCACAAGGGGGGGGGGGTGGGCTGTATCCCCCAGTGGATGGGAGAGACAGAGCAGCTAGGAAAGTTGGGGTTCACTTGCACGATTTGTGCCTTTCCTGGTACCAGGGATTGTGCCCCCCTCTTCTGTTGGGGATCTTCTTACCCCGGAAGGAAATGCTCACGGGTGGAGGGCAGGGCTGGCTGGGAAGGGCAAGGCCCCACAGGCTTCTGGATCCTGGCTCCCATTCCTTGTCTGACCTAGCTAGGAGCCAGCAGGTCTAGGTTCACATTCCAACCTTGCTGCTCACAAGCTGTGTGGCTTTGGGCAAGTGTCTTGAGCTTTCTGTGCCTTTGTTTCCTTATCTATAAAACAGAAATAATAAAAGTACCTCTCTCAGCGGATTGTTGTGGAAATTACATGAGTCAGCATCTAGGGTGTAGGACAACTCTGGTGTACAGGAAACATGAGAAGTCCAGAAGCTGTGCCTGCACGCACAGCCCCTGATGGACGGGCCAGACTCCCGGTGGTCCTCTGCTCCCAGCTGACAGCCCAGCGTCAAGAGGGGGCTCCCCGATGTCCTTGCTGGCTCATCCTCATGGGTATCTTTGAGGCCACCCTTTTCTGTGGCCACTGGTCCCTTCTTTTCATCCTCCTTCTGCCCAAGGCCAATCTCACTGTCTCTCCTCCAAGAAACACTCCTGCTGAGCTGATAGATTTGGCAGATGAAACACAAGATGTCTAACACGAAAGTAACTTTTAGTCTAAGTCTGTCCCAAGCAATATTCGGGGCCTACTGTACGAAACTATTCTCCACGTATCCGAAATACGGATTTCAGATTCATCCTGTATTTTAATTTGCTAAATCTGGCGGTCCTACCACTGCGAGGCCCCAAAACTAAGGGGTCTCATGTGGGTCCAAGCAAGGAGACAGTGGTGGGGGTCGGTGGGACTGAGTCCTTTCCTCATCCTGGGGGACCTGGGGGGTGCTGCAGTCCTGGCTGCTGCGACGTTGTTGGTGCTTTGGGACCCGGAGTTCCTGGCAGGCTCCTGATGACTTGAGCAGGAGGCACCTTCTGCGTGTAGAGCGCCGACTGTGTCCTAGATGTGTCTGGCAAAGGTCAGACCCAGGCGAGGCCCAGGGGTCCCACCCCACTGTCTGCGGGGGTGGGGACGGTACAGACCCCAAGACCCCAGGAATGGTGTGGGGTGTGGAGAGGGCTCCCCGCACAGTTTCTAATGTTGGTGGGGCAACGGTGCTCAGTTGGTTAGGGAGAGCTCAGGCACAGGAAGGAATTTCCTTTGGAATTAAATACGGGCGTGACTTTGACAGGGGAAACCTCACTCAGGCCTAAAGAATGTGCTGGGAAGTTCTGAGTGTGAGGCTGGCCGTCTCCCTCGGCTGGCAGCACAACAGGGCCCCGGGTGGAGGAAAGGCTTTTGTCTGGAACACCCCGTCTCCAGCCCTGAAGACCACCGGTGGGTGTGAAGGCTCCCTGGGCGGCTGGAGCAGTGAGGAGGCTGCCAGAGGGCCCAGGGTCAGGGGGCTGCGTGTGCTGGGGGCAGGGGCAGGAGGAGAACGAGAACTGCAGGACTGTTTCCGGAACCATCCATGGCACTAAAGGGTCGGGAGCAGGTGTTCTCCACAGGTGGTGTGCCCGCCCAGCTGTGGGGTGCAGGCTCCTGTTTCATGGGCTGTGTGACTTGGGGAAGGAAGAATTGGGGGAATGGCCCCAGGAGACCCACGCTTCTGCACACGTTGGAACTTCAGGAAAAGAATGGCTGGCGTCGGCTCCTGGCTCATGCCTGGGTTTTTCCACAGGGTGATCTCTGCTTCTTGGGTCAGGCCAGAACTCTTGGTGAGGTTTGGGGCCCCCTACCTGTCCTGAGCTGGCTGAAAGTTTCCAGGGCAGGGTCCAGGAGAGGCTGGGGGTGCCCTGCTGTGTTCGAGACCCATGTGTGGTTTACAGGTTCCTGTGACTGGACTGGTTTTAAGGTCAGATAAAGACCCACAGGGCAGGAAAGCCTGATTTGGCAATCTCGTAGAGCTTGAAGGGAAGCTTCTTGCTGATTTTTCACGGCACCTCTCCTGATCTTGCACCAGGGCCCAGCCTTGGGGACCCTGCTGTCCTACAGAGGCAGCGTCAGGGCCCCCGGCCTGCCTGCTCCCAGGGTCTGACCTATCTCCGTAGAACACTGGGTTGGGCTCCAGGGTGAAACAGGAGGTGGTCTTATGGTGATGGATGACGAGCCCTGGCTTGACCTGATACTCTGGGCCTTTGCAGTTAGGAGAGGCATTCCATTAATGGGACAAAATGCACCGGCTCAAACTGAAGCTTAGAAGGCTGTTCAAGCCTTTTCATGGCCACCTTTAAGCTCCCGCTGTGAGTTAAGCATTGCAGATGGAGGTGCGCCCTGAGGGGTTACATCCTGGGGCCTGGGCACTGTTCTAAGCAGGTGCACCTGTCATCTCTTAAAAAAATTTTTTTTAAACACTTATTTATTTTTGAGAGGCAGAGCATGAGTGGGAGAGGGACAGAGAGAGAGGGAGACACAGAATCCAAAGCAGACTCCAGGCTCTGAGCTGTCAGCACAGAGCCTGACGCAGGGCTCGAGCTTATGAACTGTGAGATCGTGACCTGAGCCAAAGTCAGACACTCAACCAACTGAGCCACCCAGGCATCCCACCTGTCATCTCTTTTAATCTGCATGACAACCTCACGAGGTTCACAATTTACAGATAAGCGAACCAAGGCACAGAGAGGCTCAGTAATTTGCCCGAGATCACCCAGCTTGTAAGTGAACCCATAGTCAAGCCCAGGCATGGGCGCCAAACCTGTCTGCCCCTCATGCCACCCCAGGTACACTTGGCACCGGGTGGCCATGAGGGCGTGGGGAAATGAGTAAGCCAGCAGCGTGGCGAGTGCAGGGATGGGGCTGGAGAGGGGAGTGTGGGAGCGTGCACTCCACACAGGGATGGCTCTCCTGTATGCCCCTGACCTTCTGGTGTTGGCAGCCCCCAGTCCTGGGCGGATCAGGACAACTGTTCCCCATGGTCTGCTCTGCTCCACAGGAGCATCTCTGTTCAGGAGGGCCAGAGCTCAGACAATAGCCCCACATGCAGGTGGGTTATCAGTTTATCGCACAGACCATACCATCTGTCATCCTGGGAGCATTCAGGGCCTAGAACCCCATGCTCAGGGCCAGGAAAAGACCACTCACCCAAACCTCAAGTAACAAGTTGGGCCTGGGGTGCCAGAGCCTAGAACTTTCTGGTTGATGGGGGGTGGGGCTCAGCCAGGAAACCATGCTCTGGTCCCTGAGGTTCGACAGCCTTCAGAATATGCCAGTGCCTCCCCACTGGCCTCCTCTCTGTCACCTTCCCCCAGGGAAATGCTGACACTCAGGACAGAGGCTGAATGAGATGGAATCTCCAAGATGGAGAAGATATGGCCGTAGCTTGCTGGGGGCAGGGGCTTGTGTTGGATTCCTAAGGGAACAAAGCACCTCAGCCTGGGTGACTCAGATGTATTCTCTTCCAGTTCTGGAGGCTGGGAGTCCCAGGTCGAGGTGTTGAGCCCATTCCTTCTGAGAGCTGTGAGGGAAGGACAGGTCTAGGCCTCCCTCCTTGCTTGTGGATGGCCGTCTACTGTCTCATATCACCTTTCCTCCATGTGTCTCTGTGTCCAAACTTCCCTTTTATAAGGACACCACGTCCACCCTAATAACCTCATCTTCAGTAACTCATCTGTAATAATCTTATTTCCAAATAGGATCCCCGAGGTACTGGGGTTAGGACTTCGGCGTATGAACTACAGGGCATACAATTCAACCCACGCTGGGCATTTGGAGGCAGCAGGTGCGGTGGGAAGAGTGAACCTTGGCTTGCGTGGGAAGATCTGACAAACTTGGGTTTACATTATCTTGGGTTTTCAAACGTCATCAGTGACTTTGGGCTCTGAGCCTCAATTTCCTTACCTGCAGAATGGAGGTTGAGAAAGAGTTCATCTGTTCATTCTTCCTGTATCCTTTTCGTGAATGGCAGCCAAGCCCATGCTGGGGGGTACGTCATGGGCGCTGACCTCACAGGGTGCTGCGAGGACCGGGGAACCCACTAAGGCTCAAGTGAGTGCTGGCACATAGTAGGTGCTCTCCGAGCATCCACCACCATCCTCTCCCCTCCATCCGTGGCGCACAAAGCTCTGGGGATGAGCAAGTTTCTGTCGGTGGAGGACCCCTGGGCCTCCATTCCGTGTGTCCTCCCTCCTTCCCGGGGAAGGAGTTAGGCCTTGGGCTGGAGCTGACACCGTGGATGGCCCTGGTCACGAGAACGAGACAGTCTGGGGCTCCCAAGGAGAGTGGGCAGTGCCCCTGGCCAGGGTGGGAAAGCCCAGCGCGGTAGCACAAGGGCCACAGAGAAGCCACATGCCGCTCGCCTTGCACGTATGCTGAGGAAAGCCTGACGGGGCTGCTGTGCTCTTTTCTCCCCACTGCTCTGGGCTTCTGCCTCCTCAGAGCCACTCTCCTCTGATAAACGCTGAACGCAAAATCAAAGACGCAGAACAGCACCTTTGCCATTTTCCACTATTTCATGATCGTGTCGACGCACCGGGGCTGTTTCCAGGCCCGGCATCCTGCCAGATCTCTGGTGTGCTCCCCGCCTGCCCCACCTCCCGAAGCATCTGAACTGAGCCCTGCGGGGCCTCTGGCCAGAGCTTTCTAAATATAGCTCCGTCCTCCTCCAGACTGCACAGACCAGATCCTCTGAATGGCTTCTGTCCTGACGGCCAGCCTCTAGGCTGTTTGTCAGTTGGGAGGGAGGAGCGGCACAGACAGGGAGTGGCCAGGCCTGGAGAGGAGCCCCAAAGCCGGGACACTAGCGACCCGAGACCCAGATGCCCAGGGGCCATGGCCTTGGCCCTGAGTTCCTGTCTTCTGTCACTGGGGAGGTGTGTCCCTGGCAGGCTCTGCTGAGCTGTGACTGAGGGACAGGACACTGGTGAGGCTGAAGAAGGAGAAAAATGGTGATCTTCCTAGGAGGTGGAAAGAGCCTGCCTGGAGGGTTGAACTCCTGACTTCACGTCTGAGCTGGGTGACTGGGCGGATCCACCACCTTAAACCTCAGCTTCTTGGTCTGTGAAGTGGGGGTAATAAGACCCTGTTGAGGGGCTTAAAGAGAGTTTGTGCCGAGTGGCAGGCACCGGTGGGCCTCTTGTGCCAGGGCTGTTACGGCTCTGAAGGACACTCTGTAACATCTCATCCCAGCTGCTCTGTGGCACTCAGGTGACCCCGACAGTCTACACTGCTGTGTGTCTTTAGTTTTGCCTTGGTGTAGCATGGGTTCCCTCTTCTGGTCCTAATGGTCCAAGAGGTACCCCAAGCCCAGAACCTCCACGGCCCTTTAGATAGGGAAGCAGCCAAGCCTTCAGAACTCACCTCCTCAGCCATCCTGCACCTAGCTGGGTGCCGAGGCCCCCTTAAGACATCGGCCCACATGTGGACAGGGAAGAGGAGCTGGAACTACTAAAGAGAATAAAATCCTGCGGATGCCTGAGTGGCTTAGTTGGTTAAAGCGTCAGACTCATGATTCTGGCTCAGGTCAGGATCTCACGGTTTGTGGGTTTGAGCCCGCTTCAGGCTCTGCACTGGCAGTGTAGAGCCTGCTTGGGATTCTTTCCCTCTCTCTCTGCCCCTCCCCTGCTTGCCCGCTCTATCTCAAAAAAAATTTTTTTTTTTTTTTTTTTTTTTAAGAAAGAATAGGGGCACCTGGGTGGCTCAGTTGGTTAAGCCTCCGACTTCGGCTCAGGTCATGATCTCACGGTCCATGGGTTCGAGCTCCACGTCGGGCTCTGTGCTGACAGCTCAGAGCCTGGAGCCTGCTTCAGATTCTGTGTCTCCCTCTCTCTCTGCCCCTCTCCTGCTCACACTCTGATTCTCTCTCTCTAAAATAAATAAACATAACAACAGAAGAAAAAATTTAAAGTAGTAAAACCCTGGATTTCTCAGCTCCAGACTTGGCTCTGCTTAGGAGGCACCAACCCATGTCCACCACACTCCCCACCTCCCATCTAGTCAGTTTTGTTTAAGATGGGAGGACCTGACCTGTTCCCAGGATAGTTGGGACCTTGCCTCCTGCAGTTAAGGAGTCTTTAGTGGAGACACTTAAACTAACAACTGTTAGGATCAGGCATAAGGCAGGGTAAAGATAGGAGTCAGAAGCTAAAAAATTTTAGCAGTCAAAGGCTTTATTTGGGAACTAAGGTCTCGGGCGAGGTTCCGTGACTCAGGGAGAGAGAGAGAGGAGTCAGGGAAGTCGCCCCCAGGTGTGGCGGGGTGGGGTTTTTAAGCTGCAGCGGTTCCGGGTTTAGGTCCGGGTGGGCCTTTTTCGAGTCAGGTCGTTCTGTCTCTCGGTGATTGGTTGACCTCCAATTCGTTCTGGCAGCTACTAGGGGCTTTTGGTTGGGTTGCGCTGGCAAGATGGCCGTCCCCTCTACTGTGGTTCCAAGGACATCCTAACAACAACCTTCTACGGAAAGCCTGATCTTCATACAAGGAGAAGCCACTCTGCTCCAGGAACTTTACTCCTATTGGGTGTACAGGTCACTGCCCATGGATCTGACACTCTCTGGATAGAGATAAGTCAGGACTAGATAGCGAAATCCTCAAGTGTTTCCAGGGATAGAAACAGAGAGTTGCTGGTAGAGACAGCAGCCCCTGTTTAGACTTTCCTTCCGACAAGCTGGTCCCTTGGCAGGGGGGTTAGTGCTCCATGGGGATAAGGCATCAGATGGGCATGGGCTGTCCAGCTTTGTGTTGCTATGGCCACCATTCACAGAGCACTAACTCAACACAGCAGTCCTGTGAAGTGGGTCCTGTTATCACCCTCATTTTCAAAAGAGGTTGAATTAATATCCCAAGGTCACACAGGTACTCAGTGAAAAAAACCAGGATTCAAAGTTTGTGCTTTTTTGGCCTTTATGATTTCTTCACACCTTGGAGTTCCAGGGTTTCCAGGATGATCACAGTTCTTAAAGAATAGTCGCCAGGGCTGCTGAGAGGACATACCCACAACCAACAAGCTGCCGGATTATTAGAACAAAAGCACCCGGCTTTCTCCAGGGGAAGTCATGCTGAACTAACTTACCAGAGCTCTCTGGTAGTTAGCAAAAACATGTCAGCAAAGGAAACCTGTAGGTTTGGTGTATTGAGGCTTTTCAGAAGTGTTTGGCAATGTTCCGTGCCAAAAATATTTTCATATCTGGAAGAAAATGAGTTACTTTGCTGTGGCTTTGCAGGGAATGCTTTGTCATTAGGGTAAGGAAGATATTCCAAAGGATACATGTGCACCCCTCCTGATGGAGATTGGTAAATAGCAGTGCCTCCCAGGGATTGGTGCTAGTAAGGTTGTAGTTCATATATACATATTTATTTTTTTTTAATATGAAATTTATTGTCAAATTGGTTTGCATACAACACCCAGTGCTCATCCCAACAGGTGCCCTCCTCAATGCCCATCACCCACTTTCCTCTCCCTCCCACCCCCTATCAACCCTCAGTTTATTCTCAGTTTTTAAGAGTCTCTTATGGTTTGCTTGTACATATTTTTTAAATTAAAGATCCGGAAGAGGAAGCATATATAGAGGAAAATTCCAAGTCTGCAGGATTCTTGGGAAACGGGAAGCCAGATTAATGGAATGTGTATGTTTTTTGCTTTGGTTCCCAAATCCTTGCTAATGATCGGCATTTTGTTGGCCTGATTGCCACAGTAACAATCAAGAGGTTTCATCCATTCCACGCTTAACTATCACGTGCCCTCTATATGTCAGGCACTGTGCTGGGCACAGGCATGGATCGCACATAGTTATTGTGCTTCACAAAAGTGGAATTCTGCAGGTCCTCCATTTGCTCTTTTTATTTCTTGAGCCATTGTAAACAGTGCTACCGCATTCTTTGTAATGTCCGCCCTCTGGCATTTCCCTAAGAAGTGACCACATATAAGATCATTTAATTTGTTCCCTCTCATTGGGCTTTCACATTATTTCTGGATTACAATAAAATAACAGTATAGCCTTAAACATTCCTGTATTCCAGGACGCCTGGATAGTTCAGTCAAGTAAGCATCTGATTCTTGATCTCAGGTCTTGATCTCATGGTCATGAGTTCAAGCCCCACATTGGGCTCTGCCCTGAGAAAGAAGCCTACTTAAAAAAATAAAACCCATGGGGCACCTGGGAGGATCAGTTGGTTGAGCCTCTGACTTCACCTCAGGTCATGATCTCACGTTTGTGATTTCATGCACCTCATCAAGCTCACTGCTGTAAGCACAGAGCCTGCTTCAGATCCTCTGTCCCCCTCCCTCTCTGCCCCTCCTCTGCTTGCACTCTCCCTCTCTCTCAAAAACAAATAAACCCTTTAAAAAATAAATCCCTGTGCTCTGATATTTGTCCATATGGACAAGTGTTTCTGAGGATAATCATCTGGAAGAGAAATTATGAGGTCGGGAGATACACATTTAAATTTTTTTATAGAAACTGATGAATTGCCTGCAAAAAACATCCAGCTCAGTTTTAATTACCCCCAAAGCATCTGGCAACGCCAATTTTCTCAAATCCCTACCAACATGGGAATTATAATGTTTCCTATCGCTGCTGTAACAACCATAAATTTGGTGGTTTTACAACAATATAAATTGATCATCTTATGGTTCTGGAGATCAGGAGTCCCACCCGAGACTCACTGGGCTGAAATCTTAAGAGTATCAGCAGGACTGAGATCCTTCTGGAGGCTCTAGGAGAGATAGATCCTTAGCCCATGGCCCTCTTCCATCTTCAAAACCAGTGAAGTCTGGAGTCTTTCTCACGTGGCATCACTCTGACACTGACCCTTCTTCTGCCCCCCACCTCTCCATTTTCAAAGCCCCTTATGACATTGAGCACACCTGGATAACCAGGAGTCTCTCCTTACCATCAGGTCAGCTGACTAGCAACCTGAATTCCACCTGTGTCCTTAATTTCCCCCTGCCTTGTAATGTGACGCGTCCCGGGTTCCAAGGAGTCGGACATTTGGGGAAGGGGTATTTCTCTGCCTACCACAGATATCATCAACCTTTTTAATTGGGTCCATTCTAAGTGAAAACATGGTATCCTGCTCTTTTAAGTCACATTTTTTCAAGTGTGAGGTTGAACATCTTTTTCTGTGTGAAGAGGCAGAAGGGTTTTTGTTTTCGTAAGTTGTCTGTGTCTTTTGTCTCCTTTCCTGTTAGTTTTTTTTGGGCGGGGGGGCGGGGGGTTGTTTTCAATGGAGTTAGAAGTTCTTGAGGGTAAGGACTTTTTCATATTCGTGTTTACATCCCAGTGCCTCAAGACATGGCCAGATTCAGAGAAACTACTCCCTGCCTGTTGGCTCTCCTTTCTTCTCTCCCACCCCATTCTCTTGCTTCTCTGGTTTGGAAGCAGTGCCTGGACCTGGATGCTTCTGGCTGAGCCGAATGTGTCTAGGAGCGGGTGGTGGTCTTATGGCTTACTTACAGCGCCGTGGACTTCTCAGGCCGTGACAGGCTCTGGGGTTCAGACAGATTGGGGGCACAGCCCATGACCCAACCCTGCGCTGAGGCAGCCCTCTGCCCTTTTCTGAGCCTGTTTTCTCACCTGTAAAAACCATGATGGTGGCATGCTGGCATTTTAGGGTTGCTGGTATGGAACAGGACAAATACTGACCCCTCCTTTTGAGAGCAAGGACCCCTCTCGCAGAGCTGCCCCACTTGCCATGGGGAGGCCAGGAGGAAGCCCTACTAGGAGGACCCGGCAGGGTGCCAGCCCCAGGGGTGCTCCATGCCCCCTGATCCACCTCGTGGCTCTGCCTGACAGCAGGTAGAGATGACTTTCCCCTGCCTCTGACCTAGAAACGGAGGTGCAGAGAGGCCACGGGGCCCCAGACGGCGTGGCTAGTTTGGTGTAAAGGGACTCTTCCCGACCAGCCCGCTCCCACGGCCTCCCTCTCTCCCCCGCTTCTCCAGCCAGCTGGGCTGCAGGTCCCATGCCAGCTGCCCTCCTTCCTTTGGAAGCTAGCAACTGCCCTTGCCTGGCAGCCCCAGACCCGGGACTCTGAGGAGGGGGGCAACGGGAACCCTCTGCAGCCCTTTCCTTCATGGTCAGCAACCTGGGCTCCAGCCCCTCCTGTGCAGCCGCCTGGGGCTGGAACTCATTAGCTCTTTTATTAAATCCATCTGCTCTGCTTGGAGATGGCCCCGAGTCTCCGTGCTCCCCGCCCTGGGTATGTGAGGCGGGGGCTGCACACAGATGCCATTGTGTGAACTGGGTCGGCGTCCTGGAGGGTAGAGGCCCAGGCGCCCTGTGTGGGCGAGGGCCCCGCCCAGCCTGGAGGGTGTGGATACTGAGGAGCAGGAGTCCACATGGCCGTGGAGTGAGGGGGAGTCTGGAGAACCCTGAGCCTGGGGGGGGGGGGGCGTGCTGGGATAAAATGGGACACTGCGGGTTTGCTGCTCTGCCTTCTGCTGATGAAGCCGCCCCCTCCCCCTCCCCAGGAGTGCATCATTGACGAGGACTGCGGGCCCGCCAGGTATTGCCAGTTTGCTAGCTTCGAGTACACCTGCCAGCCTTGCCGGGACCAGCAGATGGTGAGTGTGCCCAGAGGCGTCTGCGGCTGCAGCACTGGGTCTTGGGGGCTGGGCTGGGTCCCAGAGAAGGAGACCTGGGGCAGAAGCCTTCCGGGAAGTCTTCTGTGGGGCTTTTAACCATGTCCGTGCTTGGAAGAGCCTCTCCATGCAGCCCAATGGGGCTGACTCCTGGAGTGACAAGGAGGCCATCTGCAGACCTGCCACCACCCTCACTTGGCGCATGATCTCATGGGTGACAGAGGAGGGAGGGAAGGCGGGGACCGGGTACCTGTCATTCCCCCGGGGTAGACCCATCCCCGTAGATGCTGCCAGTGACACTATTGCAGCCCCCACCCCCCACCCTCCACCCTCCACCCTCCAGATCTTTCTCCCCATCTGCCCAGAGAGGGCGGAGGGAGGGCCGGAAGAAGCCAGAGGACTTCCCTGATAGAGATTCCACAGAGAAGCACGAAGCCAGGGAAGCGGGGACTCCCTCCACCCAACAGATGTTTTGGACAAAGCCATATGGGCTCATTGACTTTTCTTGTCCTTTTTCATTACTGAGGCAGTAATAACACAGCATGATAACAAGTTTAGAAAATAGAGGGCTTCTTCCTCCCCTGTCTGGTGCCAGCTGTGGTCAGGCAGTTGCAGGTGTCCCTCCAGCCTGCCACCTCCAAGTGTGACTGTGGGGCCCCTGTGTGCTCTGTGCTTGTCAGTCCCGCGTGCAGCTCCAGACTGTGGCACCCCCACGCCCTCCCCATCCAGATGGCCTTCCGGGCTTGGGCCTGGATTTAGTCAGCTGTCGAATCAGGCTGCTGCCTGCAGCTGTGGGCCATAAGCCACATTCCTTCCTGACCTAGGCGCCTAATAAAAAGGAGGCAAGGCACAAGTCTGTGGGGGACACACTATGTCCTTTGCAAAATCTCAAGCTACATAGGAAATACTCCAGATACGTGACTCACCCCAGGTGCCATCTTTCCAGTGTTCTCCCATCTCTGCTCCCTTAACTTCCACTAAAAGCCCCCCAAGCCTCAGACTTCAGTTGCCTCCTCTGTATAATGGGAGCATGTGGTTAACCCACATGTGGCATTTTCAGGGCTGGGGACAGTGACAGTACGTGAGCCAGCATGCTGTTGTCTGCCCGCAGCTCTGCACCCGGGACAGTGAGTGCTGTGGAGACCAGCTGTGCGTCTGGGGTCACTGCACCAAGGCAGCCACCAGAGGTGGCAACGGGACCATCTGTGACAACCAGAGGGACTGCCAGCCTGGACTGTGCTGTGCCTTCCAGAGAGGTGGGTGGGCTCCCCACTGGGTACGGGGCAAGCCCTGTCCCAAGCTCCACCATCCTGGTCTTCCTGGGGCCCCATCTGTGCCAGACATACCTTTGCAGGGTCCCACCTCCTTGGCAGGCTCCCAAACACTCACTCAGGGTGCATCCCAGCCCCACAGCCTGGCCTGAGGCAGGCCCCCACCTGGAGTGGACCACCAGGTCTTCTGTCTGTGTCTCCTGTTGACACCTAGAAAAGTTAAATCCCTTCAGGATGCATGAGCCCAGGGCAGGAGGAACAAGCCCTCTCCACTCTCCACCTCATTTCCCAGGCCCTGAAGGTAGCACCTGGCCCTGTCCTATCCTCTGAGGCTGTCCCCCTTCTAGTCCTGTCTTCCATTTTCACTGGCCCTCGTGGGTGAGGTCGCTCAGGCTCTTCCCTCCTGCAGTGTTTCTGAAAATGTCTCCTTCAGCTGCCTCCCCAGCTCAGCCTCTGCAGCCCCCAGCCCGCCTGGTACCTTCTGTCCCAGCCATTTTCCTCCAGGTCGGCGCTCCGTGTGGCTCCTCTGGCAGCTGTGGTTGCTCTGTTCTGTCTCATCAGACTCCTCCGTTTCCCTTCCAAGGCTTCCCCCAGGCCACACCCAACCCCAGGCCTCTGTTGCTGCTGTGTCCCAGCCTTGAGGGCCTTTCTTACACTCTTTATTTCTCCAGACCTTTGGCCTCAAAACCGAGCACAAGCCCCCCCTCTCCAGGTAGTCCTCCCTAACTGCTCCAGCCTTCCAGACTCATTCCCTCCACAGCCCATTCTGCCATTTTGTTTCTTCTCATTTCACCTCTTTAATTTTAACCTCCACTTCGAGGTTGAGGGGCTGGAAAGTTGGGGCTCCACCCCATTTCTCTGCTTCCTTCTGTGGTACCTGCCTGCTTGGTGCTGGGCACACAGGGGTGACTTTCCCCTGGCCCTAGGTCTTTTGTTTCCTGTGTGCACACCCCTGCCCGTGGAGGGTGAGCTGTGCCATGACCCCGCCAGCCGGCTTCTGGACCTCATCACCTGGGAGTTAGAGCCTGATGGAGCTCTGGACCGATGTCCGTGTGCCAGTGGCCTTCTCTGCCAACCCCACAGGTGAGGCCCCACCTGCCCTCCCTGTTAGAGGTTGAGAGCAGATGAGATGCCACCCAGTAGGATCTCAGGAGCAAAGGGGTGATGTGGATTTAGTTCAGGGTAGGTTTAGTTTGAGGTGTCCTTGGGTCTTCTGGATGGAGCATCTGATAGCAGTCAGATCTATCGTTCTGGGGCTCGGGAGAAGGTGTGGCCAGGGGTACAGATGTGGAGCTCATCTGCACGGTGGTTGAAGCCTCATCATGAATAGGTGACCAAGGGAGATGGTGTAGAGGCAGAAGAGCTCCCACCTAGGACCATCACTGTGAAGGACAAGCTGAGAAGTTGCTGGCAGAGATGACTGAGAAGGCACAGAGGTAGAAGGGAAACTAGAGTGGGCCACCAAATTGGAGGGCACCATTGATGGTGTCATAAGCTGCCGAGAAACCGTGAAGGAGAGGTGTGGCCTCTGTGCAGTCACTCTCAACCTTCCCTCCAGCAGAACCCAGGGTGGCCGGGCAGACAGACAGAACTCCCTGGCCCTGTCTCGTGATATGACAGGCTCTGCCCCGCCGTCAGGAATTGTTCCCACCAGGAGGCCCAGATGGGCAGGGGGCTGAGAGGGGTGACACATTGCCATGAACTGTCGGGCCCCCAAGTCCTCAGGGCCTGCCCCAGAGAGTCTCACAGGAAGACAGACCTCCATCAGAGGTGTGCAGCCATCCCTCTAAAAGTGGCCTTCCCTCAGCAATGTTTGTTAAAGTAAGATGTGGACAGGAAGGTGAGACTCCACTGAGATCTTAGCGGAGGGGTGAAGGTGAGTTCCAGGCGCAGGGCCTTTGCTTTCCTGCTTGGGTCTCCCCGTGTTGATGAGTCCAACTTCACACGCCCTCCCCCTGCGGGGACACATGGCCCTCGGCTGAGTCCCTGCCCGGTCTCTCCCTAGCCACAGCCTGGTGTACGTGTGCAAGCCGGCCTTCATCGGGAGCCGTGGTGAGGACGGAGAAAGCCTGGTGCCCAGAGGGGCCCCCAACGAGTACGAAGATGGCAGCTTCATTGAGGAGGTGCGCCAGGAGCTGGAGAACCTGGAGAGGAGCCTGTCTGTGGAAATGGCTCTCGGGGAGCCCGGTGCTGCCTCTGAGCTGCTGGAGGGAGAAGAGATTTAGACCCAGGCTTGTTTTGTGGGTAGACATGCAATAGAAATAGCTAATTTATTTCCCCAGCTGTGTCCTCTAGGTGTGGGCTTTACCGGGCTTTTTTCCACGGCCTCTTCCCAGTACATGTTCCCTCTGGCTTGAAACAAAATGAGGTGCTGTGTATTTGCCCAACACCGCCCCCAGACTGTGCATGGTTCCCGTGCCTGGGGAAGATGGGGGTGTATGGGAGGGTGGAGGGCTGCTAAACTGGTCCAGATCATTGGCTGTTTTGCCTCTGCTGGTTGGCACCTGGCACATTTCATTTTGTTCTACATCCCTTGGAGAATTGTTGGAGGGGAGGCAAGGGGAAAGGATGCAGATTTCCCCATGATGGGTTTTGGGGAAATGTTGACTCTTACACATGTGGAGAAGAGTGCCCTGCTTTGCAAACGTAAACCTGGTGAAAATGTAACAAGTGGCTTTTCCAGGCATTTCTTCCCACAGGCACAGGCAGGCTGTGCCTTCAGCTGCTGTGGGTGACGTGTTCTGTGCACTCTGTGTTCCATGTGTCCCTGTTCTTTCATCAGTGTTACTCGGCTCCTACCTCTGTGCCAGGGGAGCAGTTCTGCATCACTTGCCAGTCCGGTGAGGAGGGTGGTGGTCTCCCCATCTGTCAGGATTTTGGTGTCTCAGAGACATGAAGTTGCTTGCCCAAGTCACACAGCTAGTGAAGATCAGAGCAAGATGCACCCAGGTGTGATTCTAAGCCCAGTGCTCTCCCCCCCAGCCTCAGGGCCACGGAAAGCACTCCGTAAAAGGGGGGAGGATGGGTTTTTGTTTGTTTGTTTTTGAGGCGTATCTGGAAGTAAGGCCAACCTAGTTCACTGTAAGATTAAACTTCTACTGGTAGAAATAGCATTCTCCTCAGTGTGGGGGTGGCCATCATTCTAGTGGAGACCAGCGATATTGACGCTGTCCCCCTATGGCAGTTAGTTATGTTAGTGACTTTGAAAGTACTACGATTGGTGCATAAGATATATGTTAACTTGTCAGAAACAGTGATTGTAGGGCCAGGATTATAAATGAAATTTGCAAAATCACTTACCAGCAACTGAAGACCATTATAAACCACGTGGAGAAAATCAAACCAAGCAAGGCTCTATGAAATATGGTTGTAACATCCACACTGAGAGCACTGGACTGGATGCTATTCTGAAAATGGTATTTTCAGGTGCCATTGACTGTTTCCATCATGTATTCATCCAGAGTTAAATTTTAAAATTGCACATGATTGTATAAGCATGCTTTGAGTTTTAAATTATGTATAAACATCTATGTTGCATTTAAAAATCAAGCATAAATCACTTAGACGACTCCTTTATAGTTCTTGGATGTCTTCTTTCTTTTTGACTTTGAATAAATAAAATGGGAATGATCTGCATTGTCCAAAAACAAACAAAACCAAAAAACTCTTACACGTAAGTGACTTTAACATTCAAGTGAAGCACACCGGTTTTAGCATCAAAATATTTTAGAAATGTTCACTGCTTTTGTAAGGCATTAGTCTTAAGAGTGTCAATACTTCACTGTCTTCTGAAAGAGTAAATGGAATGTATATGACTCTTCTTTCCACTCAAATGCGGTTCTGGGCCAGAACATAGATCTTCAGAGACTATAATAGTAAGACAATATATTAAGGTCTGCTGGGGGAGGGGGCAGGCACCGGATTAGACAGTCTACCTCTATCATCTCTAATCTTCATTGAATCCACGAGTATTTTTTCATTTAGCAGATGAAAAAAGCTCAAAAATATTAAGCGATAGTGCTAAAAGTCAAATAAAAAATCTAGTACAGTAGGCCCAGGATATACTGATGATTTTAAGATCAAATATAGAGCTGATCTCTACTCAGTGTCAAAAGTCACCAGGACCACTCTACATCCTTACTACTCAACAGGTACTGACGGAGAGCCTACTCAGAACCAGGTGCTAAGATCTACTGTGGGGCTGCCAGGTTGAGCCAGATAGGGTCCCTACCCTGGGCGCATCACAGCCTCATGAGAGACACATTAAACCCAGCACCCACCAAAGCAGTCAACCCAATGTCAGAACGGTGATGGGAGCCCCAGAGAACACTCAGCTGCATGGGAATTGGCTCTCAGAGATCAGAGTTTATCAGGTGATCAGAAGGAACAGGAAAGGGCATTCTGAGGGCAGAGGGAGAGAGGTGAGAAAAAGGGCTGGCACATGGAGGAAACTGCAAGTAATTCACAGCGCCTGGAAGGCAAGGTGAATTTGAACAAGCGTGTGGAAATGAGGCTGAAGATTATTTTGTTCGGCAAAAATTTTGAGTTCCTACTGTGCCAGGCCCTACCTGCATGAGTACCAGGAGACCATGGTACATAAGATAAAGCTAAGTCCCTCCCTCACAGAATTTATGTGCGGATCCACCCTGCTCCCCTGTCCTCAGAGCCCACTTCCAGTGGGAAACTGCTTTTGACAGAACACATTTGGCACCATTACTGGAAAAACAGAACCACTGCGTATTTCTCTCTCAACAAACCAGTACTCCTTAATTAAATGGGTTACTTAAGCATTATAAAAGAGGCTGAACACTCAGTTCACTGGGGAAAGAGGCAGGTTGGGAGCAAAGAAAGCGGAAAGGAAGTATGTTCCCCACTTCTCAGGCAAGGCTGTAAGGTCCACTAATCAATCATTCCTGGCCTGGTCAATTCTCAGGCTCTGACCAGTCAGAAGACCTGTTTCTCCAGTAAAGATGAGCTGGTGAGGGGATGAAGAGGCGTGCTGTCATGGGGAAGGGGCAGAGCATTTCTCCCCAGTGCTTTTTTGCCCTCCTAGCTTGGCCCCTAATGATCGCTGTGTGCTTTTCTGAATGGTCACACACACTTTCACGCACTCTTGATCTTGTCAAGTATTCTTGTTTCTAAAAGCTGACTTTTGAAAATTAACACCAGAACTAATCAGGTGGTCACATAGCACCCTTCTTCCCCACAGGAATGGATGGCACTGAAGGAGCACCTTTGATGACATGTACTCCTAGTCTAGATGGCTATAAGCTTTATTTGGGTCATGAACTCCTTTGCAAACCTGATAAAAAAAATATTTTACTAGGCCCCTAGAAAACTATACATTCCACACAATTTTGCTTTTAAAAATGTAAATTGCCTTATAAGGCTTCTGACTGCTAATGACTAAAATATTGCCTTGTTTTTCAAAAACTACACAGACTTTAGATGGAATAGTTTTATTTAGCAAATAAAAGCTGCTTCAGATTATCTTCTATTCCATATTTTCTAGACTACAATTTGTTAAGTCACAAGTGCAAAAGAGCTGGTTAGGGTCTTGATGCTAAACAAAGGGACAGAATTCAGCAGGAGAACTAGAGTAGCCAATTGCAAAGGAAATACTAGCAAATGAACCAGAATAAATGATTTTATTGTATTCCATACATTCACAGGTCACTTCCAGATTTAGCAACAACACTGATTAGCCATGCTCAGATTCTGTGTACTCATTTAGCTTCGACCATGTAATAAGTTTTAGCTCTCTCCTGGCCTAGAGAAGGACCACACCACCATTCCTAACCGTGTAGCCTGGCAACGATTTTTCTAGCTGTGGCAGAGCCTCACGGCCCCCTCCCCCACCATTTTCTCAGAATCTCTAAGTACTTCCCATCTGTTATGAAACAGATCGCCAAATACTCTAGTGCAGGGCTCCTTTGCTCTTTTTATCTCAACGTAGGTATTACCCCTTACTTACACCTTGGTCTGACAGGTGGACTTTGAACTAGCAAGCTTCTACAGACCAGCCAGACACAGCACAGTCCTGAAACCATAGCTTCTGCTTCTCTGACCAGAATGCACTCCTCACCTTCAGCACCTGCTTCAGATACGTAGGTACTTGGTTCTCCCACGGCATGCCTCGTTGATGCAAACCCATCTCTCCCATGGTAGAAGCTCTTCAAAATCCTTGTGCGACCTCTGAGGAACGGGGTCACGATTTATTGCATGTGGTCTGTGTCTACCTCAGGAGATTCAGCAGATGAGTGATCACTAGGCCCTGCTGCCCTGCGCTTGGGCAACTGATCCACACAGTCAGTGTTCTGCCTCTTGGCTCCTGCCTCAAGTGATTCTCTGAATCTGAGGGAGGTGGATCACATTAACCGCCCTCGCATAAATTACTGCGCCCATCACCACAAACTGAGTTTGAACAGTTCGTCGCTCCCTTTACTGAAATGGTCAAAGTGCAACACCGTGCTCTCACTCTATCAGGCACTGAAAAGCAGGAAGCTTCAACTTTTTTTCTATAATGAGATCTATTTTCTTCACTCTTGGTATTTGTAGTATGCCTGTAATCAGCAGCAGCAAACACAAAACAAAAAGCAGGGCAGAAGGCACAGAATGAGGAGCAGGTGTGAGAACTTTACCGTTTACTCTTAAAAAAACACGAAACCAAACCAAACCAAGCCCAAAGCCTGTTTTGTTGACAACTGGCCTCTCCTGCTCCACAGAGTCAGTCCTCAAACGCAGAAACTCGAATTTTTAACCCCTAAATTCCAAGTAAGTAGGCCTGTATCAGAACCAAAGAGTTGTCATGTCACACCAGAAAATCCAAGTGATTGGAAAGACAATTCACTGCACATGCTTCCAAGAAGCAGAGGAGACTATGAGAACGCCAACCCCCTAACGCAGACTCAGAACAGTACTTAGATGAAATTTAGCAGAATGCACACAGTTTACATGGAATAAAAATTAGCCAGAAAAATACCTTAGAAAAGATTTTTTTCCCCCTGTGGATTCCAAGAAACTTTAAAGATAT
The DNA here is from genome assembly GCF_022837055.1 of Prionailurus viverrinus. NCBI lineage: Eukaryota > Metazoa > Chordata > Mammalia > Carnivora > Felidae > Prionailurus > Prionailurus viverrinus. Next base: position 68,626,258 of record NC_062570.1, on the reverse strand, counting down.
TATGGAATTCTCAATCATTATATTCAAACTACAAAGCCAACATCTGCTAATACTATTTTCTAATTATATCTTTCTTAAAAAGAAATAAGGTAAAAATCTGATTTTGAAATATTGACAGGATCCTCCAAAGTATTAACATCTTTTCATCTGAGAACTTTACTGTAAACGTATCTTACAGAAAGAATTATTCAATACTCATTACAAAATATTAAAGAAAATAAATCTATTCTTAACCCAGACTCTTCATCCACAAAAGTTTAATGACTAAAATAACACAACAGAATGAACAAATGTTTTATTGGCATGTTCATCGTTGTAAACAGCATCTGGCATGAAAAAGTTTTACCAAAACCTTTTTAATTGATTTTTATAAATTAGATGGCATTTTCAAAATTTATGTAGAATTGTGTTCATTGAAGTCATATTTAGCAAAGCAAAAACTTGCCCATTCTAATAGACTTTGCAATGAAATCATGTTGACTACATCAGCCTGTGCTATGACCTGACTTACTAGCAAGTTTTTTTCAACACGATGTTAAGACGCTTTCGCAAAGTTAAACTACATGTAACTACAAATCAACTCCAAAAATTAAAGTAGGACTTACAAGGGTTCGAGAAGATTCAAACTTGAAGTAAATCTTCAAAAGTAAATGTACAAAGGAAAAAACTGAAGCCGCTGAACAGAAAAACCTCATTAACAAGGGCAAATACAATTGTATGGGACCCAGCACTGAGGAACCTCACTGAGGATTACATGTACATAGACTGCTATACTCCTCAATGTACACAAATGTACATCATGAATGGTACGTGAAAAGAATAACCATGGGAAATAGTTGAACTGCAATTATGATAACTCAATAGGATCAATTTTATTTACATGCTGAATGAACGAGTGAACCATATTCTCTACATCCATAACTTAAGTACAATCAGTTATAATTACAATATTGCAGCAATTTGAGCTGCTACCTGCTGGGAGCGGTCTAAGGGAAACGTTTTGATGTTCCAGAATAATGTTTTAATACTTTGCAAAAAATGAAACAAAATAAAAACACAACTTCACAATTCTTTACTGGGTTATGGCTGGTTCTAAGAATTTCTCTCTTCAGCTCCTATTTTTGCTGCTTTCCAAGAGTCAACACACAGTTGCATTTACTTCCAAATTGTCAATGAGGTAATGTGTGTATCAGTGAAATAAACAGAAAATTCATTCATTCATGGCCTTTGCACAGCTTTTATTATGAAGCTATGAGCATCCTGTTTGAGGCTAGTTTTACTAGCGGCTATGTGCACATTTGTCCGCAATAAAAGAAGTGTACTCATTCCCCTTCCCCCTTTCCTAGTAGCAGGTTTCGCTTTTTGTTTTTTGTTTTTATTTTTTTGCACATCCCTTTTCACTTTACAGTACATTTGACTATAGTGCACAACATGATTCCAAGTCAAAACAGTGGCCCATTGGGCACTGAGCTTCTGATTGGTGAAGGGCAGTCCAATCAGTGCTGGTGTCACTGGGTTACCCCTAACCATGTCCGGCCATAATGGCACTACACAGTAGCAGTGAACCATCTAATTAAAACCAAAAATCCCCCAGGGAAAATGCTACACTAGCAGAGTCAGTCTTGAGTCAGATCTTTATTTGGTGCTCCATCCAGATATATTTTTAGTGCTTTCTCTTTCCGAGGTGAGTACGTTACACGATGTCCCGTCTTTTGCAGTCGACTGCTTTCTTTTTTCATCAGTTCATTTCTTTGCTCGTCTGTTAACTCCATTAATTCTTCTGTTTTATCCCTACATTTAAAATATTAATTACATATTAGATTGGTATAGCCATCTGCCTTTAGTAACTTACGCTTGAATGTTATAATGCTCCTTGGTAAGAAAATGAAATCTGATTGTCACTGGTGAAGTTAAATAATCTCATACTAAGATGTCCTGGATGGCAAATGTGTTTATTATATTAACACAGCAATGACTTCTAAAAATGGTACAGAAAAATTCCCATGCTATTGTAAGTGTAATAACAGCCACCACTGATTGAACATTTATATATAACATGTACTATGGACAGTTTTGTTAAATGCAGTAGTCCTTGTTCTCAGAAAATCCTGCAAGGCTGACGTCACTGTCACCATTTCACAGATGACGAGGAGTTAGGTAAGTAACAAAGCCTAGTCAGAACTCTTATCTGCCAGGCATCAATGACTATTCTTTTTCCTCCGTATTTGTGCTGGCTCACACAGTAGCCACTTGCTACACGTGCCTACTGAAAGCTTGAGACCTACTGGAAGCGTAACACACACTATTTCTAAGAATTACTGTAAGAAAAAGAATGTATTTTTTTCATGAACAATTTTTGATATTGACTACATGTTGTGATAACATTCTGGATATAATGGGTTAAAATATTTTATTAAAATTAATTTCACCAGTTTCTTTTTACTTTTTTAAGTGTGGCTACTAGAAAAATTCAAAATGTAATGTGTGGCTCTTGTACTAAATACTGGTCAGGGCTGCTTTATACCATAAAAAAAGTAAAGGTATTTATGGAAAACAAGATACTTATGGACAACAAAAATGTTACATCACTATGAATAACAAATACACTGTAAAGATACCTATAAAATATGACGGCACCATCATCACAAATATAAAGAGGCCAGACATTTAGGGTAGAAACTTTAGGATTCCAGTCCAAATCCTGATGAATATCAAGGACAGAAATATCGCAGGGAAAAGTTCCTCTACCCTAAGGAAAAAGTAAATGAATGAATAAATCATGCTGACAGCCATGTTTACTGAGCACCAGTACCCAAAGGCAAACACTCTCAAGACTTTACCTTAGCAAATTCAATATCTTCCAAAGGAATTCCACTGATTTCACAAAGCTGTAAAAGGAAACATTTTATATGAGTTCATTTAAAAAATAAATTTGCTTAAATAAGTTATCAACCTTTTAACCCACACAGAAATAGCTTGATGTTTTCAAAGATGGAATAAATGTTTGATATAAGAAATTAGAAAAAAAAAAGCAGAAAGTGAAATCGTCTCTTGTCCACCCTGCAAATACCATGTCCCAGAAATGCCAACTTAGTATATTCCTCCTAGACCTTTTCCTATGCACATATAAACTACATCACATATATCTAAAATGCACAAAATTATATTTATGAAACCTCTCTATATAATACTTTTATATAGCCTATATATAAGAATAGGACACAGAATAACCTCATGATCTTCAACAGCTGAACAATATATCATTTTATTCCCTACCAATGGTCACTGAGCCTATTTTTAATTTTTCTAGTTACAATGCTATACTATATATACCTTCATGAACATCCTTTCATATTTCTGCAAATATTTCTTGAGAATGAATTCTTAGATGTGGATTTGCACATCTGAAAAGCTGATAATGCCAAAGTGAAGCCTGAAACAGTGATGTCAATTTAGCCACCTATCAAAGCTGTATGAGGGGTGCCTGCGTGGCTCAGTCGATTAAGCGTCCAGCTTTTGATTTCAGCTCAAGTCATGATCTCAGGGTTCATGCGTATGAGCCCCACATTGGGCTCTGTGCTAACAGTGCAGAGCTTGCTTGGGATTCCCTCTCTCCCTCTCTCTGTGTGCCTGCCCTACTTGTGTGAACGCATGTGCGTGCACTCTCAAAAACATACAGACATTAAAAGAAAAAAAAAAAAGCCGTGCAATCTTGCCTGTTTTCCCAAACTGACAACTCAAGGCATTTTATTTCCTACACTTTCAGCATTTTAAGAGGTAAAGAATGCTGTTACTGTTTTAACTTGTATTTATTCTTCAATGAATTGCCTATTCAAGTTCTTTGCCTACTTTAAAATTAGATTATTCACCTTTTTCTTATTAATGCAGTAGCTCCATATAAATACGGACCATAATGCTTCATATCTGTTTCAAATATTTTTCCCCTTCCTTGTTTTTTATCTTTGTTTATCGGTTGTTTATTAAAAAAAGAAGAAGAAATTGGAGGGACGCCTGGATAGCTTAGTCAGTTGAGTGTCTGACTCTTGATTTCGGCTCAGGTCATGATCCCAGGGTCATGGAACAGAGCCCTACATTGGGCTCCATGCCCCGTGAAAGATTCTTTCTTTCTCTCTCTCTCCCCCTTTGCCTCTCTTCTCCACTCATGCTCTCTCTCTCTAAAATAAACATTTTTTAAATTAAAAAAGAAGAACTGGAGAGGAGGCTGTCTGGAAGGTTTATACTTTTATGTGGTCTTTTCCTTTTTAGTTTCTGGTATTATGCTTATAAAGATCTTTCCGTCTCTAGAACATAAAAATATTTTCAACCTTTTCATCTAGTACATTTAACATTTTATTGTATTTTTATATAAATTTAATATATTTAGAATTTATTTTTGCATTTGGTGTGAATTATGGAAACAGTGTTTTTAAGATGCCAATTATCCTAGTACTGCTTATGAATAATTCACCCATTCCCCAGAGAGCTACAGAATTCCAACCTTTAAATTGAAAAATGCAAAAGAGAGCTTCATATAGATCCTTTATTCAATTCCACGCATTTTAAAAAGCATTTGGCTTTTTAAAATATATACAGCAATTTACTCTAGTAACTTCTGACTAATGCTAATTACTCAGGACAAACTTGATTCAAGTAACTAAAAGCGAGGGGTCCACTTCTGGATGGCCAAAAGCCAATGTAATTTTTCAAACCATCAGGAGCCTAAGGAAACAAGGAGAGTGTGTGACAAGGTGTCACAAGGTATGAAAGAGACAAAGAAAGAAAGGTTGACACGTGACTATTTGGCACTTACTTCCTAGGTTATCTCTTATGCAACACGGAGAAAAACACATATTAGTTCAATTTATTTCAAATGAACTTACCTTCTCTCGCAGCTCATCAACACTACTGCTTTCCAACACAACCTCCTGGAAGGGATCCAGCTTCATTTCCGAAGGCCTCCACCGTCTTGACAAAACTGCAAGCTGGGACATGGATTTCATCTTCTCCACCCCTATGAAGATGCAAGATTAGGTCATCTTTCTCTTTTCTCTAGAGGCCCATAATTTGACTTTTCCTGTATGGCCTGACTAAACAAGATTTACTTCAAGTGTTCTGCTTAGAAAGTGCACATAAAAGATCCCACTTATCCCAACAAGTTTTTGAGAATAAAATATTTCCTCTCTTCCCTCCAGTCTCTGAAGGTAATTCTTTACTCTTTTGCAAGCTCTCCTTCTACCAGGACTCCTAATTTCACTCCTTCCTGAGTCCTGCTGGACACTGCTCTATCAACTACTCTTTTCTCTGGATTGCCAATCTTTGCTTCTCTACTGGCTACCACCCCCACAATCTAACATCATCATGATCAAATCATCTTCACTTTATCTTCTTTTTTCACTCCGGCTCACACTAATCCCTCTCTTCTCTTTTACTCAAACCTTACTGATTCTTCAAAACCAGCTCAATTGTTACCTTTCTCTCTGGTGTACACGAGAGTAAACTGTACTGATTTGGTCCTTAAGTACCTATGATTTTGGAATTACAGGTTTGCAGAAATTGTGGAATTTCTGGTTTTCTTATAGACTGAGCATCTGGAGTGCAATCACTAGTTCTTATTCATTTTTGTAGCACCAGAGATTAGCAGTGTCTGGCAATTTACAGGTCAATAAATGTTTCTTAGATTTAATCACATGATTTCACATGATTTATTTCTCACTCAACTATTATGAAGCTAACATATATACTGAAATGATACTGACACAGGTACCCACCATCCAGTAACATCTCCCGGCTAACCCATCTCTGCTAATACATACTCAATCCTCCCTAACAAGGGGAATTTCTCTGTCCTTCGCCATCCCTTCTTGGTCTACTCAGACACGCTGGTTATTCTCTAAGGCCCCAGACACTCACAGAAGGAATCACAATCTGGAACACTTGCCTCCACATCATAGTAGATAGTGTCCTGGCTGTCCCTGACTCCCCTATTAACTTGTCAAATAATCATAGTTTTAACAATTGAAATTTAAACCAAATCAGATCTTAAATAGCACAAAATAGGTGAGGTGTTAGTATTATTGAACCCTTGGAAAACCATCATAATCTTATGATGTTTTAATTTCTAAGGGGAAAAAAAGGAAAATCAAAATCTTTCTAGGCAATAGCAGTCACAAAAGAACATAGAACTAGTTGTTTCCCTTGATATGATCACCCCAAAGCCAACTTTTCTCCCATTACCTCCTCCAAAAAACAATACTTTAAATGTTCCCATGTAGATCATTAAAACCAGGAGGTGTGACAAACACAGGTCCTCTTCTGGGTCACTTTTACAGGCTGAACTGTGTCTCCTCAAAAAGACATTTAAAGTCCTATACCCTAGTACCTCAGAATATGACCTAATTAGGAAATAGGGTTGTTACAGTGGTAATCAAGCTAAAATGAGATCATTAGGGTGACTCTAATCCAACAGGGCTAGTGTCCTTATAATATGGGGAAATGCAGAAGCAGACACACAAGCATACACAGACGCACATCTCACATCATGTTCAGATGAAAACAGAGATCAGGATGATGAATTTAACAAGCCAAGGAACACCAAAGACTGCCAATCAACCACCAGAAGCTAGGGGAGGGCCATGAACAAATTTTCCTTCACAGCCCTCAGAAGGAAGCAAGCCTGCCAACACCCTGACTTCAGACTTGCAGCCTCCAGACTGTGAGACAACACATTTCTATTGTTGAAACCATCCGGTTTGTGGTACTTGGTCATTGTTCTCAAAATCCCTGGTAAATTATCAATACCACATCCTCAAAACAAAATCAGCCATAATGAAAAAAGAAATTAAATAACAAACACAGGTAAGAAAATGTTAGCAGAGTTTCCTGTAAAAAGTACTATAAATGCAAACTTCGAAACTGTCAACTTCCTGTAAGGAGAAATTAATATTCTCAAAATTAAAGAAATATTTAAAAGGCAAATGCAACCCAGAGTAAAGATGGAAGAAAACTTGTTCTTTGATAAAAACTATAGGCTTCTATTAGTTCCAGAGCATTTCTAACTGATAGTTCCCCACAAAAATATGGATGATACCATCAAGAACTTCAAGGAAAACCTCCCAGTTGCTGGAGATATTAATGTCTTCTTCATAAATATGATAATCCAGAAAGACAGTGCCAGGGTTCTTCCACGTTTTTTTCCTTAGACGAAATCTACAAATGTGATAAGACATTTTAAACTACTATTACTTGAGATTGTTAACCTAAAAACAACAACATGAATCTGACATCGATGAACAATGAACTATATTTAAATATAAAAGTCAAGTGATTATTCATTAAAATTTTGGGAAAATATGAGGTGCCTGGGTGGCTCAGTCAGTTAAGCGTCCGACTTTGGCTCAGGTCATGATCTCGCAGTCCATGGGTTTGAGCCCCACATTGGGCTCTATGCTGACAGCTCAGAGCCTGGATCCTGCTTCTGATTCTCTGTCTCCCTCTCTCTGCCCCTTCCCCCGATCACACTTTTTCCTCTCTCTCAAAAATAAATAAACATAAAAAAATTTTTTTTAATTTGGGGGAAACTATAATGAAATGTTCCCCCAATTTCAAATTTAGTATCCTACAGAAGAAGTGCAAACAAATTCTAATACTTTTGCTTACTTCTATTAATCTGTAGTATTAAAATTCTTAGTAGAGGAATTCTTTAATTCTGGTTTTAGAAAATCATACCAATCCATATCAACAGACCACACAAGATTTCCTCTAATTGCTGATGACACTGTAATTTTACTTTACCTGTCAGTACTGAGCTCTAAACCACACTGCTCCCTGAGTTGAGGAATTAATTCCTCTTTTGATTGCCGTACTGTCATTCCTTTAGCAAACACAGCATCTAGCAGAAACTTGCATGGCTAGGAATACAAACATAAAACAATCAGAGAGCTGAATTACACATTCAGTAAGGGTACACAAGACATTTTATTTGCACTGTATAGTATGACAATTATAGGACTGAGTTTAGGAGCTGATCTTCCTAGGTTCAAATCTTGGCTCCACTACTTACTAAGTAAGCTATCTTGGGCAAGTTTACTTAACCTTTCTGGGCCTCCTTTTTAATTTTTTTTAATAATTATTATTTTTTTTTATTTGAGAGAGAGAGAGAGAATATGAGCAGGGGAGAGGGGCAGGTGCCCCCGGGCCTCCTTTTTTTCATCTGTAAACCGGGGGTAGTGTCTTCCCCACAGAGTCATTGTGAAGATTAAATACCACATTCATATTTCTCTCCTTATAATAAAGTGATCGCAATTTTGAAAGTAAAAATCACTTTTATGGATTAAAATGAGGGAACTGCATACTACTTCTCCAAATATGTTCATTCATTGTCTCAGAAGGGACATTTTATCTACAAACCCCAAATGCAGATGAAACATTCACATATAAGAGATATGATGGGTTGGGGCACCTGGGTGGCTCAGTCAGTTAAGCGTCTGGCTCTTGATTTCGGCTCAGGTCATGATCTCATAGTTCGTGGATTTGAGCCCCACATTTGGCTCTGTGTTGACAATGCAAAGCCTGTTTAGAATTCTCTCTCTGCCCTTCCCCTACTCGTTCTCTCTCTCTCTCTCTCTCTCAGAAGAAATAAAGGAGACATGATGGGTGCTCAATAAACTCTCTGTTGGACAAATGAAGGCGTTTTATGAAAAATTTCTCCCTTTTCAGCAGTCCGTCTTCATCTGTGATTTCCCCTTCTGAACATTCAGTTACTTGCAGTTAGCCAACTGGGGTCCGGAAACAAATGATCCTTCTGCCAAATCATCAGAAGATCAGTAGTAACCCAATGCTATGTCACAGTGCCTATGTCATTCCCCTTACTGCATCTCATCACACGCGCATTTTATCACCTTACGTCATCACAAGAAGTGTAAATATAATACAATGAGATTTTTTGAGAGAGACCACATTCACATAATTTTTACTACAGTGTACTGTTGTAACTGTTGTATTTCATTTCTGGCAACAGTTAATCTCTTACCTTGCCAAATGTGTAAGTTAAACTTTATTAAGGTATATATGTCTAGGTAAGAGCATAGTGTATATGTAGGGAGTGGCACGGCATTATCCTCGGTTTCAGGCATTCACTGGGCAGAGGGTGGGGGGGAGGGGGGTCTTGGACACATCCCCTATGGATAAGAAGGGGAGAATACGGTCTTTGCTATTTAGTTTGCACATTTGTCTAGGTCCTCACTAAGATGTTATAAACACCCCCAAAACAGGGACTTTGCCTTTTTCTCCTGGGCATTTGTCTGGCATCTGTTACATGACCTTGGGCAAGTTACATAACTTCTTTGTGCCTCAGTTTCTTCATCTACAAAATGGGAATAATATCTACATCATAGCTAACTGATGCAGATTCAAGGAGTTAACATCTGCGAGCATATGGCAGCTACGAGATAAATGAATGCCTGCTAAATACTGAAATGACTCTCTGAACGCAAAAAGTCCTTACATGCTCTACAGATCAACTGCTATCCCCCTGGAGCACTACGTGAGAATTTCTTAAAATCAAGTACAAACAAGTCTCCTTTTCAAAGCAGGAAATGTCTGCCTCATTCCAACATGTGTAACAATACTTTAAAGCAGAGGGAAGGCAAAGAAAGGCTTGAGGGCCACATTTGTCTGCTGCATGTTTTTGTAAATAAACTCTGTTGGGACACAGCTAATTCCACTGGTTTATGTATTGTCTACGTCTGGTTTTGTGCTACAGGGGCAGAAATGAGTGGCTGCAATACAGGCAATATGACCCGTACAACCAAAATAGCTTCTGGAAACAGTGTCCTGTCTGTGCTTTAGAGACAGCAAAAGAAATGACGAGTCACAACATCTCTGAACTCTATGTTTTTAATAACTAGCAGAAGTGACGTCATATTGCTCTGAAGCAGCTTACTTACCTCTTGCTCATTGACCAGCAGCTGGTACACTTTAACTCTGTATTCTCCTTTTTTAAGTGCTCTCCCCAGTCTAATTGTAATCTATAAATTAAAAACAGTTTTTTAGATGTATTACCTCTGCAGAATAAACAACCCATTCTCCCCACACTGTTTAGTTTGGTCTTCAAAAATTCTCTAGATTATGGGCTCTTTGAGAACAGATGTATCTTTTACCTCTGATTCCCAGCACCTAGAACAGTAACTGACACACAGTTAACACTTAACAAATGTTTGTTAGATGAATGAAAAAAAACAACGACCAATCACTAAACATAAAAACAAAAATGACCCTCTTAGGGCTATCTATTTAATCTTACTTGGAAACAGGGCAAGATGTTCTCAAATCTATCATGTAAAACAGACTCTAATTATTTGAAATGATTTTAATCGACCTTATTGTCGTCTGAAAAGGATGAAAGTGTCTCGTTCAGCCGGACGCTCTCAAACTCCTGGTTGCTGGCATACACCCGGAAGACCTTGAAGTGAGAGGACAAAGCTCCAACAAAGGGCTCTAAGTGTTGTTTGAAAGCAGCCAGTGTAATTCTTTTATCAACATGCACCATCAGCCCTAAGTACAAAAAAAAAACAAAAGCAAAACAAAAAAAGAAACCTCTTAGAATATAAATAAAACAGATCATATACACTTTATTATACTGTAAGCAGGGAAAAAACACCCCCTTCAGTTATTTGACTTTAAGCTAATACACAACGTTGCATGGACAAAAAAACACAGACACGGAGCATACGATAAAATCCAACAACTTCAACAACTTCCAACGTTCTGAGAGATTGAAGTGCTAATCTATTTATTTATATATGCTGCTGAGTCCCAAACCAAACTTCAGGAAAGTCTTTTCAATTACATACATTCCTAGTTCTTCACAGTAATAATGTAGGCTCTGGCTGGGTTCCAACTGTGCCTCTTCTGCTTCCCGGCCAGCTATGTGACCTGGGGCAAGCCACTGGCCTCCTTATACCCACTTCCTCATTTTAAAAATGGAGATAGTACCACCTACCTCCTAGTACTGCAGTGTGAATTCAGTGAGGTTAATATGTTTGTCATGCTTTTGGCACAGTGTCAGATATCTAGTAATTGCCTCAAAAATTGTTAGTAAATTTGGTTCTGGGATTTCTACTCGAAAAAACTGTCAAGACGAGCATATGATGATATCTGTTTTATCATGTGGTTGGACCGTAACAGGAAGAGCATCTAAATGGATCAGAAACTCCCACCACCCCCCTGCAAGCTTCAATATAAACTCTCATGGCAAAGCAATAGGATTGTTTTTGGTGAGCTTTATTTCTTCTAATACTTATTAATCTTTTGTCCTTTACAAGTTACTCATGAACATACTTCTGAAATATTTCTAAGACTCCAGTCTTCATATCCTAGTAAAGAGTAACAACTTCACTCAAGTTCCTCTCTCTCTTACAATATAGACAGTGCAGTATAACAAGAGCTGCCATCCCACCTTAAGCCCGTGGTTCCTCTAGAGCCATAAGGCTCTCTCTAGGGTAGGCTCTGGTTTTCTGTAAAATTTACATCAAAAATCAAGGGTGAGGGGCACCCTGTCTGGCTCAGTCGGTTAAGTGTCCCACTCTTGACTCCAGCTCAGGTCACACAATCTCATGGTTCATGGATTGGAGCCCCGTGTCAGCCTCTGGGCCGGCGATGCAGAGCCTGCTTGGGATTCTCTCTCTCTCTCTCTCTCTCTCTCTCTCGATCCCTCCCTCCCTCCCGGCCCCTCCCCCAAGTGTATGCTCTCTCTCAAAAAAAAAAAAAAAAGTCAAGGATGAGACCCTCAAACATGACTGGTTTATGTTCCCAGGTTGACCCAACTTTTGGGTTGATGAATTTTTGAGTGGACTTTTTCAAATTAATGTCCATTTACTGTTTTTCCAGTTATAAGATTCAGATTCACTATAGAAAATGTGACCATAAAGTATGAAATAGAATATAAACATGGTGATGAACTTTTTTGTTATATATAACTTTTCAGGCAACATTTAATTCCTTTAAAATGTCCATTTCTAAAATTTAAGAAATACTCCTAAGTAACCCAGCTTTTGGCAAATAAGCCTCTATTTATACTATCCAGCAGGTACAACATTTCTTGAGAGAAGGGTATAATGAAAAAATTACTTGATTAGAAATCAGAAGCCAATGACTAGATTTCAGTTGTTGCCTAATAAATGGCTATTGGTAAGTCATCCAATGTCTCTGGGCCTCAGTTTTCTCACAGGATCATTACACCAGTCTCACTGATTGCTGCTATGACAAATGTAGTAAATTCTAAGTCATTACTCAAACAATAAGCTATTACCACAATTTTGGTTTCTAACTCACAGTAATGTATCACAGGAAGATACAAATGTTTGTTGTTATTGATACAGTCCAATACGGTGATTAGGACCAAGTGGTTCTGTAGTGAAATGGGCTGGCCTGAATGAATTCTTGGCTCCTCCTTGTACCTTACGTTTGTGACTGTGACTTGACTTCTCTGTACCTCAATTACCTCTATTATAAAATGCAGGTAGTTGTGCTTATACCTTGGGGTCAGTGTATGTCAAATGTGTACTACAGCCCTGGCAAAAATTGTTGGCTTAATTGACTGGCTGTAATTATAATTTTAGAGATTACCATCATACCGTTTTCCCTATTTACCTCTTCAAACTGAAGAGTTTGGTCTCTTCACAGAGCAACCTCAAAATATCTTTAGGGTTTCTTTCTTTTGTGTATTTCTTAAATGAGGTGATACCAAAATTGTACAAAGAAATTATCAGTGCAAATGCACTCTCATTTTTATTACCTTGATCTCCCTATTTATCCCTGAGTGCCTGCAGCCTATAATAGGTCACAGTGGAACAGTATTTTCAGAGAAAGGTCCATACTCCCCGAAACAATTCCTGGATTATAACAGATAGCTTAAAGACCATCACTTTAAGTGTATTTCAGTTGTTACCCATATTGTCTATACTGTACATAAAATGTCACTCTTCAGATATCAAATTCTTTGTTTATGTGTTACACCCTGGCATTTCATCACTCTGAAGAACCCGTATTATTATTCATCATCCATGTTACCCAGGTACCAACTTTCAGGTCTCTGAGGAGCTGTGATGAAACAGTCTTAGTACAGACTCCTGAAGCACGTGGCTGCTGGCTCTCAACCCTACTCCTCTACCTCTAAGCCCGTTTCCACTTCTTCTGTTCAAACAAGCCTTCTGCACGGCTTCTGAAAACCAAAATAAATTGTAGTAAACGGGTTCTCTTGATCATCATGTTTACTATTTCAACGAATGCTAGTAAACTAGCCCACTATGAATTTCCGAAAAGGTGGAAGGAGACTCCTCAGTCTACAATTCTAAGTATTCCTATTAAATTCTTAACGTTTAGACTCTCATGCAGTCAACTCTCCAGCACATCATTATAAAACAAACCACTTAAGAGAAATTTCTAACCTCTTTGTAAAAAGGAGCTGTTTTTAATTTTCTAATGCTCTTGAAGGGTTGAGGATGGTAAGAAAGGGTAGCTACTGGCTATTTTTCCTTTACTCTGATGTGAGGAAAGTAAGGGACAGTGGGTAGCAGTTATGAGGTGGAGAAATGTGGACCAGGCTTACAATCAGATCACAGGAGCTGGACTGACCAGCAGTGTGACCTACTGGCTGTGTGACCCCCGGCAAATTATTTAAGTCAGTTTGAGCCAGTTTCTTCATCAGCAAAAAGTGTCTATCGGCATCAATTTCACACAGCTGTTGAGAAATAAGTGAGATGATGTGAATTAATGAGCCTTATGAAGTAAAAGTGCCACAGGGAGTTAAAACATTATTATAGAGTTTCTGTCTCCGTTGTGGCTCACTAACCCACATTTTCCCACTTGAGTTTCTGCAAGGTATCTATATGGATGTCACATGGTTCCAGTGTTACTGGGAACTAATTAGTTAAAAAGACAAATTTATGCATTTTTATTACTGATTTCATAATTTCTAGCACTTCCTTTTAAGAGACTAAATTTTGAGACTATAAGCATAGTAACAATTAACTTTCATGGTGGTTGTGGGCCTTCTCCCACCAGATGAAACATGAGGCTGCATCTTTGTCATCTCCACTTCTAACATCTACGTAGGGCCTGGCATCTTGAATGGATTCAGGAAATATTAATTGGGGGGGGGGTGGATGAACAGATGGACAGAGTGGGACTCCCTTCCCACTGTCATAAAGGTAACAGCAAATGCATTCAATTCAAAGACTTATATTCTAGTAGTGGTTCCACTCCTTACTAGCTACACATGTACTTTTGGGCAAGTCATCCATCCACTATGAGCTTCAGTTTTCTTATCAGTCAAATGAGGATATCAATATTTGCTTTACTAATTTCAGAGAAGCTTCAAGTGAGAACAAGTGTTTTGAAAACTAAAATTAAGAATATAAGGGGTAATATAATGCAAAGTATTTGTTTTTTTGAGCTATTTCTCTTTTATACTTGAAGAAAACTTTTGTACATTCTTTGGCTGTTTTCATCTGATGTTTTATAAAAGTCATTTTATTGTTTTCATGTAGGTGTGTTTTTGCTGTTGCTGCTTATCCCAAATACCTGAACTGACAGATCTCTTCAATGTTTTTGTGATTATACACTTGAGGATTTCTAGTTTATACTCTGCTTGGAGCTTACTTCAAACTATCAACTTTAAAAAAGCCCCTTTCCTTTTTCTGACTTTCCCAGTTAACCATGGACTTTTTAGGGGGTGGGGGAGGGGGTTATTTGCATTGAGGGATAAAGAGAAGAGAGGGGATGCACAAATAAAAACTTTTCCTCAGCAATGAATACCAAATTTTATCTTTTTGGTATATTATTTACTTTTTAAACTATTTCTTAGTTTTTAACTTAGGGCTTTTATCATAATTCTTTCCTTTAAAACAATTCTTGATTCTTTCCTTTAAAACAATTCTTAATTCTTTTCCTTTTCTTTTTCACTTATCTTCCCCAGAGCTGTGACATCACTGCTGTCACAGGTCTGATGTGCTGCGGAGGTCCAAAGACAGTTGTTGCTACAACTGCCCCGAAAATGAAAGCAAAGGCAACAGAGAACACTCTTATAATCCAGGAAGTTACGGGTGATCCTAGAACAAAGTACCTAACTCTTAGCTGGTTCCTTTCTTAACTAAAAATTTAAATAAACTGAGAAACCAATTGGTGCTGTTTCAAGGAGTTTTCTTTCTAAGTACATACATTTATGTCCTTCCCCAGAACCTTCGTCTGCAGCATAGGGTTCTGCTTTGAAATACATGTACTGTATTTCTCCCCTGCTCTTGCCACTCTCATCGTATTCACTATCCGTTCCAGAGTCTTCTTCTGCCGTGTCCCATGTCTCTTTTTTGCCTTCATTTGCTTTAGTTCTTCTACTACTCGTGATGCTATGAGAGTCAAGTCCATTAGCCAAAGGAATCTGAGCATTATCAGCATTGCACAAAGTGTCACTGCTGTGACTGGAGCTAAGAATGTCACTGTCCACTGAACTTGTACTCCTGTCATTATTCACATCTGAGTCTGATCGTTCTTCAGATTGAAAATTTTCGGGATCAGAAGTCTGAATGTGCTGTTCAAGTTCTCTATTGTCCACTGACGCTGAAGAGTCCCTCTCATTGAGAGGTGATTCTATGTTTTCAAAGTCACTTGTCTCAGTACTTTTGCTGCTGTCTCCATTATCTCCATCTTGCTGCTGCTGTAGTGACAAGCTTTTGAGTTTTTCAGTGCTTTCTTCGAGAATAGCTTCCACAGACTTGAGGCTCCCCACAGGTCCTTTGACTCTATCACAGTCATCATCCACGTTACCACCAGAATCACCCCCAGCTTTCTGGCACGCTGTCCTTTTGGAATAAGAGCCTGGGGACTGTTCAGGTAACAAAACAAATAATCTGATCGTATTTGCATGACGATCCAGGAGTTTCCACAAATGAGAGTCTGTAAAGGCCATCTGGTAATCCAAAGTCTCAGAACTTTCAACAAATACCTAAATAGTAAGAGAGTTACATTACATCATTAATTTTAGTGACATTCATTCTCACCCATATCACCTCAATACAAGACAAAATGTTGTAAAATTTGGGATGATGACATTTCTAAAGGAAATGTGTACGGTTTTTGGAGACTAAATACAATAAATATTATGTTCATATGTCTTTGTAATTAGCCATAAAACTGTGCTAAGATAGATGAGACACACACATGAGCACATGCACACACAGATACCTTGTTTACTGGATTTTCTATTTTCAGAAAGTTTTTGTATTCCACATCTTGCTCATTAGAAAAACAAGCATAGCATGAACATGGATAGAGGAACATGTATAAAGGCATTTTGGGAATGTAATACCAAAATCCAGATTATAGAAAAAAAATCTAATGGACAAATGACTTGATTCTAGAGCAAATAAATGACAAGGAAATAAATACACATAGGGGGATCTGTAGGTTAAAATAGACTTGAGAGGTATATCATGGACTTTATTTGGATCCTACCTGAACAAATAAATCCTGTCAGAAAAAAATTTTACAAGATAATAAGGGAAGCTTCACTAGACATTTGTTGATATTAATTCTGTTAATTTTCTAGATGTAATAATATAATTATAGTTATGTTTTTAAAGAGTTCTCACCTTTTAGAGATAGACATCCAGATTATTTATAGATGAAATGCTATTTCATCTGGGGATGTTTTTCAAATAATCTGGGGGAAGTACTGGTTAAATACAGATAACCAGTGTCCAATCAATGTTACAGATTAGGATCATTAGCTAACCATTTAAAGAAAAAAATAAAGTGAGATCCCTCCTACTTTTCACCCTAAAATGGTATTAGGGCGGATTTTAATGATACACACATAAGCACCACACAAAAGTATCCAAAGAAAACAGAGGTGAATAAAAATTACACGTTCGGAATAATAAGACAACACTAAAAAAGGTTAAATGAGATAAAAGACTAGACTGCACTAAGATGAATGAGAATGGAAAAGGCAATAAATAAAACATGGCAAACAGGGAAAATTTTGGATTCAATTGATCCAGGGTAAACTGATGGTGTTATGAATAAACACACAGGAAAAATCATTTATCAATGATAGAACACGTCAAGAGATGAAACAAACAGATCAATGTGAACTTTCTCTTTTCTATCTGAGATAAATAAGTAGGCAAAGGGTGAACCCCTTTGGGTGAACCCAAATGACAATCTTCTCTAGAGTAGGCTTGTCTTTGACTTTCCCCATCAAGTAGTGCTTTATGGGAGAAGCTCAAGAACGAATGTAACATAATTTACAGAATTTGGAGGACAAGATTGTTGTGGACAGGAATGGTCAGTAAGGCTTCACCAAAGAGGCAGGACTAATCTGCGCCTTGAAAAAAAATGTAGGGAGAGGGGGAAGAATACTGCAGGCAGGCAGAGGTAGCTCATGAACAAGACCTAGAGGAGAACCAGCAGACGGATGGAGTAGGACAGAAAGAAGCCTGTTCTGACCTGATTACAAAGGAAGGTAATTGCCGAGACACTGGGAGAACTTATGAGGGAAATTACAGACACATAGTGGATGGCTCTAGAGGCCAGCCTTATAATATGAAACTTAATTTACTATTACCAGCATAGACAATAGTAATGAAGAAATAAAAGACATACCTTGTTACTTCTAAAAAACCCTTCAGCTTTCAGGGTCTTACTGGGCACAGTGAGGAGGCGCAGATCATTGTGGCAGCGCTCTAGCACTATCCGCATGGTTTCAGCAGGTAAATGGATGGCCTGCAATGGAAGCAAGTCAGTAAAAAGGACTCGCAAGGATAATTCTGCTGGACTTGGAAATGTGGATGAAGACACACTGCTGAGTTCTTAGAAACAGAAAGAAAATTAAAAGAAAATAATCTTAGTGGAGGTTTATAAATTTTTAAAGAATCTATGGGAAAAATTTTAGTCCTATCCATTAATTATGCTGTAAATTAGGTGAACAAAGTATCACTTATGAATGGATGCTCTGAAACTATTTTAAAGGTAATGATTTTTCACTAAAAATTCTATTCCTCTCACACTTGCAAAGTAAATGAGGGGATGTGGTTCCAAAGAAACTGAGTAACTGACACTTTGAGAACAGATGTCAAACTAGTAACTGTTTACCTCCTGAACTTTTGATGAGTTCTTTTGGAATAGCTAATACTTTTACTAAATCATTTTTCTTCTGTGTAAAATGAGATTAAATTAATAGGTAAAGTTTCAAGTTACTCTAAAAGTACATGTCCTTAATCTGAGGTATCATTTTAGGAATTTCACAAGAAATGAGCAGACAAAAAAATTTACATTTAAAAAAACATGATGTGTTTTCAATACAACTAATGATAACTAATTCTTTGGCGGTCTAGTTAGACTTTATCTGCTGCCTTTTTTGGCAAAATACTTTGTGACTGCCTTTATTCTCTACAGATATATTCTCCCCCAATAAAATTATTAACTTCTTCAGGAAGGCAATGTCATATGTTTCTTTTGTATTCTACCTCAATGCTCATACTCTAGATTAAACTGTAATAAGAAGCAAGTACACTTATATAGTCTTTCTAAGAGCAATTTAATTGTAAAATCTATCTCCAAAACATGATTTATCTCCTCAAATTATCTATTACTTTGGCAGAAGTATTAGAGGTCATTGTTGTTTTTTTAACGCAATAATAATTAAAACCCAACTTTTATATAATAACAATTTTTCTCCACAAACAGAGCATTTATTTGTTCCATTAACATTCACAACAACCCTGTTAAAATAGGCATTAAAAAAAAAAAAAACCTAGATGAGATCAAAGACAATACTGCCATAGAGGAATGACTAGAAAGTGGATCAACTTCTTGCTTGCTATTACTGAACAATTTCCACTACAGCAAGTCATCTAAACCTGGGGCTTAAGAATCCTGAAAAATTTCACCTGTGTTTGTGTGCTCAGTGTTCTACAGAGTACAGTATAATCACTTCTCTAGAGTGGACTAGCTTGGCCCAAGGAAATTTGAATGTTTTCATCATATTTTTCCAGCTTACAAATTCTGAATGAGTCTATGTTCTTTGTCACTAACTCACCGAATATGGCCAGTATTTAATTCACCACCTTCCCTGTCAAATCTGCTCCCCTACCCTACTCTTCCATTTTGATTACTAGATCACTACTTTGCATCTGTGCTCCTTCTTGCCTTACTCCAACCAATCCCAAGTCCTGCAGACTCTACGCATATAATCATTCTTCCAATCTACCCCTTCTCTCCTTTCTGGTCCAATGCCTTCACCTGCACTATTTCCACAGCCTCCTCATCTACTTTACGGACTCCCCCTCTACCCAGGAACTTACCGTTCTACAGCAGAACTCTCATCATACCACTGCTGAACTTAGGAAAACAAATAACATACTTCCCATTGCCCACATCAAATAGAGCCCATGCTTTTGTGTTTACTATTTAAAAACTCTCCATGAAATAAACTAACTTCTATTTCTAGGCCTGTACTATACAGAGGTTGAGCCAAACACATATACCATCACTGTGTGCGCTTGCCTCACACTTCCTGACCTCCATACTTTGGTCACTTGGTGTCTTCCACTTGAAGTGTGTTTCTCTTCTAACTGTACTTGCCTCCTGCCAGTAAGTACTAGTTCCCACACTCATAACTATCACACAATGCTTTGTACAGAACAAGCACTCAAAAATATTCACTGACCAATTTTAAAACTTACCTTTGAAATAAGCTGTTTGAACTCTGTGACCGTTTGATTTAAGTAAGCACGAACAGTGACAGGAGCAGCTACAGATTCTGCCTTAAGATCAACAACATGAACTTTCACCATCACTTCTGAAAAACACAAAACATTTGAAAAATACAAAAACATAAATGGATGTTATTTTTAAAAGTCATGAGCACTGACATGAGCACTGCATTCCTAATGTATTTCCAATAGATGGCAAGGTAATATTTTCCTAACTATTAAGATAGTAGACATAACAATGTTATACATGTATATAATACATAATAAACTTCTCCTTGCAATGTATTACATTACAAACATCTACAAAGAAATGGAAATGAGGCTAATAAAAAAGTTCTCCTAGATCTCTTTAAAACAATGACAACAGTCACAGGGAGGGGGACAAAACATAAAAGACTCTTAAATATGGAGAACAAACAGAGGGCTACTGGAGGGGTTGTGGGAGGGGGATGGGCTAAATGGGAAAGGGGCATTAAGGAATCTACTCCTGAAATCATTGTTGCACTATATGGATTAACTAATTTGGATGTAAATTAAAAAAACAAAACAAAACAAAAAACAATGACAACAGTCAAAATATGATTTTTGAAAAATTCATGGTTTGTTTCCTTGTAAAACATAACACAAATTTATCAACCACATTAAAAATGCATATCCAGGTACTCCTGGGTGGCTCAGTCAGTTAAAGCACTGACTCTTGATCTCAGCTCAGGTCATGATCTCACAGTTAATGAGTTCAAACCCTGCACTGGGTTCTGTGCAGATGGTGTGGGGATTCTGTCTCTCCTTCTCTCTGCCCCTCCCCCACTTGTGCACTCATGCTCTCTCTCTCTCAGAATGAATAAATAAACTTAAAATAAAATACATATCCAAAGTTGCAAAATACAGACCTAAACCACAACATTAAATTACTAGAGAATGCAGAACAAATTCTAAAGGGGACCCAGCAACCCTATTTGCTTTTGATCAACCTTCATTATACCACTCAAGACCTTGTTCATAATCAAAGACTTCCTCTCCTCCAAATAATATTCTCTACATTCTACAGAAGAGTCTACAGAAAAATGCTTTGGTTTACATGGTTTGTTTTTTTCACTTAAATTTTTCATATTACAACTTAATCCTATCTTCTCTTCTGTTTTCAGATTATATATAACTAAACTTTTAGTTACTAGAAAAGCAAATGATCTTCAAACAGTTATTCTCAAGCTTAAATGTTTTAATTTCCTTTATGAAGTGTATATAGTCAGGTTTTTCCCTAGATTTCTAATCTAAATCTGATAAAATATTCTGCTAAAGTCATTATTAATGAATAAATAAAACGCTATCTGCAAGTTTTACAATCCACACTCACACGTATAGTTCTCTTTTTCTTTTTTTTTTTAAGTTTGTTTATTTTTGAGAGAGAGCGTGAGCAGAGAAGGGGCAGAGAGAGAGGGAAACACAGAATCACAAGCAGGGTCCAGGCTCTGAGCTGTCAGCACAGGGCCCAATGTGGGCTTGAACCCATGAACCGCAAGATCATGACCTGAGCTGAAGTCAGACGCTGAGCCACCCAGATGTCCCTAAAGTTCTCTTTTTAAAAAGTGGTTTTATTGCTGACTCATGTTACACTTTAATCATCATTTTTGCTATCTAGACCAAAAATAATCTGCAAGGAAATGCTCCAAAGGAACTCTCTACAAACAGAACAGAGTCTGACTGATGGAGCCCTGAAGAGTATCATACTTAATCTACTTTGAAAAGAGGAGCCTTCATTAAAAAAAAAACAAAAAACAAAGAGAGGTTTATAGCATCGGCAGAGAAATAGAATTTGAGAGTAGAAGGCTTTTTACTTTTGCTTTTTTGAGAGAGCCAAAGAGAGCATGCAAGCACATGCACAAGTGGGGGAGGGGCAGAGAGAGGGAAAGAGAATCCCAAGCAGGCTTTACTATCAGTGTGGAGCCTGATGAGGGGCTCAAACTCATGAACCATGAGATTATGACCTGAGCTGAAATTAAGAGTAGGACACTTACCCGATTGACCCACCTAGGCAGGCGCCCCCAGAAGAAGGTTTTTGTGAGTTCAATTTTTAGGAATAAAAGTAGAGAACATAAGTCTGAATTGTAACAACCAATAGAAGGGATTCAGGGTTATGCAACAATAGTGAGAATTCTCTAAAGTTACTTAAACATTTTTATTTTCCCCTATTTGTTACAGTTTACATAGTGATTACTAGAAAACTTTGGTCATGTAACTGTCTTTAGGGACTACTCTGGGTAAAGCTAGGAGTGTGGTATTTTGCTTTCCACATCAGTCTCAAACAAACAAACAAAAAAACCCTCAAGATATTGAGGACTGTGACAGATTTAATGAAGACAAAAAAAAAAAAAAAATGAAGTTCCTGGGACCTGCAAAAATGGAGAAGACAGAGAAAAATAAAAAGTGTTGGCAGCAATGGGTTATGAAACCACTTCATCAAGGAAACCCTGAAAAATAAGATTCTACTTCTGAGAGTTGATGAGACTATACCGTTTTTGGACTTTTTTCCTGTATAAATAGAGAGAAGGGGGGAAGAGAAGGGAGGATGATTCAGCACTGAAAAAGAAAAATCCCACTGAAGGCTGCAAGCTAATTTTTTTAAATTTTGTATATAGCTATTTGAAAGTAATCTAGAAGTTAATTCTAAGCTTGTTGCTACTTCCTAACCTATCAAAATTATTCTGCATTTTAAGAACATAAAAAATTTTAAAATTAAACTCATTTCTATTAAAAAACCTTCTCGTGAAAATTTTAAGTCCAGTACAACCATAAAATTCTTTACCTCCAGGTTTGTAAGACTGGAAAACTTGGTCAGGTTTTCTCGTCTCCAACAGTAGATCAAACATGTATGTTGACTTGACTCCTCCTAGTAGAAGTCCCATTGGGGTATCTTCCTCTCCTTCATACGATCGTTCAAGGTAATCATGAAACTCATCATATTTAACAAGGCGACAGCAATCCATGGGTATGACCTCTTCTAAATCCATCATCTAAAAGAAAACAAGGCCAGGCGGTGGGGGACACACACACACACACACACACATATATAGATATATGCACACACACACACACACACACACACACACACACACACAGTTTAGTCTGACGTGTAATTCCACCACCAATAGGTCCTAGCAAACAATAAAATTCATATATTTATGATTTGCATCAAAGTTCAAAGACATCAAAGTTAAAGGCATAACTTCAATGCTATTTTTAATTATTTCATTATCCCCTAAATAATGCAACTTATGCACTAACAAATTTTTAAAACATTCCTAGTTTTAAAAAAAGTTAACATTCTAAACTTTAGATGAACTCAAAATCAATGTATTATAATCCCTTGCTCTATAATCACTACTCTGGAACCCAGGGGAGAACAACCAAGAGAATATGCAGCTTCTGTTGCATTAATCCGATCTGGAGAAGAACTGGTGATGACATGTTTGGGTTTAACCATCTTTCTAAGCGCAGGGGATAACATGCCTCGCAGAGCCACCAGAGAGGCCACAGCTTCCGTGTCTCCCATGCGCCACCTCGCAGCTCCCCTTCCATATGAGCCTCCAGCATATCTACAGCTCAGGGCATGGAATTTCTGTCATAAAATCTCCCTCTGGCCCATGTTACTGGTAGATGGCATACTCTGGATGCAACATCTCTTAAGTGAAAAATGAACTGCCTGGAGACAGAAAGGATTACTTCAAAGTATTTCATACTTATTTAAGGTTTGTGATTAGGACCTTCAAGGAAAACAGTAAGCTTTGGTGTGTGTCCCCACCGACCTCTATTCCCCCCACTCCTCCCAAAGATGGAGCTCTCTTTCTGGTACATAAGACTGACTTATTTCTCTCTTCTGTTTGTTTGACTCTTTGTATTTATGAACTTTTACTTCTGACTTTTAAGACAATCTTTGTCTTCCTGCATTAAAAACTGCTGGAATATAAACTACTGTTACTGCTATTACAGACTGTAAAATTGTGTAAAAACTGTTGAGATGTTTTCTCTATTTTAGTTTCATTTGGTTTCACTACTGTTTTGCAAAGATGATGCTTACAGTCCACTGTGTTTAAAGGATTTTTACTTTTAATGAGGTAAATCCGGAGCTATCTATCAATTTTACTGTTTGTTCATTCATTTGCTCATCCACATACCCACCCAATTTTTCATTTTCCTGCACACCAGGAAAAAGTACTGGAAATGCAATTGTGAGCAAAACCAGAACACTGTAATGTAGCATGCAATTTTTTCTCTAACTAATGACTTTAATTTCAGTTCAATGATGTTCATATTTACATGGAAAGGGCAAAAATTTGTCAAGTATTACAGACAACATTTGGAATAATCTGGTTAAAGAATGCTTCCGTTTCTATTTGCCTTTCAAAACCCACTAATAACTTTACATTATTCTTAAAATAAATTGCAACCTACTATTTGTATAAAGTCTCTAATTTGATTTTAAGCTACTCTCTTCTCATTCAAGACAATCTAAATACAATGTCCCTTTTATCAGTTTTTTGATCACGGCGGCCACGACCTCATCTCAGTTTTCACACATGTTGTTACCTCTACTAAAATATTCTCCCCAACTTTTTGCATAGCTGCCTGCTTTTCATGGTTAACATCTAAGGAGAAATAATCTCAATATATTACTGACTTACTTTACGGCATCTAAACAATAAAATATTTGCAAATTGTGGGAGGGTCTCAATGCATATCTGTTAAATGAATGAAAAAGAATAAATGTTTTTGTTTCTAATTCTAATTCTTGTTCTACAAAACTGAACTGGCTTTCAGGGTGAGAAATTTCTCCAACTCAATTGGGTATGTTCCAAAGATGATGTATAAGCTACACCCACTGAGAGAGAGATGATGTAAATAGACTATCAAGTTTACTGCAAGTGCTGATATTACTACTGGCCATAATAAAAATTTTGGAAAAGAGATTACTATTGTTATCTAAGATATCAATAATTAAATGTCAACAGTGCAATTAAACATACCTTATAAGCCATTTCTACTGCTTCCTTTAATGTCTTATCCTTATGAACCTCCAATTTATTTTCCATCATTACTTGTTTCACAGGATGCAAACAGAATAATTTTATCTAGAAAATGTAAAATAGTGTCATCATCTCAGCAAGTCATCGAGTCAAAATGTAATTCTTCTGCAGACAGTATTTTTTTCCTAATAGTCAAAATATTACAATTAAAAAAATATATAACTTAAATCATTCTCTTCCATGTCTATTTTTCTCAGCAACAAATATAGTGATTATATTTCATCTTATAAGAATTCAAAAACATTAATTTTAACAACTGCATGTTTCTTTATAAGCATGTATCATAATTTAAGTAATCATTCTCTTACTGACATACTTTCAGGTTGTTTCAAGTTCTTCCCTTGTTTGGAAAATACTGTGATCAATGTCCTTGCTGCCAAAATTTTTATAGCATCTGTGGTTATCTCATTAAGAGATATTTTCTTAAGAGAATTCTATTAAAAAAGATGAATTTGCTTAAGGCTCTTAATGAATTCTACTCAATTTCTATGCAATAAGGTTTTTACCAGCTTATTAGTCTTATAGCAAATGTGACAACGCTCGCGTCACTGTAACCTTACCAGCACTGAGTATTATCACTACATGTTAATGTTTATTAATGCATAACAATCAGATCTTACTTCAGTAATACAGTTGGTTGTACTGCTTAATGAAATGATAGTATAACTGCCTACAGAATCAGCCCAATGAATGTTACGAGAATTGCAGTTAAGCAAACTTCAATAGCGCATTTTAATTAAAAGTAAACTTAGGAAATCTAACCTTGCATGTATTGCGCTCAATTTCTCGTTGCCTTTTTTCTTGTTCTTCCAATTCTCTCTCCCTCTGCACCAAGTTTTTGATATGTTCTGGATATTCATCTACTTCTAGAAACTCTATTGTAATAAAAACAGGGCAAGACATAGTCACTGGAAATTGAGCTTCCTTTACATAATTTTGCTCTATTATGTTCCCACAGTACATATTTCTATGATAGCTCTCATCAAAACAGATCTCAATTACATTAATCTCTTAACTTAGAACATCAGCTTCTTCCAGACAAGAGTGAAGAGGTAGTTGATAATGGCACATGGTAATTAGGTGTCATACATTTTAAAAAACCACACATTTAATCCATAGTATCTCTTGGCTCCAGGACAACTCTGGCATGCAGATTAAGACTCTTAGAATGAAAAAGTCTCTCTGAAACTTTGAAATAAAATCATTTCTGATTTCATTATCACCATCAAATTGTGTGACCTTGGGCAAGTTTACTTCTCTAGACCTTGGTTTCTTAAACTTATTAATACATCTACCCCATAGAGTATTTACCTGGGATATAATACAATGTAATAAGTGTTATTGTTGCTGCTGCTACTACAAATGCTATTTGTTATTATTCACTAATACACTCATTTTTCCTTTGTTCTCAAAACAATCTTTTAGCTACTTTCTATTCACAGAATTTTATATGTAACTCAAAGCATTAAAAGTGCCAATATGAGAATATGACACTATTTAATAACGCCAATGATTATCAGGCTTTAAATAGGGAGAACAATTTATATATATATATATATATATATATATATATATATATATATATACACATATATATATACACACACACACATTTATATATATACACACACACACATATATATATATGTATATATATATATATGTAATCAAATCCCTATGGAATGTAAAAATTGATTATTTATAGAAATAAATTCTCATTGTAAAAATATTCCTTATCATACATAGAGCACCCTCTGGTGTTTCAGCACAAAACTACATTTTTGGGGAGTAGATAAAGGAAAGCTGAGTTATTGCTCTAATGGAAATATCTGGAGTGGTGGGTGACACAGAGAACACAGGAAATAAAATCCTGGCTCTGCCTCCAGGTAGCTATGGTCTTGGACACATTAACCTTTGGGGTATCATTCTTTTATCTGTAAAGTTAGAATGATTACTCTCCTCTGAAATCTCTGTTCTGAAATGACTTATTATAATTTCCTTTTTTCCCCATTAATTCTACAGTAAATTTTTTTTTCAATATATGAAGTTTACTGTCAAATTGGTTCCATACAACACCAAGCGCTCATCCCAAAAGGTGCCCTCCTCAATACCCATCACCCACCCTCCCTTCCCTCCCACTCCCCATCAACCCTCAGTTTGTTCTCAGTTTTTTTTTTCCCTTTTTTTTTTATTTTATTTATTTTTTTTTCTGAAATTTATTGACAAATTGGTTTCTACACAATACCCAGTGCTCATCCCAAAAGGTGCCCTCCTCAATACCCATCACCCACCCTCTCCTCCCTCCCACCCCCCATCAACCCTCAGTTTGTTCTCAGTTTTTAACAGTCTCTTATGCTTTGGCTCTCTCCCATTCTAACCTCTTTTTTTTTTTTTTTCCTTCCCCTCCCCCATGGGTTCCTGTTAAGTTTCTCAGGATCCACATAAGAGTGAAACCATATGGTATCTGTCTTTCTCTGTATGGCTTATTTCACTTAGCATCACACTCTCCAGTTCCATCCACGTTGCTACAAAAGGCCATATTTCATTTTTTCTCATTGCCACGTAATATTCCATTGTGTATATAAACCACAATTTCTTTATCCATTCATCAGTTGATGGACATTTAGGCTCTTTCCATAATCTGGCTATTGTTGCGAGTGCTGCTATGAACATTGGGGTACAAGTGGCCCTATGCATCAGTGCTCCTGTATCCCTTGGATAAATTCCTAGCAGTGCTATTGCTGGGTCATAGGGTAGGTCTATTTTTAATTTTCTGAGGAACCTCCACACTGCTTTCCAGAGCGGCTGCACCAATTTGCATTCCCACCAACAGTGCAAGAGGGTTCCCGTTTCTCCACATCCTCTCCAGCATCTATAGTCTCCTGATTTGTTCATTTTGGCCACTCTGACTGGCGTGAGGTGATACCTGAGTGTGGTTTTGATTTGTATTTCCCTGATAAGGAGCGACGCTGAACATCTTTTCATGTGCCTGTTGGCCATCCGGATGTCTTCTTTAGAGAAGTGTCTATTCATGTTTTCTGCCCATTTCTTCACTGGGTTATTTGTTTTTCGGGTGTGGAGTTTGGTGAGCTCTTTATAGATTTTGGATACTAGCCCTTTGTCCGATATGTCATTTGCGAATATCTTTTCCCATTCCGTTGGTTGCCTTTTAGTTTTGTTGGTTGTTTCCTTTGCTGTGCAGAAGCTTTTTATCTTCATAAGGTCCCAGTAATTCACTTTTGCTTTTAATTCCCTTGCCTTTGGGGATGTGTCGAGTAAGAGATTGCTACGGCTGAGGTCAGAGAGGTCTTTTCCTGCTTTCTCCTCTAAGGTTTTGATGGTTTCCTGTCTCACATTTAGGTCCTTTATCCATTTTGAGTTTATTTTTGTGAATGGTGTGAGAAAGTGGTCTAGTTTCAACCTTCTGCATGTTGCTGTCCAGTTCTCCCAGCACCATTTGTTAAAGAGGCTGTCTTTTTTCCATTGGATGTTCTTTCCTGCTTTGTCAAAGATGAGTTGGCCATACGTTTGTGGGTCTAGTTCTGGGGTTTCTATTCTATTCCATTGGTCTATGTGTCTGTTTTGGTGCCAATACCATGCTGTCTTGATGATGACAGCTTTGTAGTAGAGGCTAAAGTCTGGGATTGTGATGCCTCCTGCTTTGGTCTTCTTCTTCAAAATTCCTTTGGCTATTCGGGGCCTTTTGTGGTTCCATATGAATTTTAGGATTGCTTGTTCTAGTTTCGAGAAGAATGCTGGTGCAATTTTGATTGGGATTGCATTGAATGTGTAGATAGCTTTGGGTAGTATTGACATGTTGACAATATTTATTTTTCCAATCCATGAGCAGGGAATGTCTTTCCATTTCTTTAAATCTTCTTCAATTTCCTTCATAAGCTTTCTATAGTTTTCAGCATACAGATCCTTTACATCTTTGGTTAGATTTATTCCTAGGTATTTTATGCTTCTTGGTGCAATTGTGAATGGGATCAGTTTCTTTATTTGTCTTTCTGTTGCTTCATTGTTAGTGTATAAGAATGCAACTGATTTCTGTACATTGATTTTGTATCCTGCAACTTTGCTGAATTCCTGTATCAGTTCTAGCAGACTTTTGGTGGAGTCTATCGGATTTTCCATGTATAATATCATGTCATCTGCAAAAAACGAAAGCTTGACTTCATCTTTGCCAATTTGGATGCCTTTGATTTCCTTTTGTTGTCTGATTGCTGATGCTAGAACTTCCAGCACTATGTTAAACAGCAGCGGTGAGAGTGGGCATCCTTGTCGTGTTCCTGATCTCAGGGAAAAAGCTTTCAGTTTTTCCCCGTTGAGGATGATGTTAGCTGTGGGCTTTTCATAAATGGCTTTTATGATCTTTAAGTATGTTCCTTCTATCCCGACTTTCTCAAGGGTTTTTATTAAGAAAGGGTGCTGGATTTTGTCGAAGGCCTTTTCTGCATCGATTGACAGGATCATATGGTTCTTTTCTCTTTTTTTGTTAATGTGATGTATCACGTTGATTGATTTGCGAATGTTGAACCACCCCTGCATCCCAGGAATGAATCCCACTTGATCATGGTGAATAATTCTTTTTATATGCCGTTGAATTCGATTTGCTAGTATCTTATTGAGAATTTTTGCATCCATATTCATCAGGGATATTGGCCTGTAGTTCTCTTTTTTTACTGGGTCTCTGTCGGGTTTAGGAATCAAAATAATACTGGCTTCATAGAATGAGTCTGGAAGTTTTCCTTCCCTTTCTATTTCTTGGAATAGCTTGAGAAGGATAGGTATTATCTCTGCTTTAAACGTCTGGTAGAACTCCCCTGGGAAGCCATCTGGTCCTGGACTCTTATTTGTTGGGAGATTTTTGATAACCGATTCAATTTCTTCGCTGGTTATGGGTCTGTTCAAGCTTTCTATTTCCTCCTGATTGAGTTTTGGAAGAGTGTGGGTGTTCAGGAACTTGTCCATTTCTTCCAGGTTGTCCACTTTGTTGGCATATAATTTTTCATAGTATTCCCTGATAATTGTTTGTATCTCTGAGGGATTGGTTGTAATAATTCCACTTTCATTCATGATTTTATCTATTTGGGTCATCTCCCTTTTCTTTTTGAGAAGCCTGGCTAGAGGTTTGTCAATTTTGTTTATTTTTTCAAAAAACCAACTCTTGGTTTCGTTGATCTGCTCTACAGTTTTTTTAGATTCTATATTGTTTATTTCTGCTCTGATCTTTATGATTTCTCTTCTTCTGCTGGGTTTAGGCTGCCTTTGCTGTTCTGCTTCTAGTTCCTTTAGGTGTGCTGTTAGATTTTGTATTTGGGATTTTTCTTGTTTCTTGAGATAGGCCTGGATTGCAATGTATTTTCCTCTCAGGACTGCCTTTGCTGCGTCCCAAAGCGTTTGGATTGTTGTATTTTCATTTTCGTTTGTTTCCATATATTTTTTAATTTCTTCTCTAATTGCCTGGTTGACCCACTCATTCGTTAGTAGGGTGTTCTTTAACCTCCATGCTTTTGGAGGTTTTCCAGACTTTTTTCTGTGGTTGATTTCAAGCTTCATAGCATTGTGGTCTGAAAGTAAGCATGGTATAATTTCAATTCTTGTAAACTTATGAAGGGCTGTTTTGTGACCCAGTATATGATCTATCTTGGAGAATGTTCCATGTGCACTCGAGAAGAAAGTATATTCTGTTGCTTTGGGATGCAGAGTTCTAAATAGATCTGTCAAGTCCATCTGATCCAATGTCTCATTCAGGGCCCTTGTTTCTTTATTGACCGTGTGTCTAGATGATCTATCCATTTCTGTAAGTGGTGTATTAAAGTCCCCTGCAATTACCACATTCTTATCAGTAAGGTTGCTTATGTTTATGAGTAATTGTTTTATATATTTGGGGGCTCCGGTATTCGGCACATAGACATTTATAATTGTTAGCTCTTCCTGATGGATAGACCCTGTAACTATTATATAATGTCCTTCTTCATCTCTTGTTACAGCCTTTAATTTAAAGTCTAGTTTGTCTGATATAAGTTTGGCTACTCCAGCTTTCTTTTGGCTTCCAGGCGCATGATAAATAGTTCTCCATCCCCTCACTCTCAATCTAAAGGTGTCCTCAGGTCTAAAATGAGTCTCTTGTAGACAGCAAATAGATGGGTCTTGTTTTTTTATCCATTCTGATACCCTATGTCTTTTGGTTGGCGCATTTAATCCATTTACATTCAGTGTTATTATAGAAAGATACGGGTTTAGAGTCATTGTGATGTCTGTATGTTTTATGCTTGTAGTGATGTCTCTGGGACTTTGTCTCACAGGGTCCCCCTTAGGATCTCTTGTAGGGCTGGTTTAGTGGTGACAGATTCCTTCAGTTTTTGTTTGTTTGGGAAGACCTTTATCTCTCCTTCTATTCTAAATGACAGACTTGCTGGATAAAGGATTCTTGGCTGCATATTTTTTCTGTCTAGCACCCTGAAAATCTCGTGCCAATTCTTTCTGGCCTGCCAAGTTTCAAAAGAGAGATCAGTCACGAGTCTTATAGGTCTCCCTTTATATGTGAGGGCATGTTTACCCCTTGCTGCTTTCAGGATTTTCTCTTTATCCTTGTATTTTGCCAGTTTCACTATGATATGTCGTGCAGAAGATCGATTCAAGTTACGTCTGAAGGGAGTTCTCTGTGCCTCTTGGATTTCAATGCCTTTTTCCTTCCCCAGTTCAGGGAAGTTCTCAGCTATGATTTCTTCAAGTACCCCTTCAGCACCTTTCCCTCTCTCTTCCTCCTCTGGGATACCAATTATGCGTATATTATTTCTTTTTAGTGTATCACTTAATTCTCTAATTTTCCCCTCATACTCCTGGATTTTTTTATCTCTCTTTTTCTCAGCTTCCTCTTTTTCCATAACTTTATCTTCTAGTTCACCTATTCTCTCCTCTGCCTCTTCAAGCCGAGCTGTGGTGGTTTCCACTTTGTTATGCATTTCGTTTAAAGCGTTTTTCAGCTCCTCGTGACTGTTCCTTAGTCCCTTGATCTCTGTAGCAAGAGATTCTCTGCTGTCCTGTATACTGTTTTCAAGCCCAGCGATTAATTTTATGACTATTATTCTAAATTCACTTTCTGTTATATTATTTAAATCCTTTTTTTTTTTTAAATTTTTTTTTTTTTTTCAACGTTTATTTATTTTTGGGACAGAGAGAGACAGAGCATGAACGGGGGAGGGGCAGAGAGAGAGGGAGTCACAGAATCGGAAACAGGCTCCAGGCTCTGAGCCATCAGCCCAGAGCCCGACGCGGGGCTCGAACTCACGGACCGCGAGATCATGACCTGGCTGAAGTCGGACGCTTAACCGACTGCGCCACCCAGGCGCCCCTAAATCCTTTTTGATCAGCTCATTAGCTGTTGTTATTTCCTGGAGATTCTTCTGAGGGGAGTTCTTCCGCTTGGTCATTTTGGATAGTCCCTGGCGTGGTGAGGACCTGCAGGGCACTTCCCCTGTGCTGTGGTGTATAACTGGAGTTGGTGGGCGGGGCCGCAGTCAGACCTGATGTCTGCCCCCAGCCCACCGCTGGGGCCACAGTCAGACTGGTGTGTGCCTTCTCTTCCCCTCTCCTAGGGGTGGGATTCACTGTGGGGTGGTGTGGCTCGTCTGGGCTACTTGCACCCTGCCAGGCTTGTGATGCTGGGGATCTGGCGTATTAGCTGGGGTGGGTAGGCAAGGTGCTCGGGGGCAGGAGGGGCAGGCTTAGATCGCTTCTCCTTAGGTGATCCACTTCAGGAGGGGCCCTGTGGCAGCGGGAGGGAGTCAGATCCGCTGCCGGAGGTTTGGCTCCGCCGAAGCGCAGAGTTGGGTGTTTGCGCAGAGCGAGCAAGTTCCCTGGCAGGAACCGGTTCCCTTTGGGATTTTGGCTGGGGGATGGGCGGGGGAGATGGCGCTGGCGAGCGCCTTTGTTCCCCACCAAACTGAGCTCTGTTGTCAGGGGGCTCAGCAGCTCTCCCTCCCTTTGTCCTCCAGCCTTCCCGCTTTCCGAGCAGAGCTGTTAACTTATGACCTCCCAGACGCTAAGTCGCGCTTGCTGTCGGAACACAGTCCGCCCGGCCCCTCCGCTTTTGCAAGCCAGACTCGGGGGCTCTGCTTGGCCGGCGAGCCGCCCCTCCGCCCCGGCTCCCTCCAGCCAGTCCGTGGAGCGCGCACCGCCTCGCCGCCCTTCCTACCCTCTTCCGTGGGCCTCTCGTCTGCGTTTGGCTCCGGCGACTCTGTTCTGCTAATCCTCTGGCGGTTTTCTGGGTTATTTAGGCAGGTGTAGATGGAATCTAAGTGATCAGCAGGACGTGCGGTGAGCCCAGCGTCCTCCTAAGCCGCCATCTTGCCGCAACTCCTGTTCTCAGTTTTTTTATTTTTTTATTTTTTTTTATTTATTTTTGGGACAGAGAGAGACAGAGCATGAACGGGGGAGGGGCAGAGAGAGAGGGAGACACAGAATCGGAAACAGGCTCCAGGCTCTGAGCCATCAGCCCAGAGCCTGACGCGGGGCTCGAACTCACGGACAGCGAGATCGTGACCTGGCTGAAGTCGGATGCTTAACCAACTGCGCCACCCAGGCGCCCCTGTTCTCAGTTTTTAAGAGTCTCTTCTGCTTTGGCTCTCTCCCATTCTAACCTCCTTTTTTTTTTTTTCCTTCCCCTCCCCCATGGGTTTCTGTTAAGTTTCTCAGGATCCACATAAGAGTGAAAGCATATGGTATCTGTCAAAAATATGGAACGCTTCACGAATTTGCGTGTCATCCTTGCGCAGGGGCCATGCTAATCTTCTCTGTATCGTTCCAATTTTAGTATATGTGCTGCCGAAGCGAGCACCTACAGTAAATTATTAAACAGCCACTATATGACAGACTCTGGACTCTGGATTATCATTAGTGAAAAGATAAATTAAGTCCTAAGCCTTATACTACAATCTAATGAGGATTTTCAAAAATATAAACAAAACATAAACTACCTAAAATAAACTTTACAGTATGGTAGTTTCTAAACAAAGGAAATACAGAAATCAAGGTCAGTGATTATAGTAATTATGAAAAAAATACAGGTCAACATATCACCTGTGTATATATCCACATGTACACACAAACACATCTAGTTATTTGCAATACTGCTTCAGAGTCAGCATTAAGAAAAAAGGGGAACTGCAATTTTTTAAAGTAATAATAAAAGACAAACCCACATACTTTGTATACAGGATTATTTTGAGGACTCTCAACACAATTAAAACGTAATAGGGGCGCCTGGGTGGCTCAGTCGGTTAAGCGTCCGACTTCGGCTCAGGTCACGATCTCACAGTTCGTGAGTTCGAGCCCCACGTCGGGCTCTGTGCTGACAGCTCAGAGCATGGAGCCTGCTTCACATTCTGTGTCTCCCTCTCTCTCTGCCCCTTCCCTGCTCATGCTGTGTCTCTCTCTGTCTCAAAAATAAATAAACATTAAGGGGCGCCTGGGTGGCGCAGTCGGTTAAGCGTCTGACTTCAGCCAGGTCACGATCTCGCGGTCTGTGAGTTCAAGCCCCGCGTCAGGCTCTGGGCTGATGGCTCAGAGCCTGGAGCCTGTTTCCGATTCTGTGTCTCCCTCTCTCTCTGCCCCTCCCCCGTTCATGCTCTGTCTCTCTCTGTCCCAAAAATAAATAAACGTTGAAAAAAAAAATTTTTTTTTAAATAAACATTAAAAAAAATTTTTTAAAAAAAACGTAATAAAGGATGCATACTAGACTCATAAAACTTTATTTGCTTTTTAGGCAAATAAACAAAGATATTTAACTTTAGCTCTCAGGAACTTTGTAGAGTGGTAAGTCAGAAGTTGACTTTTTTAAGGGTCCCCATTCAAAGCATTTTGATAATAAAATACTCCAAAGGCTTATACCAAAAAAAGCAGTCACAGCTAAATATGAGTTATTATATGTACTAGTAGACATGATGCTAGATGCTAAAAAATGTTGTTTAATTTTTCATTATAATCCTATAAAATACTATGATTATCCCCATTTTACAGACGTGGAAAATAAGATTTAGAAAAGCTAAAAAACTTGCTCTAGGCCACCTAGATGGCGAGTCAGGGCTGCTACACAGATCTGGGATTTATCATCACTGAGCAACTATCTAACTGAAAATAAATACCCCCCTTTTTTAATGTAGAGTAAGTTTTATCTCTTAGTGTATTAAAAAATAGTTCAACTTTTCCCACGTGTTTTCACCACTTGGTATTATCTCATAACAATCTTTATAATTAATTTTTCTAGGCACAAAAAAAACAATCATTTAAAAGTAGTTAGAAATTAGTACAGATTAAAATCAAATAACTACATGCTAACATACTTGCATTTCGTGCTGGATCCTTCAGTCTATATATCAGCATATAAGCATTTGTGGAGCTAGTAGAAATATAAAAAAGATTAATGTCAACAAAAAGTAGATTGTAAAGATTCCATTTCCCAGCATCAAATATTTTAATAGTTTTTCTTTGTTTCAAAGAATTAAAAAACCATGTTAAGTGTTCGATGATAGGTTCAAGCTTAAAACATTCTAGGAAAAAAAAAAAGGAGAATCTACTTTGCTTTTCCTGACAGGTTTATGAGAAGATTCCACATCTCCTCTTGGTTACACAGTTAAGTCTTCAAAAAAACCTGTGTCCTAGAACCACTACTACAGTTAAGTCGGGAGTCAGCCAGTTTTTTTCTTGGCCATACTGAAGTTATTTTAACTCTGTTGTTAAAGGGAAAAGATCAACACACAATACTTCAACAAAGGAGTATAGTGACATTCCAATAAAACTTTATTTCCAAAAACTAGAGGCAGGCAGGGTTTGGTCTGTGGGTTATAGTTTGCTGACCCCTGGGTTAAATTTCTTTAATGGCAAAAAAATGCTGAGGAGCTATAATTAACTCTAATTTATAAACAGTACAAATTAGGAAGTTATTTACCTTGCAAAAGCACTTGAGTAATATCCTCGGCTTCCTGAAGATCCACCATGTGTTTTCTTAATGTCCTCTTGTGTTATCTAAAAAGTCGTTACAGTGTTTACCTTCTTCTAAAATCTATAACATCATTACCTTTATGTCAACAAGTAAGCCAATTTTCATCTCAGAGTTAAAATGTACCATACAACTACCAATTCACAAAATTTGATCAGAATCACTGGCTGCTACCAGCCAATTAGTTCTAGTGCTCAACAGGTAGCCCACATGAAGGCTCAAGATAAAAAAAAAAAAAAAAAAAAAAAGGGAGTCTGCCTTTGGAAACACTTAGCAAGACCCAAACAAAACAAAACAGAACAGAACAAAATAAGTAACAATGATAAACTAGAAAATTTACTCAAAGCAAAAACAAAAGACTGACTTGGCATGTGTCTTAAAATGCTTCACTGGACAAACTAAGTCTCCCATTTTTAATAAACCCCTACTGTTGATTAGAAATAGCTCTACTCCTGTCTTTCAGAATAATCTTAAAAAACCCCTCCTTGGGGTGCCTGAGTGGCTCAGGAGGTGAAGCATCTGACTCTTGATTTCAGCTCAGGTCATGATCTCACGGTTCATGAGATCGAGCCCCATGTTAGGCTCTGCACTGACAGTGCCTGGGATTCCCTCTCTCTGCCCCTCTGGCTAGCATGTGCACACATATGTTCTCGCTCTCTCTCTCTTAAAATAAATAAATTAAAAATAAAAAACCCTCCTTACCCTGCTGACATGTTGATCATTGAAGCTGTACCACTGTTCATCACTGAATGACTTTATACAAGCATAATAATGACCACCAGCAGCACTCCCTGAATGAACCATAACGGAGAAGAGCTCATAGATCAAGGAATTCTAAGAGGAAAAAACAAAAGTACCTCAGAGAAGAGAAAGAATTTCCCTTATTTGTGCATTTCCTATTCTCTATTAGTACAGAGTAAAATAATATGTTAGCTGTCCTAGATATTTATTGTAGGCACAATTCCCTCTAAGATAATTAAAATGGTAAAGTCATCACATAATTTTATACATCAGAGTTCCATTCAGTGCATTCCTTCACGTTTTAATTATGTTATAACCTCTGTAACTATGCATATCTGAAATATGTTTTTTTGTAAAAGTAAAATAATAATCTGAAATTTTAGAAGCAGTTTCTAATTAGAAGACTATTCTGGTATGCACAGTCAAGATCAAGAAATCACAAATAATGTTTTTATTCAAACAAGATTATTCCATTTCCTTTGCAAAAGAGCTGAGCAATAAAATGATTTGGAACATCTTCTAATGTATTTATGTAATATCTGTGATACAGTGATCTGCTGATTTGACATTTCTCAAGTATGCAAAGATGGTTCAATGCCAGAAGATCAATCTATTGTAATACAGGCTAACTCAGAAAAATCATGTGATCCTATATATCAACTGACTCAGAAAAAGCATTTCATGAAATCCAAAACTCATTCATGATAAAAATTCTTAAGAAACTAGGATGAGGGAAACCTCCTCAGCTTAATGAAGCACACCTACAAAAACCCTAGAACCAACATCATACTTAAAACTGAACACCTTCCTCCTGAGTTGAGAATAAGGCAAGAACGCCCTATCTCACCACTCCTATTCAACACTGTAAGAAATCCTACTTACAGCAGTAAGACAAAGGGGAAAAAAAAAGACAGATGTAACTGTTTATGTAGAAAAAAAGGCAGAGAATTAGATTTAGACTTTGAGCCACAGTTTGCCAACCCTTGCTTGAATGCAGTGTTCTTTACACTAAGTTATAACATATCTGTTACATTATTCATTACATAGCAACTCATGATCATCTATCTGCCCTGAAATAGATAATTTTAAAAGGTAAATGATGATGGTGGTTGGAATAATGCAAGAGAAATTCTATTCTTAAATACTGCCTTAAAAACCCTGTATTTAATATGACTTTGCAAGACTTGAACTACTGCAGTCTTTAGGCTATTGATTCATAATTTATACATGCTCAAGACATCTGACCTATAATTCTCCCCTCAATAAAGCAGATTATATGAATATGAAAGAAATGGTTTGATAACATTTTAAAAATCACTGATACCATGACATAAAATATTCTATAAAAGAGATTATCAAATCTTGTAGTTGTCAAATTATAATCCATTGAACTGTATCTTTTTTTTTTTTTTTAAGTGCCTTAAGGGCTGTGATAGGGAGGCAAGAGAGGCTGAAGCCTTTGGCTTTCTCCTACCTCAGAAAGATCAGTTCTATTATTAACTATTTCATAAGGAGTTCCAGAGCCAGAATCTTAAAATGAATGGATGTAGCCAAAAAACTTTCATTTTGCTGTATGAGAAAACTCTTATATAAAGATTTAGAGGCGTGGTGTAACTTTTAAGGCAGAAGTGATCTCCTTTTCCATATCACCCCCCAGCTACAGATCAGCCTCCAAAAATTCATGCTCTTGCCTGTAAGCAGTTTTTTCCTAAAGTTTAATTATGATCACATATGTACATTAAAAAAAAACAAAACAGCTTTAAAAAAAGTCTTACTTTTCAAAAATTACTTCTCCTAAGGAGAATTTATTGGTCACAACAGTTAGAGAATTATATAACAGCTCAGAGATTATTTTATTCTCTCAACTAAAACCCACAAACTATAAAAGGTACCTTTTCAAGTCCAGGTTTTGAAATTTTTTCAGTTCCACTATTACTTTCAAGGCAGATCCCTTCATCAACACCATCATCATTCGAAAAATCATTGCTCATCTGATCGCTGTGACAACTGCCTTCATTTTCTGCCCCACTGTCAGTGCAACTTTCGGTCTGAGGGGATTTCTTAATAAAACATAATTATCTTACAATTACAAGTTAAATAAAAAAAAACATATACTCAGTAAAGCCTTTTCTCTACATGCTAACTTTTTCACATAACTTCAGATGTTATTAATAAAAATATCTATTTTAAGCAAATTTATCTTATCTTAGAGAGTCCTTAAATAAAATTAAACCAAAAAAAGTGTATTTTAGGGCCCAAATGTCCATCGACTGATTAATGGGTAAAGATGTGAGATATATACATATAAAAATGTGATACATATGTATCATATGATATATACATATATCATATGTATCATACATATATGTATATATCATATATGTGGTGATACACACACACACACACACACACACACACACACACACACACACACACACTGGAATATTACTCAGCCATCAAAAAGAATGAAATCTAGGGGTGCCTGGGTGGCTCTTAGTTAAGTGTCTGAGAGTTGATGTGAGGGATTTGGTTGGGGATGGGCTGAATGGGTGATGGGTATTAAGGAGAGCACTTATTATGATGAGCACTGGGTGTTACATGTAAGTGATGAATCACTAAATTTTAAGAAAAGTGTATTTTAAAAACATTTCTATTAATGTCCTTAAAATTCAAATACAATGAATCAGTGATTCAGAATTCTAATTAAACCCCATTTATGTTTATAGTTGCAAAGTAATAATGTAAATTACCATTTCTTTCACCAAAATCTGTAAAAGCTGTGAACTTAAATGCCAAAATGAGTTTTTGTTCTCAAATCCCAAAAGAATATCATCTCTTTTCTTGAACAAAAGGTTCAATTTTATTTATCTTTGTGCTAGGCATTAGACACCATTAGAAAGAAAAACAACACTGAATCTATCCTCAAGAATCTTACATTCTAGCATATAGGAGAGAGAAATGTAACAACAACAAAAATCACACTTTTTCATGCTTTTATGATTTTTAAATCCTTTTCATGCGTATTTAATTTGAAGGAATCTACTTCTTAGAAATTCCCAAACAACTCCTTGGCCCCTTTTCCTTAAATATTTTATATACATATCTAAAAATGTTTCTGTTTAAATAGTTTGAGAATTCTTCTATAAGATGTAGCCTCTTGATATGTTATACAGGAGTTCCTAAATTAACCAGGCAATACATAATAATAAGCACCAACTTTTTGTCAAGAACTTTGTTGTGGGAACTGCATCTAACATACAGTCTTCATCCCTCGAGAAAGTAAAGTTTAAGTGAAAACCAATTCTAGAACTCTGCACTGAGTCTGGAGATCATTCCTGACGCTCCTTTAGGCCAGAACATCTCTTCTCCCAAGATATGGACCTGGAACTTCCTAAAAGTTCCTGTCGAACTAGATCTAGGTTTTCTTTATTTGTAAAAGATTTCCTTTTACAAGAATATATTAGGTATATACAGAAAACTGATCCAATACTAATCTCTGTGAAGACTCCTGTAAAGAGGTTGTTTACTTTGGTATACCTTGGAAAGATTTCCTAGCTTAAGCACAAGTGTTTGAAATACTATTTTGAATTAAACTTTTCAAAAGTACCTGGTCATAGGTACCATTCAATGAACATCTACTTTATCTAAAGCACTCTTTTCATGAAAGCTATAAAGAGTAAATATTGTCCTTACTTTACAAAGTAAGGCTCAGAAAAGTTGTTCTTCTATGCCACATCATCACTTAATACTTAACAGCATTAACTAAAACTTCATGAATGTTTAAAATCACTTTTCAGCTCTTGGGAAATGGTATTTTTATATCTAGAGTGGTAAGTTCCAATCAGAAAAAAATGATTCATGGTAATTTTGAAAAAAATAAAGATTTATCACTTTCTAAGAACTCAAGTGATTGTAAATATTTCCCATAATGAAATCAGAAGTTTCCAAAGAATAAATTAGGATACTAAGAATCTTTTACTGAATAAGGTTAGGGGAATCAGAGATTTGCAGGGGTCAGTGAGTAGAAGAAACTGATAAGCATTACCTGTGCCCTTCCAAGTTACACTCTTCAAACTATTTAAATAAAGTTTTGACTACAAAAAAAAAAAACTAATTAAAAAAGGAAAACAGACAAAATACCTTTATTTTCTAGCTTTCTAACCTAGCCTATTTAAGAGGTGGCAAACTTTAGCTGAGAATAACCCAGAAACCTTAATCCTTGAAAATGACACTAAGACAAATATAAGATATTAAGGCCATACTACCCAATTTGCTCATTTTACTTACATATTTGTTGTGTTTATGTGTATTTGTGTTTTATGTGTTTATGTGTATTATGTGGCACATAATAATGTGCCAGAAACACAGTGCAGCCCACCTCTAGATTGGTTTCTTTCGCTAAGAAAGTTATGAAACATAAGATTATCGCTCAAATTAAAGAAGTAATTCCAGAGTTTGGGATCCTTTTTGTCTTCAAAGAATATTATGAGTTATTCTGATCAAACAAGATTATGTGAAATATAATTTATGGTGAGAAAAAAAAGCTTATACAAATTTAGATCTTTTTATATAACTTGCCATTACAAAATATGGAAAGAAAGGAAAACCTTCTATCAAGAAGAGTTTAAACAACACCAGTGTTGTTACCCCAAGTGGCTCTTTTTTTTTTCAATATATGAAGTTTATTGTCAAATTGGTTTCCTCAAATAGCTCTTTTAATTAAACACATGACCAACCAAAATGGATTACTATCTTTTAACAAATAAGTATAATAAATATTTTACCTCATCTTCAACATCAATAAATGTACTCATATCTAGCTCCTCAGGAAACGTCATCCGATCATTCAACTTAATCCTGTGCATCGTTGTATAATCAAAATCAAACCTTTTCAACTGTAAGGTCAGCAGGTAAGGGAAATGCAAAAACCGAAGACCCTAAAAGAAAAGGTACCTATTGAATATTGAATATAAACTCAGGTAATCTAGTATTAATTTCTACATGGCATCTACCTTTCGTGCATCACACTTCTTCTTACAACGTTCACAAAAATATTGATTTGGGCCATCCAGGATCTCTGGCTGAATAAATGCATGCAATGCTTCTTCCTAGTAAGAAGAAAAAAAATGACTTTTATAATTACTTAAAAACATTATAATGTTAAAGCCCTGAATATAAAAACTTTGCAATTACCAAAATTCTTAGAAGATGGCTAGAAAATTAGGAACTCAATATGCAAAAAGGAAAAAAACGATCAACAGCAATATCATTATAAAAACTGAGTGACAAAATAATTACTTTAATTCTGCATGAAATCTGTTTTCCTAGTACTATACATCACAGTTAGTCATTTCCACCTAATTTTTGCTGACTTTACATTGTGGAATTTGGCTAAATAACCTAATAAAAATCCTATCTTTAGATTAAAAGTTCCAGAAGAAAAGCAGTAGCATACATCACTGCAATCTTCTTGTAAAAGGAAACATTCAAAACTGTACAGTAAATAACAGAGAACTCTGAAGGATTCACACTATCCCTGCATTAAAAAAACCTAATAACCATCATTTATCACTACAGTTAGCATCATTCAGTAATTCACCACTAAACTAAAGACTGAAAAACACCGGACAACTTTCTCCCTGCATGTCAGATACTGCTCCACTTGAAAATGTAGGAGAGCTCCTGGACTGTTCACCTAGAGGAACCACGTGATTCTCTTCTCTCCATACAGCCTTAAGACAGAAGCAAGAAACTTAGTATAAACATTGGTGAAGAATCAGTGGGCATAAAATTTTTAATTTTTAATCACCGATTTTTCACAATAAAAAACAAATTTTAGTTAATACAACATATAACATCGGACTGCATCATCTCAAATTTCATTTGTTGTGATCTCTTCACACATGGTCTGATCAGAACTACTGACTATATTTACCTATATAAAGAAATTCTTTACTATATAAAGAAACTATCATTAGGACAAAATACCTTCAAATATTTTTCTTTTGATTCAGAACATGTTGTTCCTCAAAAGATAAATAAAGAAGCTTGATCTGGCAAAATGTGAAAGAGCTGGCAACACTTACAAAACTACTATCCACATATTGTTTGGTACAACTCATTTTGGAATTAGATCAAAAATATGAAAAGATACTCTAAATGCCTTTAACCCCATCCATCTTATATTTTGTTCTCAGAACACAAGGAAGTGACAGGGTGGGGGAAGGGGGGAGGAGAACCAAATAGTGGGTGTTTTTCCACATGACCAAGCATTTTACTGGAGGTCAAAGAAAAGGACACATTCAGAATGATTTTTTTTCTTTCAAACACATTTTAGGCACGAAAAAGGCAAATCCTGTAAAAATGTAACACAGAAAAAGCTCTAAGAAAAATCATATATATAGCTTAGCATGGACTGATACCAAATGAGTCAAGCATTCCAAATTGAAAGTGAAATGTAAAACACTCAATACCTTAACCAAAAAGGTAGGGGGAGAAAATTATGGAACTCAGATTCTTCTTCACTGAACTGTGTGGACTGGTCTCTGGTTAGTGTTCATAGCTAGAGCTATCTTCTTCTGATTTTTGCTTGTTTGTTTACTGTTATTTGTTTTTTGAAGTTAAAACTCAGAGAAAAGTTTAAAGAACTGAAAATGTCTGTAATTTACTCAGTTCACCAACTTTTAGTATTTTGCTACCCTTGCTTTATCATTCTCCCATCCCTACACACATTGTGTATTTTTCTGAAGAATTTGAGAGTTTTACATATCATGCTTTTCCTCTTAATAATTCTATATGACTTTTTAAGAGCAAGGATATTCTTACAATAGAATTAGCAAACTCAGGAAAATTTAAGATTGATAAAGTACTTTTGCCATATTCCCATTCCGTCAATTGTCCTCCTAATCCTAATAATGTGTTTCTCCCCAACTAGTAGAGAATTGAACCCAGGATCACAGATTACATTTAGCTGTCTCTTCAGATTCATTTTGTCTGGAACAGTTCCAAAGCCTTTCTTTCATGACATAAATGGGGTTTTTGAAAGAGGTGGCTGGCTATTTTATAAAATGTCTGCAATTTGGGTTTGCCTGATGCTCCTTATAATTAGATTCAGGTTCTGTATTCCTTACTAGACTACCACCTAAATTATGATGTGTCCTTCTAAGGGTATCACAGTCACAGACCATGATGTCCCCAACCTCCCTATTGGTGATAGGAACTTTAATCAACTGGACAAAGTGTTATCCAGCTTTTCCACTACATAGTTATTGTTTTATCCCCTCGCAGCAATTATGTAATATGTAAGGAGATACTTGGAGACCATGCAAATATCCTGAGTCTTAAACTTTCCGCCCTAGATTTAGCGTCCACTAATGGATTCTTGCTTAAACCAAATTTTCATGTTTTATGAGCCAACTTAAAAATCTTTTTAATAGGCAACTTAAGACCATTCATATTGGATATGTTTTGTTTCATCTAGTTTATAATTACTGTATTAAGTAATATTTACTGTGTTCTTTTCTCCATGTGCTGTGTTCTGCTACTTCTTACATTTTCTTTTGGTATTTAGGAAGGTAATTTTGTTGTAGTGCATTTATTATACTTGTGTTTGCACCCTTAATCCCCATTTTTCCCCTTTTCTTTACTTAAGCTTTTAGGGTCCGGTTTGCCAGTTTTAAGTGTTATCCTTTGTCTGTTACCCATTCAACAGTCTATGATCTCATTCTACTTTCTCTCATTTTCTCCCTTCCCCTTTTGAGTGGTATTCTTTTTATTTCGTCTTACATATAATATGTTATACTTCTACTTATGTCCCCACCCTTGTTCCATTTAGTCCTTACTTCTATAAACACATTAAATGCTCATAGTCCTTTTGCTGAAGCTTCCCTGGGGATCTCTTCACTGGATGGAGTTTATCCCCTAATAAACTCAAGAGGAACTCATGGATATAGTATCATTTCAGTAAGTTCTTCAATGTTCAAGAATGG
This sequence comes from Prionailurus viverrinus, assembly GCF_022837055.1. Taxonomy (NCBI): domain Eukaryota; kingdom Metazoa; phylum Chordata; class Mammalia; order Carnivora; family Felidae; genus Prionailurus; species Prionailurus viverrinus. The sequence continues at coordinate 68,581,674 of NC_062570.1, read as the reverse complement.
AATTTCTAACTGCCATCATAATTGAATAAAACCTTGGCTAGATGTCAAATCCTTGGTCTGTACTTTGTTTCAGTGAATTTCTTCAAATTGCTATTCTGTTGCCATGATTTGTATGCTGCTCTTCCAGTGTATGATGCCAACTCAATTTATCCTTAAAGTTGAACAGCTTACTAAAATATGGTCTGAGCTGATCATTCCAGGTCAATTTTCCCAAGTACACGGAAGGTCCTTCAAAAGGTAGACTTAAATTTCCCTTATTTCCAGAAAGTTTTCTTGGCTAATAGTTCCTAAGGTTTGTTCCCCTGTGGCGTTCTTCACAAACTCAGTTACGTTGGACACCCTCTGCCAGGCTTTCATTTCTCTGAGATCCTTTTTTCTTTCTCTCATTTTCATTCTACGTCCCTCTTTAGATTTTCATTCCATTCTATTCTCTTGAGCATTTTATAATTTATTCACTTCTAATAACAATTTTGTCTTTTTCTTTTCTTTCCTGAGTTTGATTAATTCATATTGTATTTCCTATTGTTTCTTCATTTTTCTCCTTAAATTTTTGGATACCAGGTTTTGTTTTGCTTGAGAATATTTAATTTAGTCTGGAGTACTGTGTTACAGTACTTTGTGGTTATTTTCCTCAGGGCTTTTTTTTGGCAGAGTGGATTTTTATCAGCTAAAATGCTTTTATACCTATTTTCTGTTCTCTTCTAACAGGGTGCTGTGCAAATTTGATTCCCAGCCCCCACCCACCAGGTCATTTTGTGGGCAGCGTTCTTTAGTTTGAGAGTACCTCAAACTTTTGTCAACTTAGTGTAGTTTCATGCATGGGTAACAGGAGTGGAGAGCTTGAGGTCTTTCATTCTACAGGACACACTTTTTCTCTTTCTTCTGGTTTTCTCTTCACCACTGACTCAGAGGCATCATACTTCTCTATCTTCTGTCCCAGAGACAAAATTCCTCCAAGGATGCCACGTCTCCCTCGAGATCTCCTTCCCTGTGGCCGGTGCTATAAACTCTTTTGGCATGTCCTGTTGTACTTTTTCCTTGTGAGGGTGATTTTTGTATTTATTTTAAGTCCTTCAAGGCCTTCTCTGTTTCACAGTCTCAAAGGCTTTCCACTCCATCCTCTCCACATATATAGACCTATAGCAGCAATAGAAGCTCTGTTGGAACTTGATTATTTTGCTACTTACAGGTAACTGGAAGTTTATGGCATTCTGTCCCCGTAATGAAGAAGTTATAGGTTATCCGCATTTCATTTGTGTTCCTTTTTGTCTAGGTTTTCTGGGAAAATGTATAGATATATACAGATTCACATGGCCATCATTATCTTCCAGACTTGGAAACCAGTTCAAGCTATATTATAATAATTTTCTATAGCTTCCTAATTCACTATTTAACAAGTTGGCTCCAGGATAATTATAAACAAGATTAGTCAGTCATAAAAATTAGTTTCAATTCATGTATGCCTTCAACAAATAAATTATGTAAATGTGGTCATATACATTTATCTTCATTTAATGTGATGCATAACTAAAAATCATACTAAACTATATGTGACATATTAAAAGATAAACTATGGATTACAAAAATGGAATAAAATATTATACTGCACCATTATTAATACACACAAAAATTTTTGCTCTGCTTATCATCAGCTGTCCCCTTGAGTATGTTAAATTTCTCACATATCATGTGAGCTTTGGGTTGACCATGATTGTTTATCATCATTCCAGAGTGAAAATAATAGTTTTTTTCTAGTTTACTCCTATTATACAAAATGTAATTTATACATTTTATAGACTGTAATTTTCAGAGTTCAGAATAGAACATAGAGAATTCTTACATCATTCATTAGTTCTTCATATAAAAAAATACTGGTTACTACAATTTTATAGTTAAAGCAGAAAATCTAGGCACAGTGCAATTATAATATATATCCAAGGAATGGCATTGCCTATGAATTCTTTTTTTTCTTTTTACAATTTTTTTTATCATGAAATGTCTATTTTATTTTGAATACAGAAATGGGTACTAAAATAAGATACTTTATTTTTCAGATCAAACATAAATCAGAACTACCACTGGTAACTTCCTAACCAATTTTAATGTACTAATTCTGTGCTACTGATATACAGTAATATGTCTTCCTTACAAATATATCCAACTATCTATCTTTCCAGAACATATACTTTGGTTTTTTGTGTTTTTTTTTTTTTTAATTAGGAAAAGAACTTTATCCTAAGCCATCCACTTTTTCTAACTGCAATTTTTGAGATAATTGCAGTTGACAATTATAAGAAATAATACAGAGGCACCTGGCTGGCTCAGTTAAGCGTCCAACGTCAGCTCAGGTCATGATCTCATGGTTACTGAGTTCAAGCCCCTCTAAGCTGTCAGCACAGAGCCTGGAGCCTGCTTCGGATTCTGTGTCTCCCTCGCTCTCTGCCCCTCCCCTGCTCACACGCTGTTTCTCTCTCCCAAAAATAAATAAACGTTTAAACAAAACAAAACAAATAATACAGAGTCCTTTCTACTCCAGTTCCGTCCAGTGGTAACTTTTTTTTTTTTTTTTTGCAAAACTATAGTATAATACACAATCAGGATATTGACATTGATCAATCTACATTATATTATTCAGGTTTTCCCAGTTTTAGTATACTCATTTGTCTGTGTATGTGTGTGTATTAAGTTCTATACAATCTGATCGCCTGTGAAGGTTCACATATCCACCACCACAGTCAAAAGACTGAACACAGTTTCTAACCCACAAGGATCCCTCATGTTGCCCTTTTAAGTAACCACCTTCCTGTCCTTCCCCTGGCCCTACCACATCTATAAGTTTTGGCAATGATTAATCTGCCCCAAACCCTAAAATTCTACCAAAAATGTATATAAATGGAATCATATCACATGTAACCTTTTGGGACTAGTTTTCACACAGCATAAAAATTCCCTAGAGATTCATTCCAATTTTAGTATGTATCAATAGTTTGTTCCTTTTTGTTGCTGAGTAGTATTCTATGGTTTGTATGTACCACAGTTTGTTAAACCATTCACTAGATGAAGGACTTCTGGGCGAATTCCATTTTGTGGATATTAAAATAAAGATGCTATGGGCATTTGTACACAGGTTTTTATGTGAACATAAACTTACACAAATTTTCATTCTATAGGTTACCAAGAGTATAATTGCTGGGGTTTATGGTAATTGTATGTTTAGTTTTATAAAAAAACTCCCTTTAACATTTCATATTCCCATCAAGAATGTATGAGTGATCCATTTTCATCACATTGTGACCAGCTTTCTGTGCTGTCATTATTTTTTATTTTAGCCATTCTGCAGGTAAAGGATTATCATCACTGTGGCTTGAATTTGCAGTTCCCTTAGTGACAGTGGACTTTTCCTGTATTTGACATCTGTATATCCTGTTTGATGAAATGTTGTTTATGTCTTTTGCCAACTGTCTAAATGGATTTTTTTTTTACTATTGACGTTACTACTTTTACTATTTTGAGGTTTCTTTACATATTCTAGATATTAGTCCCTTGTCAGATACGTGGTTTGCAGAGAAGTTCTCCCAGTCTGTAGCTCTTCCTTTTATCCTCTTCATTCACATGGGCTTTCAAAGAGTAAATGTTTAATTTTGATGAGATCCAACTTTTCAATTTCTCCCTTTGTGGACCTTACTTTTGGTATCAAATCTAAGAACTTTAACTCTAGAACTGGAAGATATTTTTCCTATATTTTTTAAATAAAATTTATACTTTATATTTTAAATTTAAATCTATGATCCATTTTGAGCAAATTTTTGTACAAGGTATAAAGTTTAAGTAGAGGTCCATTTTTGTGCATAGGGATATGCAATTGTTTCATCATCATTTGTTGAAAGACCATCCTTCCTCCACTGAATCACTTTTGTGTCTTTCTTAAAAATCAGTTGGGACATACTTGTGCAAATGTACATCTGGGTTTTCTATTTTGTTCCACTGATCTATTTGTCTATCCTTCCACCAATACCAGTCTTGATTACTGTAGCTCTATAATAAGTTTTATCAGGTAGAATGATTTCTCCCCTCTATTCTTCTTTTCCCCAAATTCTCTTACCATGTGTAGCTTATTTCTTTGCCTTCTACATAAATTTTAGAATAAGCTTGTCTAGATCATCAAAAAAATCTTGCCAGATTTTGAGAAGAAAGGCTAATTAAACTATAATCTTGGGGAAAACTGACATTTTTACTATGCTGAATCTTCTAATTGGTGAGAACAGTATGTCTTTCCATTTTTTTAAATATTCTTTTTAGGGGCGCCTGGGTGGCTCAGTCGGTTAAGCGGCTGACTTCGGCTCAGGTCATGATCTTGCGGTCTGTGAGTTCGAGCCCCGTGTCGGGCTCTGCTGACAGCTCAGAGCCTGGAGCCTGTTTCGGATTCTGTGTCTCCCTCTCTCTGACCCTCCCCCGTTCATGCTCTGTCTCTCTCTGTCTCAAAAATAAATTAAAAAAAGTTAAAAAAAATTTTTTAATAGTCTTTTCAGAGTTAATACTTTCTTATACATAGGTCCTGTACATATTTTGTTGGATTTACATGTAAGGTATTCTTTTTCCACATTTGTAAATGGTATTGTACTTTAAATTCCACTTTGCACATGTTACTTGCTAGTTATATTGAAATACAACTGATTTTTGTATGTTTATCTCATACCCTGCTATCTTGCTAAGCTCACTTACTAGTTCTACAGGGTTTTTTGGGGGGTTGTTTTTTTATTTTTTTAGATGCCTGAGGACTGTTCTACATTAAAAAACAATCATGTTACCTAAATGGGGGAGGGGTAATTTTATTTCTTCTTTTAATTGGAATGCATTTTATTTCCTCTTCTTGCCTTATTGTGCTGGCTAGGACTCCCAGGACTATAATGAGTAGGAGTGGTGAGAGTAGACAGACATCTTTGCTTAGAAACAACCTTCACATTCTAGGGGCACCTGGGTGGTTCAGTTGGTTAAGCATCCAACTCTTGGTTTTGGCTCAGATCATGATCTCATAGTTTCATGAGTTTGAGCCCTGCATCGCGCTCTGCCCTGGCAGCACGGAGCCTGCTTGGGGTTCTATCTCCCTTTCTCTATTCCTCCCCCACTTGCACTGTCTCTCTCTCTTTAAATAAATAAATGAACTTAAAAAAAAAATGTTGGGGCACCTGGATGGCTCACTCAGTTAAGCATCCAACTCGGTTTCAGCTCAGATTATGATCTCACGGTTCAAGACTTCGAGCCCTGCATTGGGCTCTGTGCTAACAGTGCCTGGAGCCTGCTTAGGATTCTCTGTCTCCCTCTTTCTCTGCCTCTCCCCCACTTGCCCTCTCTCTCAAAAACATTATTATATTATAAAGTACCATGTTAGCTGTAGGTTTTTTAAATATGTTCTTTACTAATTTGAGAAAATTACCCCTATTCCCAGTTTTCTGAGTTGTTTTTTTTTTCTTTTTTAATCATGAGTAAATACTGAATTTTGTCAAGTGCTTTTTCTGAGTCAATTGATGTGATGGTGTGAATTTTCTTCTTTTGACTATCAATATGGTAGATAACTCTGATTTTTAAATACTGACCAGTTCTGAATCCCTGAAATGAACTCGACTTGGTCATGGCATATAATCCTTTTTACATATTGCTTAATTCTATCTGCTAATATTTTGGTAAGGATTTTCTTATCTTTAGGAATTAAGGGTACTGGCTTGGTCAATTTTAACTGTCTTTGGTTTAGTATCAAGATAAAAGTAACTTCACAAAACAAATTGGGAAGGGTCCCCTTCGTTTCTAGTTTTTAGAAGAAGACTGTGTACTTGGTGCTCACTGTTCTAAAATGTTTGACACAAGGCTCCAGTGAAACCATCCCAACTTGGGAGACTCAATTTTTGAGAAATTTTTAATTATGAATTTAATACCTTAACAATTATGGGGCTATTCACATTATCTAATTCATACTGGAAAAATTATTGTCCTTTTGAAGAATTGATTCATATAAATTATCCAATTTATGTGTGCAGAGTTATTTGTTGTAGTCCCTTATTATCCTCTTGATATCTGCATGATTGGTAGTGATATTCATTTCATTCCTAATACTGTAAATTTTTGCCTCCCCCTTACTACAGGTGTGTCAACTGTATTGATCTTTCCAAAGAACTAGCTCTGCGTTTCACTGATTTTTTTCTTTTTGTTTTCAATGTCACTGATTCTGCTCTTTTCTTTATTATGCCCTTCCTTCTGCTCACTTTGGGTTCCTGTTGCTCTTCTTTTTTCAGGTTAGCTGGAAGCTTATTGATTTGAAACGTCTCCCCTTTTTTACTAATATAACCATTTTAATAAAGGTGAGCATTTAATGCTGTAAGTTTCCCTCTCAGTACTGCTTCAGCTGTGTCTCAAAATTTGATATATTTTCATTTTCATTCATTTCAAAGTTTTTGTGGTTGTTTTTATTAATTTCCCTTAAGTCCTCTTCTTTGACTCATATTATTTAAATGTTTTGTGTATTTTTCTTTTTTGTTAGTATTTTTTATTTTTTTAAGCTTATTTATTTAGAAAGAGCAAGGGAGAGCGAGAGTGTGCATGCACGGGAGGGACAGAGAGAGGGGGAGGGAGAGAATCCCAAGCAGGCTCCATGCTATTAGCACAAGCTTGACATGGAACCATGAAATCATGACCTGAGCCAAAATCAAGAGTCGACGCTTACGACTAAGGCACCCAGGCACTCCACATTGTGTATTTTTCAAACGTTTGGTGGCTTACCAGTTATCTTTTTGTTATTGATTTCCAACTTGATTGTGCCATTGTTGAAAAACACACAACGATTTTAATTTTTTCTTTTTTTTTTTTTTTTAGCTTTTAAAAAAGATGTTTATTATTAACAGAGGGGGCGGGGGAGAATATGAATGTAAAGCAGGCTCCAGGCTCTGAGCTGTCAGCACAGAGCCTGATGCAGGGTTTGTCAATGGTGTTGTTGAGCTCTTTATTTGCGAATTTTCTGTCTAGAGGTTCTACCTATTATTGACAGAGGGGCATTAAAGTCTCCAACTATAAGTGTAGACTTGTCAATTTCTCCTTTCATTTTGGACAACACTCTCATATATTTTTCAGCTCTGTTATTTGGTAAATACACATTTAGGATTGTGGTCTTCTTGATGAACTAACCCTTTTATCACTATATAATAATACCCCTATTTCTAGTAATTTTCTTTGCTCTCAAGTCTGCTTTATCTGATATTAATATAGCTATTTCTCTCAATATTTATATAACATTTTTCCATATTTTTACATTTCAGCCTGTCTATACTAATAGATTTGAAGGGAGTTTTTTGTAGCAAGCATACAATTGGGTCATGTTTTCAAATCTGGTATGTGAATCTCTACCCTTTAATTGGTATATAAATGGTTTAACTAAGCCTGCTATTTTAGTTTTGTTTTGTTTCTCCTGCTTTACTGTGAATTACCTGTATGTGTTTTTCTAATTCTATTTTCATTCATCTAGTTTTTTGGAGTGTTTCAGTGGTTGCTCTAGGTGTATTATATACACATAACTTATTCTACTGGTGTCATCATTTTATCAGTGCAAGTAAAGTACAGAAACCTTTACATCTTTTTACCCTCTCCCATTTATTATATAACTGTTTTAAATATTTCTTCTACATACATTTAGAACCACATCAAATAATTTATAGTTTTGGCTCAACCATCGAACATAATTTAGGAAACGCAAGAGAAGTGAGGTCTATTGTATTTACCCAGATTTTTAGCTTACCATGTTCTTTCTTAATTCCTAACATTCCTAGAAGCCTTCCTTTTATTATTTCCTTTCTGTTTAGAGCATTTTCTTTAGCCATTTTTTAAGGTAGGTCTACTGGTGGCAAATTCCCTTAGTGTTCCCTCATCCAAGATCTTGATTTCCCCTTCATTCCTGAAGAATATTTTCAGTGGTTGTAAGATTCTAGTTGACTGTGCTTTTCTTTCAACACTTGAAAACATGTGCCACTTTCTTCTGGTCTCCATAACTTTTGATGATAAATTTGCTTATGAGAAATCAGGGTGCTTGTACCCTGTAAGAAAAGGTAACTTTCTCATTTGCTGCTTTCAAGGTATTTGTCTTTAGTTTCCAGAAGTTTGACTATAATTGGACTTGATGTAGAGTGATTCTGATTTATCCTGTTGGGAGTTTGCTTAGCTCTTCAGATCTATAGCTTTATGCCTTTTGCCAAATTTGGGAAATTTTCAGCCATTATTTCTTCAAGTATTTTTCCAGCTCTATCTTCCTTTTCCTCTCCTTCCAGGACTCCAATGACACAAATCTTAGATCTTTTATTATAGTCCCATAGGTCCTGAGGACCTTTTTAAAAATGTTCTCCAGTCTTTTCTCTCTGCTGTTTAGACTGGGCAATTTCTGTTGTTCTATCTTCAAGTTCACTGAATCTTTCTGCTGTCTCTTCCATTCTGCTGTTGAGCCTATTCATCAAGTTTTTCACTTTGGTATTACATTTTTTCAGTTCTAAATTCCCCTTTCACTTTTCTTTATATCTGTGATTTCTTCCCTGAGATTTCCTATTTTCCTCATTTGTTTCAAAAAGTTTGGGATCTCCCACTGAAGTATTTCTATAACTATTTAAAAATATTTGTCATATAATTCTAACATCTGTCATTTTGCTGTTTTTATCTATTGATTGTCTCTACTTTCATTCAAAGTAAGATTCTTCTGGTTCTTGTATATAGAGTGATTTTTTTTTTTTAATGAAACCCAAACATTTTGGGTTTTATGAGATTCTAAACCCTATTTGAATTTTCTGGTTTACTGGCTTCCTTTGACACTGCTCCAGTGAAAGAAAAGGTTTCTGCTTCATTACTGCCAGGTGGAAGAAGTCCAAGTTTCCCACATGGCCTCTGCTGACACCTGAGGTGGGAAGGGGCTCTTCATTGCTGCTGGGCAAGGGTTGGGATTCTGACTGCTCAGTAGGCCTCTGCTGATAACACCCTGGCTGTGAGGGGAAGGCATGTCTCATTACATCTCCCCTGATAGCCTCTACTGACACCATTGGTGGGAAGGGGCTACTCTCTTTACTGTTCAAAGATGGCAAAAATCCTGACTCTTCACTAGGTCTCTTCTAACATCATTCCAGTAGGGACAGAAAGAAGCACCTCTTTACTACGAGGTAGGAGTGAAGGCTAGGCTCCCCATGTGTCTCTAATGACAGTGAACCAGGGGAACAGGAGAACAGTAGTGGGAAGGTTTGTTACTGCCCGGCAGGGATAAAACTCCTGCCTACCTACTCAGCCTTCTCTGAAAACTACCCAGGCAGGGGGCTAGAAAGCCTAGATACAACTTCATGAGAACAGATGTCTGGGCTCCCTACTTAGCCTCGGCTGGCATGAGTTAAGATGGGGGCCACAGTCTTTCTGTGGTGTTTGGCTAGAGCAGAATGGTTATTGCCTAAAAGTTTTCTGCCTTGCTAGGCTGTCCCTTTCCTGGTCTTTTGGCTGGAGACAGCAGGCTTTTCAATCTGTGCCTGTTCATTTCCAGGTTGCCAGCTTCTTCAGTTCCAAGTTTGGACTATATTAGGCGAAAAGAAAACCCAGGGAACTCACCCCATGTCATTCCTTGAGTCCTGAGGTCCCTAGTCTTTATGCCTTTTCTCCACCTTTCAGAGTCTTCTTATGTTTTATTTTATATATAATGTTCAAGACTTTCAGTTGTTTTAGCAGGAGGAATAGGGCAATGTACATCTACTCCATCTTCCTGAAAGCAGAAGTCCCCACTTTTTAAACTGGTTCCCACTATGTCCAACCACACAAATTCCTAGAAAAATGAGGGTAGAGTCTGTGGAAGAGATTTTTCTTTATGTGATGCTTACATATTTGGACAAATATGGACCACTCCACCATCCAAATGAGTTATGTGGCTAAGCCAGATATTTAAGAATGTCCAAATCATCTGTTAATTCAGGGTAGAACCTATGGTATAAATTTGTGCATACTAAACACTTGAAATGCTTATGATTCCATAAGTACTTATGAATTAAATAATGTTGCATTAAAAACTTTAAAACAATCATTAAACTATGTTTACTTATGGAACAGAAGTCTTTCACACAATCTGATCTTTCCAAAGACACTTATAAACCCAATTTCAGACTTCTGAATACATTTTGTGATAATAAAGATATTTAAATGTACTTACCTAATAGAATAAAAGTATATAAATAGAAAACGGGTCTAAAACAATGCCTACACAGAGTAGGCAACTCAATAAATATGTTACATGACAAAAGATATACATAAAAATATAGTGTCGAAAATTTACCATTAAATAGACAAGCTTCTCCCTAGTTAATGTCAAACCTATGAGGCTATACCATTTTTGCTTAATTTGTGAAATATGCTGTCAGTAAAAATTAATACTTCCAATTTTTATCTATTATTAGCATGTATTTAGGACTATCTCATTATAATAATATATTCTCAAATGTGCTTAGCAATAAGCAGATGCAAGTTTCTTTGATTATTAAATTTAGAGAGATTTGTTTAGACTGCTCTAATCAACGAAAAGAAAAGGTTCTAGTTATCTCACAAATCATTAAAAAAAAATTTTAAAGGGTAAAAAAAGGAATTTTTGTTAAAATGGTAACAAATGTCCCACAGTAAAAGAAAATTACAGTTAAGTAAATTTCTCTACTACAGGAAACCTCAGGGCATTTAGAATAAAATATGTACTGTTAACTTCTCAAAGAGGATTACAGTTATACCATTTCCCAAATTTAATCAAAGAGGCCTCCTAAACTTCTATTAAATCCTGTTGGAGATGGAGTGTTAAAAAGAACTCAATCTGAGAGATAAGAGAATGGCAAAAGAACCATGAAACACTGATTCCCACTTGGCCAGGCAAAATGAAGACCAGCAATTTAATAAATACCACAGCTATAATGACTAAAATGTAATTCAATAAAGAAAATATCATTAAAAGCTATTTTAAAAACTGCAGCCGATTCTTAGCACTCATTTAAAAAGTAGTCTGCTATCAATCATGCTGAAAGATGACCATAAAAATTTATTATAAATGTCATAATGATAAATTAGCTAAGTGCTAATTCCATTCCTATTTTAATCCGAAATATTACTCTCAAGTTAAATTTGTTTGAACACAGAGATAAAACAACTCTAGAAACTGGATGTGTCAGATGAAGGTTTAAAAAAAAACTTTAATTTTTAATAGAACCTCACACTTAATTGTCTGAGATTAAGCATCAGGTGTTAACCTCACGGTATACACGTATCTATTATATTGTGGCTCATTGAAAAGAATATACAGTAAACAGAACACAGAATTATCAATGTACGTGTAAGTATATACATGTGTTTATGTGTGTGCATATATCCAAGAAAGAGTCCGTTAATAAAAGTAAGAAAATAAATTTTAAGAGTTCAAGTCAAATTAAGCCAAATATTAAATAGTCTGAACGAAATTTAACTAGATTTTTTACAATCCACATTTATACCTAATTCTTTTTGAAAACACACAGAATTAACAAAATACACAATGGCAAGCAGTGATATAAAACTAATTTTAGATGGCTGTGTGATGCTTTCTGTGGCTTCAAAAGTGTAGGTTATAGGTTTTGAATTCAGAAAATAATGGGAATTTACTTACCTCTAACTAAAGTTCTCTGAAGGTAGTATCCTCCTTAGAACCCCTATCTTGGGTAGTTCACCTGCTATAATTTCCCTAAAGAGATTCCAGCAAAATCTAGCAAGTTTTAAGTTCCCTTCTGCAAGCCCTATTAGCGCATGCATGTGTGTTATATAAACTTGCTCACATAATTGCTTCATAGCTATAACTTCCAATTCCCACTGAATCAACACCACCACTATCCATGTATCAGTGGAGGATACTACCTTTGGAGAATGTCATTTAGAAATGTGTCTTTTTTCACTTCTCCAGAAGTATCCTCCAAATCACTCCATTGCTATCTCTATCACATACTTAAGAGAGTGGTGGTAAATCAGCAGGTGAAAAAATAATGACAAAAAGATTTAGCTAAGCAATTATACTTGCTGAATACTCAAATATATGCCAATATAACAAAACAAACAGCACCAGCTTCCTCAACATTCAATTAATATGTAAAAAAACTAAACTGAACATTTATGTGAAAAATCTTTCATAAAAAATACTTTCATAACCAAAGCAACGCAGAAAAAATTGTCTTTATCACCTGAGACTACCAAATATTTCCCTAGTATATTCTGCTAAAGTGCCAATATTAAAAACGATTAGGAAATAAGTATTAAAAGACAAGAATTTTTCAATATGACACTTCTACCTTAAACTAAAAAAATAAAAATCAAAAATCAAAACAAAACAAAAATGAAAAACAAAACTAGCCACTTACACCAAGGCCAATCTTCTATACCTAGAATGGCAATTTACAAAGGGCACTATTAACAAAATTTCTCAAATCTATTCAGGAAAGGGGCTGAAACACAGTGCAGGAAAGAAGACTTAATCTTACACTATTCAGAAAAGGTCTTCTACTTTGGATTTCCATGGACTGATTCCATAACTTCTTATAATTTCTTGATAGCCATATGAAAGTAGGAGAAAAAAGCAAAGGGAAATAATTGTCCTTGAGGCTAGAGGAACAAATCATACTAGACACACTATTTTAGAGGATAAAAGTATGGAGTAGCTTTAAAAACACTGATTTTTAGCTACAAACCACCATCAGCTTGATAACAACATAAGTAAGGCCCAAAACAAGATGACTCTGAAAGTCTCCCCTGGCTCCTAATAGATTCAGAATAAATGTTTCTGGACATTCTAATTTTAAAAATCAACTTAAACTCCTTTCCATGGCTCTCCTTTTGTGTAAGTAAATACAATAAAATACAATAATAAAATTATCAAAAAGCAATTAAGATATAGATAAAAATGAGAAAATCTTAGATAAGCTCCCAAGTGGATTCTCAGTATATAAATAATTAAGCTAATTTTAATCAATCAATTTACATCTGATTCTTCAAATTACTGTGCTTCTACAATGCATGATTTTAAATTAAAGAATAGGGATGTTTCCTTTAAAAAATGTGGCCTCTATCATAAAAACCAGAGGTTTTTTTCCCAATTTTAAAAAATATATGGAAATAGGCACACAAAACAAAAAGTACTTTCTGATACAAAAAAATGGTCACAAAACAGCGTTTATAAAATAGACTATTTATAGGGGAAAAAGATAAAGTGAGATAATCTAGTCATCTATAAGAAAGAATAAAATACTAAACCATGAGGCCATACGTTTGCATTCACTTTCCTTTTTATACATGCACTATTAGGACTCACTGAAGGGTCAAAAATCTTCTAGATCTTGCTAGTTTAAGAGCAGGAATTACTAACAACCCAAGAAGGTGTATCTAGGATGATACTTACCTCACAATAGATTATACCACTGTGCTATTATGTATTCTGTGTATGGATACACAACCAGTCAGCTGAAAGGTACACACCACACTAGCAAATGCTTGACTGGACCCATAAGGCCGGATGACCAATGGAATATCAAGATATGTGTCGATTCTCCAGCCCTCATAACCACATTCCAGACATCTCACGTAGTCCTTCAGCTTGCCTTGATATAGTTCATTTATAAGATCAGCCTAAAAATAAAAACATTAAAAAGTATTCCTTAAAATTCATTTTTAAAATACACAAAAACACAATAATACCTGCTTTTAAAAATAAATTTCGAAGGATATTCATTCTTTATTGCTGAAGTTGTGGAAAGCTTTAAGATTTATCTAAAAGTCTAGGGGCGCCTGGGTGGCTCAGTCGGTTAAGAAGTCCGACTTCAGCTCAGGTCATGATCTCGCAGTCTGTGAGTTCAATCCCCGAGTCGGGCTCTGTGCTGACAGCTCAGAGCCTGGAGCCTGCTTCGGATTCTGTGTCTCCCTCTCGCTGCGCCTCCCCCATTCTCTCTCTCTTAAAAATAAATAAACATTAAAGAAATTTTTAAAAAATTTATCTACAAGTCTATAAAAAATGAAGTTTTGACACAAATCAACTAAAAATCAATAAAAGTAGATTAACACTAATTTAAGAATCAATGCACAAAAATTAACTAGTTCACTTCTCTTATCACTAAAAACTCCACTACTAAAATATGTTTTGTTGAAATCAGTTACCAATTTATCATACTATTAAGCCTCATATTATCTTTTCATTAGGATGAGAATACATCTATCATTTTAGGCATGTTAATACTTACATAGCTAAATAACCAGCTATTTTTACGGCTTTATACCTGCATGACACCACTCTCACAAGAATATATTCTGATTTCTAAACTCGTATCTTCCAGCTCAAGGTGCAAATAAAACTTTAACTTTCTTTTTTTTTTTTTTTTTTTTAAATTTTTTTTTCAACGTTTATTTATTTTTGGGACAGAGAGAGACAGAGCATGAACAGGGGAGGGGCAGAGAGAGAGGGAGACACAGAATCGGAAGCAGGCTCCAGGCTCTGAGCCATCAGCCCAGACCCCGATGCGGGGCTCGAACTCACGGACCGCAAGATCGTGACCTGGCTGAAGTCGGACGCTTAACCGACTGCGCCACCCAGGCGCCCCAAAACTTTAACTTTCAATACTAAACATAAGACAATTCTGAGGGGAAACATTATACTGCAATTTTTTTAATGTATAAAAGTTAAGAAAAAAATCTTCAACTCCATCTCCGTCAAAATATCCTCATTTAAAAGAATGGATCTCTCACTAAATCCCCAAATTTAGCCAAATGGGGTTCTTCTGGCCCAAAAAAAAAGGCAGTTAGTTAACTCGCTAAGTAAGGACCCTCCATGTGAATGTCTTGCTTCAAAATTCTTATACCAAAATTTGGGAACGCCGCAGGATTGCCTCAGCTGATCTTAATGGAATTGTTGACCCACAGAGAGACACAATAAGGGGAAGAATAACTTCAGACCTATGAAGAAGAAACTGCCCCTAATACCATTTACATAAAGTTACTAAAATACAATAGGACTATGTAGAGAAACTAGATCACTATGTAAACTTAAAATTTTTTCAATATCTCTTAAGAATAGAAAAGAAATTGTATTAGCCTACCTCTTCCATAAATTTATCTCTCTTCAAATATCTAGGACTTACATTAGCATTAAATTAGGACCCAACATCATTGCCTATACTAATACCATTTATATAACGAAGCCTTCTTCATTCATGTGCCCCAGTCATATTTGATTATGTTTTCTACATCAGGGAGGGCATTTCTAAATGGTTCAAACCAGTGTTTTTCAATTAGTTTTGGTAACAACCCACAGTAAGAGAATAATTTAGATCACAATCCAGTACATCTAACTGTAACAAAATTTGCACAAAATAATATTTATCATTACTTTAGTGATGTTCTCTTATATTTGTCTATACTATTCCATTTTTTTAACTGCTGATGTTTATTAACTGAAATGATTTCATAACACACGAAAGGATCACAACTTCCAGTTTGAAAAAC
Source organism: Prionailurus viverrinus (assembly GCF_022837055.1). Classification (NCBI taxonomy): domain Eukaryota; kingdom Metazoa; phylum Chordata; class Mammalia; order Carnivora; family Felidae; genus Prionailurus; species Prionailurus viverrinus. The sequence continues at coordinate 68,566,134 of NC_062570.1, read as the reverse complement.
TCTGGCCCAAACCATCATAATAATTCTAATCAGAGGGCAGACCCTCCGGGCTATCTTCCAGATTAGTATCCCTTTTTTATCCCTGTGATCCCCAGTCATTAGAGCCAGTATAAACCTTCTTCCTTACTGAGTTTTGAGCCCCACCCACCCAGTTCAACCTAACTCTTCATGTTACAGTGATATATCTAATGCTCTCACCACCTCTAACATGTTCTTTTTCCATTGGAAGAAAAATAGAGTCACAGATTAACAGGAATCCTAAATGTCAAAGCATAACTCTTTGGTCAAATGAAGGTAATAATCAATATACTTAATCTGCTATAGATTATACAGTTTACTTAGTAAATATCTGAAAATACTGTTCAAAAATCATCCCCAACACACACACACACACACACACACACGAATTACACAGTTTTTAGTTAAAAAGAGATCATCTAGATCACAAAACCCAACTTCCTTATTTTAAAGAGGAGGAAACTGAGGTCTAAGGTGGTTTAATGAGAATCTGTATGACTCAGTTAATGTCCAAGTGAGAACCTAGTACTTTCAATTCCCCATTCAGTACTTTAACAACTGGACTATTCCCAAAGTTTTAAAACATTTCAATAGAATAAAAGTCACTTATGAATGATTTATTATAAGACATTCCCCTCAACCCAAGATGAATTACCTGCTCTGTTTGTTTCCATTTCTGTTCCAAAGCATCAAACATGACTCTGCACAGTTCTTGTACATCATGCTGCTGCCAAGCTATTTTAAGATAAAATTTAATTAAAAACAGCAACACATTTAGCATAACAAAACATCAATTTTCTGTTTAAAAGCAAACTGTCAAGAACATGGAAAAGTCTACACAAAATAATTCTAAATTAAACAAAGAACACAAACTATACATTATAGTGATGAAAAAGTAATCACAAGGAAAAGAATCAAGAGATCTTAGTATTTTATAAGTAACACACGCTTTATGGTGCTATGATATTTGCTATTTTTGTTATGTTTTACTGTAGAGTTAAGAAATATATTAAGAAAAATCTAGGACAATAAACTTTAAAAGTTTTCATTTAAGTACATAAAAGTAAAATTTAATCAAACTTACTTTACAAGAAAATTTAATTGTTCAAAAATTTACCCTGAGAACTTAAATTTTAAAAACAAGTTATTTCTAAGTCCCAGCAAAAAGCAATGAAAAGGTTTATGGTAAAGTTAATTAACTGTTAATACATATTATTTATAATACTGTCTCCCAGAATTCCTTTGAATACTAGAAACACTTATCATTACAAGAGAATTAGTACCCTCACTACTATCCCATCCAAAGCTCCTTGTAACGTCTGTGGTTTCAATTGCTCTCTTTTTGCTGGTTTGTAACAAAACAAAAAGCCTCTGAAGTTGATATGGGATACTTGTCACTGGATCTTCTTCAGATTCTTCAAATTCCCATCTATTGAAATAAAATATTTGAAAATTAGTTATAAAATATTTTTATATTCTTAAAACATCATTAATGTTAACATCATATAATGCAAGACCTTTGAATATTAACTGAAGCTATTATTATCCAACAAAATAGTAGCCTTTCTCTAATTCATAAATTCAGAAGAAATTTAGACTTGAACAAAAAAAAGGCCTAAGAAGGCAACACAAATGAAAGGCAAAGCTCATCTAAAAGTAACCACAGAACTTGAATCTGATCAAGACTCTTGTCCTTATTATTAATTCATACAGGGAACAGAACAATATTAAATGACACTATGGCGTTCAACTAGCAAAATCCAAACTGTGGAAAAGTACAGGAAAAATGACATCAGTTTTCAATATATATCTTTTCAAAAATTAACTGTAAGGAGAAAAAATATGGAAGGGGATTAAAATAGATTAAGACTCATAACAGTTTTACTGTACGGCTCTTGTTTGGATCCCGATTTGAACAGATTGTTTAAAAAAAATTATGAGGCAATCAGGAAAACCTCTGCACTGACCCGAGAGATAATTTACAGATGATGTGATGGGGGTGTGCTTCCAAATAATCAGAATGGAAAGTTTTCCATAAAAAAGACTGGTCATGAGTTGATAAAATCCAAAGCTGGGTGATGGGTACAGAGGGATTCATTACAATGTCCATTTCCACAAGTAAACTTAGATGATGAGCTTACATATGAATGTAAATATAGTGCTGTCTGAGCAACACAATCAATATTAAAAGTTCTAAGAATACTTTAAATATATATCTGCAATAATTTCAAGGATACTGTACAAGAATAGCACAAAAAAAGGAAAAATCAGTTAATTTGTACTTTGAAATGTCTTAAAAAATAAGTTATGTATACCTTAAAGAAAATATACAAAACAAGGGCATAGTAAATGTATTATTAGATACTCACAAAAATAATTGTATGACTTTTAGAGTTTATTTAAATATGGAATTTCTTTCAGAGAGCATTTTAAAATACCTAGTGTATATACTGCCTTTTATAAACATACACACACACACACACACACACACACACACACACACACACCCCCAACATTATATTTTAATTAGAAACAAAGTTTGTAAGTTTAAAAAGATATCTTTGTTTCTTAAACTGAGAAGTGAAAAGAAAGGAGAATATGGTTTACATATTCGGATTATCTCAAAAAGCAGACAACAATTCTTTATAAAGATGTTAAAGCTAGGGGAACCTGGGTGACTCAGTCTGTTAAGCGTCCAACTCTTGATTTCGGCTCAGGACATGATCTCAACAGTTCGTGGGATTGAGCCCCAAGTCAGGCTCTGCACTGAAAGCTGCTTGGGATTCTTTCTCTCCTTCTCTCTCTGCCCCTCCCCTGCTTGGTCTCACTCTCTCTCAAAATCAATAAATAAATAAACTTAAAAAAAAATAAAGATGTTAAAGCTATAAGTGAGGGAAGCTTAAATAAAGTAAGCTTATCCCAAATGTAAATCTTATTAATTTTATCCTTTGCTAGTCTACATTTCTGGTTCTCTCTCTGCACAAATTTTTCATATGCCAGTCTCTCAAAAGATCTTTTTCTTAACTATTCAAGGTGTGTCTTTATGAAGTGAGAAATGCCCCAAACTTTACAAATAAGTGTAAGAAGGTAAATTAGATTTTATTAGTTAAAACCTATACTTTCATTCTTAAATCAATTTTATTTATAAAATCTTTTTGAATACTCACTTATATAATGCATTCCTAAATTCAGGAGTCATAAAAAGTGTCTGCAAAAGGCTGTTCAAGTAGCAAGTCATTGCTTGGTTTACTAATCCCACATATCCTTTAAAAAGAAAACACAAATACACATAAATCAGCATTTACATTAAAAATAACAAAATGAAAGCTTAATAAGAATTGAATGCACAGTGAAAACTGAGAGACTACGGTTACTAAATTGGAAATTATTTTAATTTTTCAATAGCACCTAAGAAAGACTTTTTCTAAAATGTGCTCTATGTAAAAACCTTGCTTCGCAGAACAAGTGAGGATATCTTGTTTAATGTCCAGAGATATGCATGGGTATTATCTAGCATTTAATAAAATTTAAAGAGGAATACTTCAATATAGGTATGTTTAACTGACATAAAAATAACCTTTGTTCCCCAAATTTACTTTAATGATCACACACCCAAAATAGGAAAACTGAACTGAACCAGCTATCTCTTGCTATCAGGCCCTATAAACCAATTCATGCCAAGAATTAATAACATAGGAGATAAATTCATTATATAAAAACTCGGAGTGACTTCCTCTATTTTAACAAGTCCATGAAGTATGAGATTCTATACATCAGCACACTCTGCAAGAGTAACTATAAAGTAAAAAGAGAAGTCAAAAGTAGGGAAGAATAGAGAGAGGGAGGGGGGAAGGGAGGAGGGGAAAAAAGGAGAAGCATATAGGAACTTAAAATTTAAGTGAATGATTAGAATTATTCAGCTTTATAAATCTGATTGGACATGGCTACCACTGTTGAGAACATTTCTGGAATGTCTCTTTTGAAGTAGACTTCAAGCCCAGTTTATGAGATACACATACACAAAAAAATCAGTCTCATCATTTTAGTTTACCTCATTATGTGAGGAGAATGTGGTAAACACTTTGCTTAATAATTAAGCTTACTCACTCCCACTTAATACTAAATGACTTGGGTGTTTCAAAAAAACAAAAAACCTTCAATCTTTTCTCAGTAGATGCTGAAGGTGTTCACTGAAGCCTTTTAAAACACTTTTTCAGCTTCCCAATTATCAAAATGTCTTGAGAAATGGTAGGCTTTGTGGATAACTATATTGCCAAAAATGATGAAAGGACAAACAAATGTGACAAATATGCATGCTAAGCCTTGGTCAATTGTGGAAAAGAGGAATAGACTCCACATTATCTGCATGGTTCTAAGAAGATATCGAGTAGCTACTCTGGACTACGGTTCAAGTTTTGATTTCTAATGCCTTTCATATTTAAGAATACTGTGTTTATATATTCTATTCTACATTGTTATAGAATTATAAACTGCTTCAATTCCTAACCACCCCCCACCTGAGCTGTTCTCATAGCAGCCTGTCTTTAATCCATATCAGAGGCTTCAGCTCACTGTCCAGTAATGACCTATTTGCTTGTATGTCTTCCCCATCAGACTGTGAAGGGAGGGATCAAATCTGATTTATCTCTTTATCCTACTACTTAACACAGAAGCAGGTGAACTTAAGGGGAAAGTGCATATGACTTACAAATAACACAAGTCTATAGGATATGTAGCCTGATTATTCATAATGAAGCATTATTTCATTCTCAGTTATTATAAACAGATTCTTCCCCACAAACAGTGGGGAAGACAGTGCTTTGGCCATGAGACCAGGTTGTTCTACTTTTCCCGGCTGAGGCTGCCTGGAATTTCCCTTCTTTTCCATCTCCTTCCCCCAATCCCTCAACAGTGAAGATGACTACTACTACAGTCCTTTGTGTACCTATAGACCAATCATGTATCATTTATATGTGACCTTGTTTCCCTTCCCTGGGCTTAAAAAAGGGGTGGTAGGAGAAGAGGGTTTAAAGGAAGGAGTAACAGCACTTAATTATTGCCATCACTCTTTATTTTGTCATTAGCAATAAAAATCATACAGAAAAACCTATGGTCCTTTGTACCTGATTTAGCACCATATTTTGCAAAGAATGCAGTGTCTCACATAAAGGCACTATTTTCCAAAACTATGAAGATTTCAGTGATACTAATAAAAGTGTTACTGAATAACAGAAATCTTGTCATTAAGCACTGTCTAAATCAACAAACTTAAATGACAACTGTTACCATGTGGGTCCTATATCTGAAATAGCTGTGAATCAATACTGTAAGTGTGAGCTAGTAAGGGAAAAGATGAAAACATGCCATTCTGTGAGGGGCACATGAAGAAAAAAATCCTGAACAGAACTGGCAGGTAACAAGGTAGGCATCAAATAGGCCAAATGAAGTAGGATGTAACAGGCCAACTCCTGGAGCTGATAAAATAAAAGAATTCTTAAAGAAGCCGGCCAAGGACAGTTATCATGGATTCAGATAATGGAAGCACCCTAGTTACAAAGTTTCTAATCATCTGCAAGTCCTCATTAGCCTTCAATCCACTCCTTGCCCCTTAATGTTCATACACACAATACCCCATCCCTGTCCACCCCTACCACCTCCTGTCAAAAACAGTGGCTGGCTACGGGAAAGTTGGTAGGCAGGGGAGACAGGAAAGAATACACCAAATCTCCAAACCTCTTGCATTATGGAGGAAATGTGTTCCTAGAGTCTTGAGTCAAAATCATGACAGCATCTTCCAATAAAAACATTTGGTACATGGTACCAAGATTTACAATAATTTAAGGAAAATGAAATTTCAATAACAAAATTATTTTTGAACCACAACTCCTTTAGATGCTTATAGACTATTTTAACTCAGAAAGGCAGTACCTCTAGAACACTAGAGGGAAAATGTAAAGGTAGGGAAAAGGAAGGGAGTAGAGGTGTGTGAGAAACAATAATTGGAAATGAAGGCTACCATTACATGACAATGTAGATCAAAGGCCTCTAAAATTTTTTAAATTAAATTTCAACATAGTAATTCAATTTCTGAGAATTTACCCTAAGGGAATAATCAGAGATAAAAATAAAAACTTATGTACAAGAATGTTCATCATAACATCAGTAATAATTAGCTTAAATATCTAAACTATACCATGGAATACTGTTTTTAAATGCTTACCATATAGTATTAAGGAAAAAATACATACAAATCAAAAAATGCTCGTAACCTGATACCCCCATTTGCAACAGAAATAAGCAAAATCACTATAAGTAGTTTCTGCTAGTAGTACTGTGATTTTCACTTTCTTCATTTTAAAGTAGGACAATGAACATGTATTACACTTGCACAAAGAAAGAACTTTTTTTTTTAACGTGTAAGTTACTCTCTAGGAATTTATGGGCATCATAGAGCCATAGAATATACAGCACAAGGCAGGAGTTCTGTAAATACTCCTATTAAAGGACTAAGTTGGTTGTAAGAATACAAAGCAAATATTCCAAGAATCCTAATTTGTTAAATCTGGAACTTTCTCAAAGTATTCCAACTATCTCAGAATAATCTAGGGTGCTTATTTAAAACAAAATGCAATTTATCCAACCAGTATTCTGGGGAGTAATGCCCTGGAACCTACATTTTTAACAAGTATCCCCAAATGATTTTTAAAGAAATAAAAATCTGAAAATCACTACTCTAGACAGTGTAATGATAAATAGCTTTATTACCTCCAATTATCTGAAACAGAAGATAATTTTGCATTCTTTGATTCCTGGTACATGACTGCGAAAAGTTCTATGGATACAAATGATCCTAAACACCAAATACAACCATCTTTTACTGGTATTTCCAGAAAAAAATACACGATTAAGCCTGTACAAATGATCAGCTATAAGGAAATTATTCTACATTTTAATTACAAAATATAGCAAAATAGAAGATTACAGATCACATTAGAACACAATTTGCAATGTAATGCTATAATTTTATTCTTATACTATGTATTTCATATAATATTTAAAATCATCTCTGTTTTGAAGTTTTTTTTTTTTTTAATTTTATTTTTGAGACAGAGAGAGACAGAGCATGAGCAGGGGGAGGGGCAGAGAGAGAAAGGGAGACACAGAATCTGAAGCAGGCTCCAGGCTCTGAGCTGTCAGCACAGAGCCTGATGCGGGACTCAAACTCACAGACTGTGAGATCATGACCTGAGCTGAAGTCGGACGTTTAACCAACTGAGCCACCCAGGCGCCCCTGTTTTGAAGTTTTAAGAGTAAAAGTTCTGAAGTCACACCTAGCATTACCAGCTGTGCAATCAAAGACTTCTTGGAAGCCCAGCTTCCATTTCTTTTAACATAAATAATACTATCTATCGCAAAGGTTTGTTGTAGGATAAAATGTTATGTAAAAGTACCCAGATTATATTTAGGCAATTAACCAATCTTATATATACTGAGAAAACTGAAAAAATTCAAAAATCTTTATAATGTTCAGAAAAGAGTTAACAGGAATTTTAAAATTACATGATTAATTTCAAACATACAATTTGATTAAACTACAAGGTGACACAGTAGGTCTAATAAAATAAGCCTAGCCCATCTGCTTCAAAACAGAAGTATCCCTTGGGGCGCCTGGGTGGCTCAGTCGGTTAAGCGGCCGACTTCGGCTCAGGTCATGATCTCTGGGTCCGTGAGTTCGAGCCCCGCGTCAAGCTCTGTGCTGACAGGTCAGAGCCTGGAGCCTGTTTCAGATTCTGTGTCTCCCTCTCTCTGACCCTCCCCTGTTCATGCTCTGTCTCTCTGTCTCAAAAATAAATAAACGTTAAAAAAAAATTTTTAAAAACAGAAGTATCCCCCATAGTCTACTCTGATCCAAAATGATATAACGGAAACATTCCTTTCCAAAGAAAGTCAGCTTCAGAATTTAAGATAAAATTCAAAATAGAAAACTATCAAAAAGAAAAGTCTTCCTTCAAAATACAACACTCAATATTTTTTACTTTATTACTAAAGAGTGGCAATAACAATATAGTAAAACCAACATGAAGTTGAGAGAAAAGGAAACCACATATGGCTCTAATTTTATCTATGCTACCTAGTAACCTTGCTTTGGGTCTCAGTTCTCTAATTCATAAAATGAGAGGATTAAGCCTGAGATCTCCAAGATTACTCTGGGTCTAACACAGTATGATTTTATAAAAATACAACCACCCTCACCAAAATTAAAAAATCTTACCAGTTTCTGATTTATTCAAGATAGATGAATAGGAGTAGTTTTGGCTGACATAATCACTGGTAGAGCCCACAGAACCTTCTCTTGGAAGTGGACCTATAAATCGGTCATGGACACTATCATCCCCGGCACTGGAATCCTCCTAAAACGCAGCACAACCAATATTTACTGAGTGGCACATGTTGCTCAAACAATGGGGAAAAAAAAACAAACAAAAACCACACTAATTGCTGAGGCAATGAAAAAACATGAGGCCTTACAGTTACCACCAAGACATTCAAAGGAATGTACACCCTCACCATTTCCTACAGGAAGGCTCAAAAGACACCCAATGTAAAACATGTTGGAGAGATGCTCTGGTCTCCTTTCAAAGTTCTTACTTTTGTAACTTTCCTAATTCTTTTTCAAATTTTGTTTATGAGAGAAGGATAAAGTTCCACTGTGAACTCTTTTGATGACAAGAGTGTATCATTCATTTTTACATCATCCTTGCCAAGTAGACCTGGCAGATAGGGCATACTTAAAAAGTGTTGGATAAAATGGATCGTTTCCTACTGTCTCCAGTAAGAAACTTCCTATTAATGAGAAAGATGTGAAAAAGGATTCAGGGATATATACTTAGCATAAGCAGTTAAGACGGAGCTGAAGAGCAATTACTATGCATTTTAAAACATGAATTCCCAAACTGTGGATCTAGAGCTCCCTAAATTAATAGCTAATTTATATTTCAATGTCATTCAGACAAATCAAAATCTTCTCGAGATATCATAAAAGTAACTGACGGGATAGAGCATATTCTAGTATTGCTTCAGTATGGATGCTCTGTTTAACTACTGTCTACTATCCAGACAGGTATTCTAATTCACAATAGACTTCTACATGAAAAGCATCAAAGAGAACTTTTCTTGAGTGAAGTTTCATTGAAGAGAAGTGTTCTAAAAAAAAAGTCCATAAACTCTGTGAGCCTTACTTTCCTGAGTCAGTAAAACAACAAGGTAAATCAGACCAGGTTTTCTCAATTTTTTTTAGGAATGCCCCTCAAATTGGGAGTTACTGGATTAGATGACCTCTAAGACCACCGGACCACACAGGAAAGGCAAATACTAAAAGAAAAGAAATAAAGCACATAACTTACAAACTAGCTATTCCAAAAAGAAGGGGGGAGAGTGATAGCAAAAAATGTCAGAGTAGAGAATTCTGTGGGTCTGTCCCTACCCCAAAATACAGAAAAATCTAGGCGTAACTGCCAAGGACTTACAGCAACTATGCAAATACTTAACCAAAGGAAAGGCCACTGAAACAGAGGAGAAGATCTCTGTGGTATTCTATTTTATCCTAGATCCACCCCAACCCTGTCATGGTGGTAGCCTTGAAGATGGCAACCTCTGTTCCCAGTGCAGCAACGGACTATATACACACACAACAGTGCTTTGGACGTCCACTGTTACCCTATTAACATATACACTTATAACAAACCAACATAAAATAGACAAATAATTTATTATATATAAATTACAAATCATATCTCTTCTCCTTCCTTTGGAATCCTGCTTCTCAACAGTGACAGTCCACAAAAAATACGAATATGGGGCTTTCTAAATAGTTTACCAGCAGTATTTGAGGCTGTTCACCATCTTTATCTGTCAAATGCAGAAAGTTCTTCTTTCCTGGCTCAAAATTAGCATCAAGAAGAGACTTGTCACTGGTATGGTCCAGTGGAGCCTATGGGCGTAAAATAAAATATCTCAGATTATGAGGAACATTAATTATAATAAAATAAAACAAGTAATATGTAAATGAACACATCCACAATCCTTGTGCTCAAACACTGTTTTTTAAAGTGAAGATTCTGGTAAATTCTGTTAATCTAGACTTGGAATTAACTCATTTTCTCATATATTAGGGTGGCTAAGCCCAGTGACAGTACATATACTGACAGGTATCCCAGATGTTCACATTTCCCAACATTTAAAAAAACTGGAGAGAAAAAAGGTAAGGTTAAGAAGTAATATTAAGTATTGTGCAAAAAAAAGAATTATAAACATCTGTGTTTCTATGCTCTCTAAAAAGTCTGCAATATAGTATGTAACACATTTTTATGAAGACTCGCTAAAGATAATTTTATATAACTAATAACTGTAAAAACATGTTTTGATATATGAATATGAGAATTCCCAGATAAGCAACACACTAAGCAACCTAACCAAAATAATTATGTAATATACCAACATGGGCACTTTCAGAAAGACTCCTTAAGGAACAACCTGTCCTAGTAAATGATAACCTATTTCAAGTTCATTGCCAGGATCCAGAGGATTCCAGGAGGACAGAAGTGATTACTCTTTTGAAAATTAAACATCTAAGATCTGTAATCTTTACCTAACTCTTTTATCTGATAGGGCAATTTCATTCTGATACACTCTGGTTGGTGGACGACAGATGGAGCTCTGTGTGCTCCAAGTCTACAGTAGGGACTCACCCACACACTAGTCCATTGTTGAGAAAAATAAGAGATGAAATGAACACCCCATTCTTTTTGTTTTAAAACTATTTTGTTATATTAAAAGATGTTTTTAATGTTTCCATGACATGAGGAATGCCTCCTTAGAAAAACTTATTTTATGGAAATGCCTTTCTTAGGAACTTACATTATATAAAAGTATAGGTATTAAGGATAAAAATACAAAACCTACCTATAAAAGATGCTGCCACTTGCTATATGTGTGACTCTGAGCAAGTTACCTCCATTTCCCCATGACTCCACTTCTTTACCTATAATATGAGGCTGTAATAGCACCTACCTCACAGAGTGGTTGTTAAGGACTAAATGAGATTTTCTGTATAGAGCCTCATAACAGAATGATACTAAGCACATAGTAAGTTCAAAATAAGTGTTAAGTACATAAAATAACAAACTTATATGGTCTCTCTTAACAGGCTCACATCTAGAAATCCATGAGCAATATGGGACATAGAAAATCGGAAGCTAAGAGAAGCCACATGGAAGGAGGAAAGGTATGTTTGGGTCCTCTACGTTCTCTGATAAGAGATCAGATAATATAGCTGGAATACACAGGAGGTTTTACCTCAACAAATCTGTGTGTATGAGGTGGTGAGTAGCTATGTGGGTTAGGTTTTCACATAAGTATACATAAGCAGTGCAAAGAGTATGCTTTCAGAAATGTACGGTAAGCAAACAAAAATACAGAAGTACTTGAAGTCAGTCATAGCCACACAAAGAGAAGAAGGTAATCCTGACATAGAGCTATTTAAACATAGTGTAGGTGCTAATTTAATTTTTTTTTTTTAATGTTTATTTATTTTTGAGACAGAGACAGAGCACGAGCGGGGAGGGGCAGAGAGACAGGGAGACACAGAATCGGAGGCAGGCTCCAGGCTCTGAGCTGTCAGCACAAAGCCTGATGCGGGGCTCGAACCCACAAACCGTGAGATCATGACCTGAGCCGAAGTCGGATGCTTAACCGACTGAGCCACCCAGGCGCCCCATGTAGGTGCTAATTTAACACACATTTTTAGAGTGCCTAGGGAGACTATCTATGGAAGATGCAAAATTATTACTATGAGGTCCCAGCCACTAAAACATACACATTCTACCACATGGAAAGATACAAATGAATAACAATAAAAAGAAGGCTCTGATAAGTGGTATAGCAGAAGAGGAAGTATAACCAGGGTTTAGAGAAAGATTACTTATAAGGTGGCATGAGGAAACATCATGTAAGGTTTCTTAAAAGTGAAAGGTACATAAGACTTGGGGAGACACACATGATGGTATAGAACTATCCTTTAAAAAGAGGCAACATTAGAAGTTACGTGGTGATATAACAGAGCATTCAGAGTTTCAGATTAAATATTACTTCTCTTTGTATATCTTGTTGGACTACCAATTTTACTGATCAATTTCAGAGGGAAAAGTTGGTTACTTTAAAACATTAGCTCTATATTTTAAAAATGCAAATAGATTATGGAATAGAAAGCAAAATACCATGGATTTTAAGGGCAAATCAAGCAACATCAAACATCTTTGATTCACCTATGGACCCAATTAAAACTCTGCTCTCTAAATATGACAGAGATAACACATTCAATTTCATTTCCCATCAGAGGTATTTCCCTAGAGAACTTAAGAATAGCAATCACACAGACAGAAAGAGGTGATGTAAGCAAAAACATGCAGATGGAAAAGCATGGAAATTTGTGTTAAGAAAACAAATTAGTTTACAAAGTCTTAAAGGACCCACTGTAGCTCGTTTACAAGCTTGCTTAGCTTAGGGAACCCGAGTTTTAATTGGTGAGCAGTTATACCATTTCCAATATTATTCTGATAGTGCAGATAAGATCCAACTAAAATGGTCTCTCACATGCAAAAGTGATCAATGCCTCCTCTTTGCACTCAGAACAAACTTACAATAGATTACTTCAAACACGTTAGTGTAATTATTTGGCAATACATCTATTTCTACAACAGCACTGTGAGATCTCTGAAGCAAAAGTCACAGTAACACCAAGCTTCTATCAGGTGCCTACCACTGTATATGGTACATAATCTCTGTTAACATGGGTGTATATCCTTCCTTTCCTTTTCCTTTATACATACATTTTTCTCTTCTTTTCCAAAAATTAGATAAAATACACATGGTCCCATATCCTGTTTTTTTCACTTAAAAAAATGAGTAATATTCCATGCAGTAAATGTTGGAAAATTTTTTATAGTTGACACAATATGATAGTCCTTTTACATGAATGAATTAAAAACTGATGTCATTCTGCAAACTTTAGGACAAGCAAATGTTAAATCCAGAATGAAGGCAAAAGGACGAAGAGGGATCCAATCATTGAGCTGCACATGGGCTCTTAAATTACTTATTACAGTTTTGCTTATGATATTAAAAAAGGTTCAGGATTTAATATACTCATTAATAACAATAACAATAATTACAGTATTATTAGCAGCTTAAGAGAACATGCTTTAAGTCTAGGGCTTTACCATATCAGCAGTATTGATTCCATTTCCCCACACTAAATCAAAGGTTCCATTTATGTAGCCTACTTTGTTGGCCACATCTTCAAAGAGCTTCCTGAGTGGAGTAGAAGCTGGCAAATTTAAAGTGATCCGTTCATTCACTGTCTTTGAATTAGTAGTATCTTGTATTATACATAAAACTCTAGGTTCTTCAGCAGCATTTTCTATCTGAAATTAAAACAAACAAACATTGTTTATCTTTAAAGAAAAACAAAACAATTATAATTAGCCATATTTTCTATGATTAAATGTAAACATATCCCACAAAATATTATTTTCTCTAAGCTAGTATTACTGTTTTGTTATGTCTGAAATCCACTGTAATGGATATGTCAGACATATAAAGCACCTTATGTGTTTGTTTTGGAAAAACTAGGGTATATTTAAGAATCAACAGTCATTCTTGTGGATATTTGCTTTTGCCTTTTTAAGGCTGTAAATCAATGGTCAACAAGGTGTGAAGTCAGTATACTTGAGCAATTTTCATTTGAAAATAATAAAATATGATCCTTAAAAATGTGTCATTAGCACAGTTGAATCTAGCATTTCTGGGTTTCCTGAAGAAACAGAAAGGGAACTGTGTAGAAATAAGTGTGAATTGTCTAAAATTGGAAAATCCCTAACTAGGGGGCACAGGCAACCAGGCATCCTGATCTTTGTGTTACTGCATCTGTACACCAGATGTCCAAAAGCCCCATTTATCAATGTGTTGGGAACTGACAAGCTTATGTAAACAGATCAGCCAGCAGAGGCAGGTAAAGAAAAGCAAGGGGGGGGAAATTTTTCAATTACCAATGTAGAAGGAAGTTAGGGTCACAAATTTTTCTTCCTGCTTTTGCATCCAGTACATAACTCAGTAATTATCAAGACAAAAAGTTTTCAAAGGAGACATTCTCCAAGGAGCTCTGCCCTCCCTCTCAAGCTGTTGAAGGACACTGCTTTTCTTTTTCTTTCCACGGGGGTAGTAGGCTGCATCAGATACTTTAATGTAAGAAGTTCTTTCTCTCCTTCTCCTATAATGCCAAACTCAGTGAATGGCACCATCATCTACCTGCTGCTGAAACTAGAGTTCTGAGCATCTTCCTCATCTCTTCCCTCTTCTTCACCTCACAAAATCACCAAACTTCCGTCAATTCTACCTTCTGAATATCTCTTGAGCCATCCTCCTTTCTCTTTATTCCTGTCTGCAGCAATCAAAATCTTATACCAAGATTATGGCAATAGCTTCATGAGAGGTTTAACTTTTTCTAATCTTATCTTCCTTCAATCCAGAATAGTATTTTAACATGCAAATCTGATTATGCAAATCTCTTGCTTCCCCTCAAAATCAAGTGCAGCAGTCATTTAACTGGGTAAGTCTCACCATCCCCATAACAGGCTTTACAGAAATATGAACTCTACAACTGGTTATGTATACAATCATTTCTTTCTTTCTTTCTCTTTTACAACAATATCAACTCCAACCTTTTGTTACTTCTATATTACCCATTTTTAAACAATAATTATTGAATTACTGAATAGTACTGAAGACAGGATAGCCACAAGGTTTATCTGTTTGTTTGGTGGAGCAATACGATTATAATTTGTTTCTGGTATATACAGTTTTGGGTTTGCAAGAGATTATTTAAATTAAGGTTAATCCAAGTAGTTTAGAACAAAAATAAATTTCTATAAAATAAGTATAATGTTTAAAGTAGTCATCTATTTTAAATAGACTATTTTACACATTGGCTAGCATATTTAGGCAATTCAAAATATTTAATTATAAAATAATAATTCATTTAAAAATGAAAAAAGGAAAATACATTTCTATAAAATACACAGGATAACAAAAAAGAGCATTAATAATATGATTCTCAGAAAGGGGGGAAAAAGCCTTCCTCTACAAACATAAGGTGTCATATTAACACATGTAATGATTGCTTCACACCTTTTAATCCCAAACTGAGGAACATAAAGTGGGCCTTTTTAAACTCTAGTTTACAGTAAAAGAATTAACAATTCAAAATAACTTTCAAATATAAAAGATCCACTTTCATAGTTTCAAACAATATACTTCAGAAGTAGATTCAAGTTTTCCAACTATAAAATACCATGGGGCCAGATTTTAAAACCTCAGACAGACTAGAATTGATGGTCCTAGAAGATGACCCTACCAAAGAATTCAGAAATCCAAAGTGTTAGCATAATAGTATACACAAGAATAACACGGCAACATCATATGGCCAGACCTTAGCTGTTCCTGCCTCTTCCCCTAAATATGTGAGCATAAGGTATAGGCACTCTCTTTCCACTCCACTCCTCCTCCCTTTCCACTAAAAAATGTGGAGAAATTATCCCCAAAGGAATCTCATCTGAAGACTAATGTACTACAGTAAACACAAAATTTAATCTCATGTGTGCCTTTTATTCTTTTTAAGGACAATGGCTTTCTTTTCTGTGAACTGTATAAAAATAACTTTGCTCATTTTTTTTAATAGGAAGAGTATAAAGAAAAAAGTAAAAATCATCTGTAACCCCATAACACACAGATAACATTTTGGAGTATATCCTTCCAAATATATTTGCCCACATACATATGCACACTTAAAAACACATACACTGGGTTAGAATATGTATGCTGTTTTGTAATTTCTTTCTTTACTAATAAATGTATCATGTAATCTTTCCATGTCAAACTTTTTCTAACTTACCATTTTTAACAGTTGATAGTATTTTATTACATGGATTAATAATAATTTGTTCTATCAGTTCTTTGTTACTCACTCTTAGGTTAGACTTCATTACATTTTAGTAATAATTCTGTGATGAACATCTACATATAACTGTGTGCTTTTCTATTTCCTTAAAATTCCTATAAGCAGAATTTCTGAGCTAACTACACCTTACTCTTGAATTCAATTCTAGAATAAGTGAAACAAAAATCTCTGCTATTCTTTAAGGCTCTAAGCTAGCCACTTAAAAATCTTATTACTTCAGACTCTGCCTTCTGGCCTGTTATTTCTAATTTAATCTAACATATGGCTATCATCCATAGACTACATGTAAATTTTTCATAACACTATTGCCAACACTAATCGCTCCCCTTACATCCCCCCAATCTGAGACCTGGTAAGAAAAAAAAAAAATCATTTCTCAATTCTCAGATATCATCAATAAAAGTGTAACAATAACTTTATAACAGTTTTTTAAGAAAAAAAAAAAAACCTCTACATTGTTATATTAAACATGCAGATTTCCAAAAACATTTAAATGTAAAAAGGTGTATCTTGGAATTAGGAAAATAGGGTAGCTACCATTCTTGTTTTCTTTGGAGCTCTGCCCCTGATTGAGCCCATTTACACCCAAAGGAAAAAGCATTACCTTGAGGTAAATGAAAAACGGCTAGATTCTTTGCCACTCATTATCTTTTTCCCCTTCCCATGAATCTGAACTGGCCTTGTGACTATCTAGGACCAACAGAATGTGACAGAAGTGACACTGTGTGATTTAAGGTAGGACCTTAAAAAAAATTAGCAGCTTCTGCTTTTGCACCTCCTGGAACATCCCCTGGAACAACAACAACAACAACAACAAATCCCACTTACCCTGGGACCACAATGCTATGAGGAAGCCCTACACAGAGAACACGTGGCCACATCAGAGGAGCACTGGGGTGCCTAATAACGGAGAAAAGCCGTCTTGGACATGCCATCCAAAGCCCAGCTAAACGCAGCCAAGTAATGATCCCTGATGATGCTACATAGACCAGAGAAACTGACCAGCTGAGCCCCAGATCCCATCCCACTGAATTGTGAATAAACTAGTTGTTGTTTTAAGCCACTAAGTTTTGCGGTAGGCTGTTCTACAGCCTTAGACAACAAAAATGTACTTAAACACATTGAAGCACAGCAAGCACTAGATGGAAAGGATGTAGTGATGGTGGTGTTGGCATACCAGAGCAGGGAAGGTATCCATGTAAACACTAAATGCAACATTAAGGTAAGGCATCTAAGGATACATCATAATTTAGGAAAGAGAGCACAGTTTTTGAGTTAAAAGAGTTTTATGATGAATAAGAGAAAACAAGTGCAAAGCTTTAGAAAAGCCTAAAGCATGTTCCACTTGGGAAAATATTTCATGTGTCTTAGGTGAGCTATGAGATGGGCACAAAGTTCTCTACACAGAAAATCTAGACAGTTAGAAAAAAGATACAAAGTATAAAATTAAAACCACTTATTTTATGGACAACTCATAGCAATATTAGACTAGTGAGAATAAGGGAAAAGTCCACAGCAGTTACATTACGACTGTGCATGCTAACAGAGTATTTGGTCTGTGCCCATCTGTGCTCACTGCAGAAACAAAGCTGGATTTCCTAACATACTCTGAAGAAAGAATTCTTGAAAAAACAAAGTAAAAAACAAATTTAAACCACAGTCTTATTTACAAAAGATAAATATTGGGATAAAAATACTGAAAACGTATTTTCTTCCAAAGATAAGCTCGCTGCTAGGGATATCCTGCAGAGGTCGACACAAGATTGTTCTGTCTGAGGGATCTCAGAGTCTGCCTGACAGCATGTTCACTTCTTAAATCAGGGCATCTCCTTTTCTTGGCATTCCTAATAGTTCTAAATTCAAATCTGAGTTCTCTGAAATTAACGCCATAATTTTTGTTTCATTAAAAAACACTTCCTAGGTGTTCCTTATTTTAAAAGCAAGGTGTATAATTGATAGCATATATTTGGAATGTATTAGCATGTAGAAAACAACTTAATATCAAACAAAACTCAGTTTCCAAGATGCAGATTTTTCTAAGAAACAAAATTAATATAAAGAATTTTAAAACATTACAAAGGGACCTCTTGACCTCTAAATTTAATAATCAACCCATTTTCTCTCAAGACTTTCTTCTTTTCAATGTTATTACAAAGAATAACATTATGGTTGTAAACTTACACACGCACAAAGTCCATTCTCCCTACTTCTTGGTACAGGAGCTGCTATGAGCTAAGAAATCAGGCCTTAGCACATTACCCTTCTGGGTACCCACAGTGAATACTGCCATAGATTAAAAAAGAGAACTGAGGGAATGAATATTTTTGCTGACTGAAACTTATTAAATTTATCAGCCTCATTCAGATACGCATTTTTACTTTAACAAGTGACAATTACTGGAGCAATGATGGAGGGCCCTAACTCACATTTAAAAAACTGTATTTTTAAGATGCTCCATCCATTCCATTCTACGACCTTCCCCCATCCTATCCCCCCTGCCCCCACCCAGTAAACTCCAATGTTATATGATCTTTTCCTAAACGGTCTCTTGCCACAGACCATTTAGAGATTAAAGGAAGCACGTTGAAGAAAAAAAATTTTAGAGCTAAAGGACCCAGGAAAAATGAGGCATTAAGTAAAGGTTAGAATGGGATGCAACATCACAGCAAAGTTTAGGTTTATAATGCAGTCAGCCTGTTAGGAAGGTAATAGTTTTAATTATTCAAGTAAGATTTCTGGGTTTTGACTCTGTAAGTTATTAAATGATTCAATGCAGCACTACTAATATTTCAGAAAATGAAATATATCTGCATAAAAAACAGACAACAACCATACCTGAAACTCAAAACAAAGGGTTCCATAGTTTTTAGGTTTTCCCCCTGACTCACATGTTAAAAACAAGGTGCATATTCATTTAAGGTGACTTTCTTCTTATTAAAATCAGGTTGAAGTAAAATAAGCCAAACGAACATAAAGCTTAAGACATGCCTTGTTATTAAATAAAAATACCAACATGCTGTTACTTGTTCTGCTGATTATCATACTAAAGCAATTACATCAGCAGTCTACCTGTAAAAATTTCTTCTTCATTTCATCAAAGATATTTTGTCTGCATCTCCAAAACACATCCTATGGTATATAAGAACAAAATGAATTACAAATTATTTCCTTAAAATAAAAAGGTAAGACAGTGAAATTACAACAATTAAGCTAAAGACATTTTTACAATCAAATCTGTATTAGAGTATTATACCACCTAGGATTTTATTCATAATTTACATTTCTAATTTTTACTTTAGGGCTCAATTACTCTTGTAAGGTTACTGAAAACCTGTGCTATAGTGGTAAAGATTAATATTAGCACGGAAGAAAACCAACCACATTAACAAAGAGTGGTAGCTCCAGAATTAAGTGTAAATCAAATATTCTAAGCCACATATTTTTTCCAGTTTTATTGAAATATAATTAACATCCAACACTGTAATAATTTAAAGTATACAACATAAAGATCTGATATGTGTATATATTGCAAAATGATTACTAACTTTAGCTAACATTTGTTTCACACATTGTTTTCCTCTTAGTGATGACAATTATAAGATCTACTCTCTTAGCAACTTTCAAATACAGTGCAGTATTGTTCACTATAGTCACCATGCTGTACATAACATCCCCAATACTTATCTTAGAACTGGAAGTGTGTGCATTTTGACCACCTTCACCTATTTTCTGTACCCTCTTCCTCTGGCAACCACCAATCTGCTTCCAGGAGTTCTATCTTTTAGATTCCACACATAAGTGAGATCAGACAGTATTTGTCTTTCTCTTCCTAAGTCACATAATATTTTGAGTCCATTAAAGAAACTTTAAAGGGGAACTTAGAGATCCCTGATTTAGGTGGTTTATAAATTTGGATTTTTAACATGATAAATATTCTCAAAGTAAAGCTGCTTATCACTACCACCTGTAGCTATTTTCTTTTAATATAAATCTTTTTCTTATTATGAGAAGCTTATTTTTCCAATTAAGGAAACAGAAATATTCAAAAGAAAATAAAGATAACCTATAATCAGGAGATAATTTCCTGAAAAATCTTGGTTTTACACCATTTCACACTTTTTTCTGTACAAATCTTGTTTTCCTCCACCTTCTTTAATTAATATATAAAGGTGCTTTTTATTACAGTAACCTGGATACTATTCCACATCAATGAAAACATTTTACATTATTTGCTTTTACAATAGAAATGTATTTCTATTATAATAGCAGTAAATAACCTTTTTAACGAGCAACCCTAAAATAACCCCTATAGTGGTGCCTGGGTGGCTCAGTGGGTTAAGCATCCAGCTTCAGCTCAGGTCATGATCTTAGGGTCTGTGAGTTTGAGCCCTATATCTGGCTCTCTCCTGTCAGTGCAGAGCCCACTTCGTATCCTCTATCTCCCTCTTTCTCTGCCCCTCCCCACCCCACACTCATAAAAATAACATTTAAAAAATAAACCAATAAAATAACACCTATAACAATTATTAACATTCTGATATACATCCTATCAGATCCCTCTCCATTCTGACTGCTAATTATTAACCAAATAAGATCATTCTGTACACTATTATTTTAATTCTGTTCCTTGTCCCTCAATATTCAATTATCTTTCTGTGCCAAAACATGTAGTTTAAAACTACAGTGTTCCATTATATAGAAAACTATAATTTATTTAACTGATCTGCTACTAATGGGCATTTAGACACTTTCAAATTTTCACTACAGCTTTGCTTATGTATACACTATTCTTCCTAAAGATAACTGCCCAAAGAATTACTAGATCAAAGGTTAGGTACTAATTTTTAGGATTTTGAAACACGGTGCCAAAAGGCTATCTCGTCCACAAATAAGAACTGCAACTATCTGTCAAACACTAGGTGTTGAGAAAACAGCAGGGAACAAAGCCCTTGTCCTCAGGGAGCTGCCATTTTACAGCAGGAACTCAACCGTAAACAAATCTAAGCAATCAGGTACCTGCCAACCTTAGAGTCTTTGCATTTCTGTCCATTCTACCTGGAATGCTCTTCCTCTCGACATCCTTACTTCCTTTGTGCAAATATAATTGTGGTGGCTTTAAAATATGTCCACAGATTCATGTCTCCTAGCAAGAACAGGAGTCTAATTCCAGTCCCCTTAATTATGGGTCAGCCTTAGTGACTTCTTGTAATACCCAACATGACTTTCAAGGCTGGGGTAGAAAGGGCAATACGGCTTCCACCTGGCTCTCTCTCTCTCTCAGATGGTTGCCCTTGGAACACAGCCACTATGCTGTGTGGGAGCCAAGTAGCCACATAGAAAGGTCATGTGTAGATGTTCTAGCCACAGCCCAAATGAGATCCCAGCTGGCAACCAGCATCAACCACCATACATGTGAACACCAGCATTCAGATGATTCCAGTCCTCAGCCTTTCAGCTGTCCCAGCTGATACCTAGCAAAGCATAAATGAGCTGTCCCAGCCCAGCCTTGCCTAAACTGCACACCCATGAGCAAAAGTCACTAAGTTTGGGGGCAGACTGTTATATAGCAAAAGAAAATCAGAATAGTCAATTTCTCAATCTGGTCTTTTTCTCATCTTCCTTTTATTTTTTTCTGTTCATATTTTATTTTGAGGAAGAGAGAGAGAGAGAGCAGGGTAAAGGCAGACAGACAGGGTGAGAGAGAATCCCAAGCAGGCTCCATGCTGTCAGCACAGAGTCCACAAACCAGATCATGACCTGAGCCAAAATCAAGAGTCTGACTGACACTTAACCGACTAAGCGCTCCTTTCTCATTATCCTTTTAAAATTACAATTCTCTTGGGGCGCCTGGGTGGCGCAGTCGGTTAAGCGTCCGGCTTCAGCCAGGTCACGATCTCGCGGTCCGGGAGTTCGAGCCCCGCGTCAGGCTCTGGGCTGATGGCTCGGAGCCTGGAGCCTGTTTCCGATTCCGTGTCTCCCTCTCTCTCTGCCCCTCCCCCGTTCATGCTCTGTCTCTCTCTGTCCCAAAAATAAATAAACGTTGAAAAAAAAAAATTTAAATTACAATTGTCTTGATAGTTGACATCTATCTCCCTTCCTTGCTTCAGGCTTCCCCAAAGTACTTCTGGCCATTTGATGTATTTGCATTATTTTACTTGTTTATTATCTATCTCCAAGAAACTTCCACTATGAACCAAGATGACATAGTAGACTGGATTTACCTTCCCCTTCTTAAACAACTAAAAACCTACACAAAATATATAGAGATAGAGTCCAGTAATTTCCCTGAGTTGAATAGATGAGGTGGGAGTTCAAGGGCGCCAATCTGGCTAAAATTTACAGGGCAGAATACTGAAGAAAAGAAAGCTGTGGAAACAGCAAGCTCCAGAGATCTGTAGAGTGGTCCTCCATGAGTATTCAGCCATACTCATCAGCATATGCATGTGAAGAAATAGCTGAGGCAGGGGAACAAACCACAGTAAAGTATCCCTGGCGCTCATTTCAGTTCCCACCAGCCAAAATGAAAAAAATATAATACACAAGGCATCAGATAAGAGTACTCAGAAGAATATTGTCTCAGTAGTGGGACCAAATTAGGCTCAGACTTAGGCTTAAAAGCAAGCCTTAAAAATATCAAACTGTTAACAAGTAAATTAACTGCATTCAAAAACAAAGCTCAAAAACATTTATGGGAATAAAAAATACCCAGTACCCATCAAGGAATAATTCACAATGTCTGACATGCAATCAAACATAAATAGGCATGTAAAGAAGCAGGAAACTATGACTCATAGTGAGAAAAACCAACCCAGAAACGATACATATGATAGAATTAGGAGACAAGAGTGTAAAAAGTTTTCAATTATATTCTATATTTCAAGAAGGGAGACTGGCTAGCTCAGTCTGGTAGAGCATGCGACCCTTGATCACAGGTTGTGAGTTCAAGCCCCACACTGGGGTATACAGATTACTTAAAATAAAATCTTCAATAAATAAATAAATAAATAAATAAATAAATAGACAGACAGATAGATGAGTATGTTAAGAAAAAACATGGAAGATATAAAAAAGATCCAATTCAAATTTCTAGGGATGAAAAGTACAATATCTGAAATGAAATATATAATGGGTAGGATTAACAGATTAGGTACTATTGAATAAAAGATTAATAAACTTGAAGACATAACAATAGAAACTATCAAAAATAGGTCATATTTCATCCTTTTTATGGTTGCATATGTGTGTATACCCACATACACACACACACCCCCCACATCTTCCTTATCAATTGACCTACTGACGGATATTTAGGTTGCTTCTATACCTTGGCTATTGTAAATAATGCTGCAATAATCATAAGGGTGCACAAGGCACCCAGGAGGCTCAGTCAGCTGAACGTCTGACTTGAGCTTAGGTCATGATCTCACAGTTTATGGGTTCGGGCCCCACATCGGGCTTTGCACTGACAGTGCAGAGCCTGCTTCGGATTCTCTCTCTCCTTCTCTCTCTGCCCCTCCCCCGCTTGCACTCACTCTCAAACATAAAAACATTTTTAAAAAATGTTTCGTTTTTGAATCATAGGAGTGCACATATCTTTTCAAATTAGTGTTTTTATTTTCTTTGGATAAATAAAGATGATACCGGGGGTGCCTGGGTGGCTCAGTCGGTTGAGCGTCTGACTTCGGCTCAGGCCATGATCTCACAGTCCATGAGTTCGAGCCCCATGTCGGGCTCTGTGCTGACAGCTCAGAGCCTGGAGATTCTGTGTCTCCCTCTCTCCCTGCCCCTCCCCTGCTCATGCTCTGTCTCTGTCTCAAAAATAAATAAAAACATTATAATAAATAAATAAATAAATAAATAAATAAATAAAGATGATATCATGCCATCTGAGACAACATGCATAAACCTAGAGGCTATGATGCTAAATGAAATAAGTCAGACTAAGAAAGACAAAGTGGAATCTTATAAAAATAAAAATAAATAGGCAAAAAGCAGAATCAGACCTAAAAATGCAGAGAACAAACTGATGGTTGCCAGAGGACAGGAGGTGGGAGAGTGGGCAAAATGGGTGAAGGGGAGTTGGAGATACAGGTTCCCAGTTATGGAATGAGTAAATCATGAAAATCAAAGCACAGCATAAGGAATACAATGACATCGTATTAGCAACGTATGGGGACAGATGCTAAGCTACATTTAAGGTGATAAGGCATAATGTATAAATTTGTCAAAATCACTATGTTGTACACCTGAAACTAATGTAACACTGTGTGTCAACTATACTCAAATTAGGGGGAAAAAAGACACAGGAAAAAATAACATACACACAAACAAACAAACAACAGAAAGTGGAACAGAAACCATAAAGGCCAGAGGAAGCTGAACAGTATTTTTTTCTGGTGCTTACAGAAAATAACTGTTAACTCAGAAGCCTAAAACAAACAAATGAAAATGTCCTTTAGAAATGACCCAGAAATTGCCTTTGTAATCAATCAGAATTCAAGACATTCTTAGATAAAGGAAAACTAAAAGAATTTGTCTCCAGTAAAACTACTCTGAAGAAATGGATAAAGGAATTTCTCTAAACAAAAAGGAAATGATCAAAGAAAGAACCTTAGAACATCAGGAAGGAAGGAAGGAAGGGAGGAAGGAAGGAAGGAAGGAAGACAATATGAAAAAGAAGGTTAAATACAATACACTTTCATTCTCATGCGTTTTTATTAAATGTTTGACAATTGACATAAAAATGAAAAGACTACTTCATATGGTTATAAATGTATAGAGGAAATATCTGACACAATTATATTATAAACAAAGAAGGGTAAAGGGACATAAAGGAGTAATGATTCTGCATTTCAACTGGTAAGTTGGTATATATAAGATAATACCCAGAGGGATCAACAGAACACAACACAGATCCATACGAATATGCCCAACTGATTTCTGTCTAGATACAACAACTCAATGAAGGAATGAGTTTTTTCAACAAATGGTGCTGGAACTGGACATTAATATGCAGAAAAATAATAATCCTTAACCTAAGTATCTCACCATATACAAAAATTAACTGAATATGGATAATAAACTTAAATGAAAAATATAAAACTATAAAACTTTTAAGGGGAAAAAAAAAACAGGAGAAAATCTTCCAGGCTAATAAGACTAGGCAGAGTTCTCAGATGACATCAAAAGCATGGTCTATAAAAGGAAAAATTGATAAATTTCATCAAAATTGAAAAAGTTCATTTTATAAAAACCCTGTAAGGATGAAAAGACAAGCTATAGACTGAGAAGAAATATTTCAAACCACATAATCGACAAGAACTAATATCTACCCAGAATTCTAAACACCTGACCAAAAAAATCTAATTAGAACCTAAGCAAAAACATAAAGTATTTCAACACAAGGCATAAACAGATGACAAATACATGAAAAGATGGCCAATATCACTAGCCATTAGGGAAATGCAAATTAAACTCATATTGAGATTACCACACACCTATCAGAATGGCTAAAATTAAAAATAGTGACAGGGGCGCTGGGTGGCTCAGTCAGTTAAGCATTTGACTCTTGATTTTGGCTCAGGGCATGATCATAGGGTCTTGGGATCAAGCCCCATACTCAGCATGGAGCCTACTTGAGATTTTCTCTTTCTCTCTCTCTCTCTCTCTCTCTCTCTCTCTCTCTCCGTCCCTCCCTCTGACCTTCTTCCCTACTGTCTCAAAAATATAAAATAAATTTAAATAAATGTAAATAAATTTAAAAAAGAAAGCCAAAACTATAAATCCTTTATAAAAAGTAATATTATTTTTAAAATCCTTGGATAGGAAAGAAAATTTTTAAGTATATAAAAAAGAAAAAGACTAATTAAGATCAGTTCAATCATGGACTTCTTGATTTCAAAAAATTAAAAGGATGAAAAAAAAGCAACAAATTGGGAAAGGACATTTACAACAAATGTAACTAACAAAAGACTGGTATCCCAGAATAATAATAAATTCCATAAATCAATACAGAAAGATAATTCAATAGAAAAATGGCCAAGACATGAACAGGAGATTCTCAGAAGCAAATGATTAGCTCACAAAGAAATTTTTGAATGCACAATATTATGAGTAAGCAAAAAAAACCAAGCTACAAACCAAGAACTCTCACTCATGTTAGTGGGAATGTAAACTGATATAACCCTTCGAGAAAACAGTTTTGATATTACTTATAAATCTGAAAATATGTTTATCCTACAATCGATTAATCTCACCACCAGGAATATCTATCTATTATCTATCCATCCATCTTGCCATCCAGCCATCCATCATCTCCTAAAGGAACTCTTGCCCCAAGTAACAAGAGATGTGTACAGAAATGTTTACAGTACATTGCTCAAAATAGCACAAAACTATAAATATCCTAAGTGTGCTTCCATGATAAACTGTAGTATATTCATAGAACAGAAGACTATGTTACAGAGAAAATGAAGTGCTGTTATGTACATCAACATGAATGTATCTCAAAACAAAGTGGAAGAGCCAACTCATAGTAAAATATATGCCACAGACCAATAGAAACAAAATAATTCCATTTACATAAAGCTCAAAAATATATAAACTAGCCATTTTATTGTTTACTGACACAGCATGTGGTGAAACAAAAACACACTTATCAAAAATTTAGAATGGTGGTAGAGGCAGGGACAGAACTGAGGAGGAGGGAGTTATAAGGATTTCAGTGGTACTGGTAATGTTTCATATCCTGAAAAAGATGCCCAAGTTATTATTCTTCTTTAAACTAAACTTAATATATTCATTTTTTATATCCTATTCTTCATAATAAGATGATGTAAAAATGGGAACAAAACACAGATGACTAAGAGGTTAAATTAATGCACATCTTACTTATTTTTGATAGATTGATACATCAACAAATATGAAAGGTACAAAATATCTTGATTTCAGAAAAGCACACCTGACAAAAACATTGCTATGCATAAAATGATAAAAATGTGCCTTAACAATTATAACTTTTTTTTCCCAATGTTTATTTTCGAGAGAGAGAGAGAGAGAGAGAGAGAGAGAGAGAATATGAATGAGAACAAGAGGGGCAGAAAGAGAGGGAGACAGGATCTGAAGCAGACTCTGCGCTGACAGCAGACAGCCCGATCTGGGGCTCGAAATCATGAACCACAAGATCATGATCTGAGCTGAAGTCGGATGCTTAACTGACTGAGCCACCCAGGCGCCCCAACAATTACAACTCTTAACTGAAACCGCAACTAAAAAATTATGCCAAAAGATTATCTATCTTCAGTCCTGTTTTATTTAGCGCTTTAAGTAATCATCTAGACAAAGCCATGAAAAAGATGATCAAATTTAAGGAACAACATAAGGAATAGTTAATATAATAAACAGTATCAATTTCAAATCTGTCTCAATAGACATGACCAAAACAAATATTTTAAATAGGAATAAAACCCATTATTTTTGTTCAAAAAATAAAATGGACATATGTGATAATCCACCAATCCTACCTTCAAGAATTCATCCAAGGTGGCACACCTGGGTGGCTCAGTTGGTTAAACATCCAACTCTTGATTTCAGCTCAGGCCATGATCTCAAGATTCAGGGGACTGAGCCCCACGTAGGGCTCTACACTAACAGGGCAGAGCCTGCTTAAGAGTCTCTCTCTCTCTGCCCCTCCCCTGCTCCTGCTCATACTCTCTCAAAATAAATAAAAGGTTAAAAAAAAATTCTTCCAAACGGTATTGTCAATGAATGTACAGACGTGAATGTAAAAAGATACTCAGCAAAACATTACTGTAAATGTAATAAGAACATACCAAAAGCTAATTCGCCAAAAAAGAAAATAATTTATAAGAAAATTATAATAAATATACATAGTGGAATACCATGCAGTCTTTGAAAATAATGCTATATGAGATATACATACAAGGGTAAATATCCAATATATTGCTAAGAAACAATGCTAGCCTTAAAACGTACTATAATACCATTTTTTTAAGAGTCTATATTGGAAAAGAGAGGGAAGGAAAAATTTCAGAATAAAAGAATCTCATCGAAGCATTAACAGTATTGTCTTTGAGGGGTAAAGCTAGAGGTGTTTTTTCTTTATGCTTTCTGACATTTCCAAATATTTAGCACTGTACATATACTTGTTTTTATAATTTATATGTAAATTATAAGAAATAAACTTGACAAATTTACTCAACTTATATATTAAGTAAAAAATTTTAAGTGTTAGCCTACTCCTACCCTCTCAAACACAAGAGAGAAAACACCTTACCGCTCAAACATGTACAATAAGAAAACAAAAGCAATTTACCTAGGCAACAGTACACATGGAAAACATCTAGGGAGATTTCAAGAACTACACTCAGTGTGTACAACAACCAACATGATAGGTCTACAGAAAACAAACAATAAAAACTAGCACAATCAAGATCAGGTAACATTAACAGACAATATGCAGACTGTGCGCAATGTGAGGTTACTACATAAGAAAATAGTTAAAGAAACTAAGGATGTCTAAAATAACCGAAGGCTTATGATAATAAACTTCAACTACTAACTTCAACTAATATATATCTGGAAAAATAGAGGCCAAAAGGAAGGTTGGAAGCCTCTTACAAGGAAATTAAAAAGAAAATAGTATTCTAAAAGAATACTATTCTAAAAAAATGAATGTCACTTTATATTCTCAAAATCACACATAACATTCTACACATTAAAATCTCTAAAAGCTCCATTTCAAAGACTACTATTCTTTAAATACTATTAAATACTATTCTAAAAAAATGAATGTCACTTTATAGTCTCAAAATCACACATAACATTCTACACATTAAAATATCCAAAAGCTCCATTTCTGGGACAAGTGGGAGTAGATACACTCTCCCTATTCCACCTGCTAAATACAACTAAAAGCATTATGTATTAAACAAAGATAAGAAGATACTGAAAGGTGAAGAGGAAGCAGACCAGCTAGGGACCTCAGGACCCAAAGAATGAAGGTCATGATGGTTAATTCCCTGGATTTCGTTTTGCCTAATATATTCTAGTCTGAGTAAGCACAGACTGAAAAATGCCCAAGACATGAATGCCTTTTTCCAGCTAAAGGATCAGAGGCAGTCTCACAAAACAGGAAACTTTTAGACACTAATCACACTACAGCCAAACACTGGGGGGATTGAGGTGGGGGAAAGTTGCTCTGCCTCCATTCCCAACATCAAGGTGCAAGAGATTTCCATTCTCATCTGGCTAAAACAAGGCACTCCCTTCCCTCCCACACCCTTCCACCAGAGTGGTGTTAAAGAAGACAAAGTAGGCAAGTGGGACTTCCATCACAGCCCAGTGGTAGAAGCACTTCCTCACTTGTATCAGTGGAAGCCTCATGGGAGGACTAACAAAGTGTACCCCCTTGTCCCAGTCAAGCAGGTATCCACAGAAGTTTAAGGGGAACCTGAACTTCACCCCCAACCAGAAGTAACAAGGCACCACTCGCACCCAGGCTATAAAGGTGGGATGGGGAATCCGGACTTCTACTTCCACCTCTTGGTAATGAAGGAGAACCCCCTTTCACCTGTTGGCAGGATATCAGAGAAAATCTGTTAAAACACAACATTTAAGTAACATTCAGAGCTTATAATGCAATACCCAAAACATTCAGGATAAAATGAAAAGTCACTTGTCATACCAAGAACCAGGAAAATCTCAACTTGAATGAGAAAAGACAATCAATAGATGCCAACACCAAGATGATGCAAATATTGGAATTATCTGACAAGGATTTTAAAGCAGCTGTGTAAAAATGTTCAGCATGAAACAAATGAAAAAAACAAAGTATCAGCAAAGAAATAGCAAATAAAATAACTAAAATTAAAACTCACTAGGTAGGCTCAATAGCAGAATGAAGGTGACAAGGGAAGGAATCAGTGACCCTGCAGATAAGAACAACAGACATTTTTATCTGAAAAATAAAGAAAAAAAAAGACCAAAAAAACCATTCTCAATTATGTGTACAACCAAACAAAAGACCTAACTGACATTCATGTCATCCATGTCCTGGGAGGAAAGAAGAATGACAGTGTACATGAAAAACTATTTGAAGAAATAATGGCTGAAAACTTCTCAAATTTGGCAAGAGGCATAAGACTACATATTCAGGAAGCTGAGTGAATCCCAAACAGATTAAATCCAAAGTATTTCATGTAAACACATATCATAATCAAAATCCTTGAAAACTAGGGGTGCTTGGGTGGCTCAGTTGGTTAACCACCTGACTCTTGATTTCAGCTCAACTCATGATTTCACAGTTGTGAGAACTAGCCCTGCACTGGGTTCCATGCTGGGTGTGGGGTCTGCTTAAGATTCTATCTCTCCCTCTGCCCCTCCCCCACTTAGGCATGCTCTCTTGCTCTGCCTCTCAAAAAAGAAAAAAAAATCCTTGAAAACTAAAGACAAAGAGAAAAAATTTGAAAACAGTGAGAAACAATACCTTATGTATATGGGCAAAACAATTCAAATGAAGATTTCTCATTAAAAATCACAAACATAGATATTTTCCACAATATTTTCCATAGAGCTAAAAGAATTGTCAGCCTAGAATCCTATATTCAGTGAAAATATCCTTCAGGAATGAAGGGGAAATCAAGACATTTTCAAATGAAAGAAAACTAAAAGATTTGTTGCTAGCAGACCTACCCTAGAAGAATGGCTAAAGGAAGTTCTCTAAACAGAAATGGTAATAACACAAAGAAACCACTTCCTATTAAAAATGAAATATTATATTCTAGGATAATGTACAAATGCTGTTTTACAAAAGTAATTAGACATACTGTGCAAAACTCTATATAAAATAATTTGGAGTTGACTCAATGCGATGTTTGGGTTATTTCCACAAAGAGCTAGACATCATGAGCTCTTAGTCAAGTCCACAACTATGCTGCAAAGCAAAATACAACTTATATCATTTAAGCTTACAAGTTTTCTAAATATAGGACCTGCTGTGAGTGCTAAAATGGTCTACTGATTTGACAATTTCTCTTCCGGGTATATAACCAAAAGAACTGAAAACAGGGACTCATACATGGCTGAACACCCATGTTCATAACAGCATTATTCACAACAGCCAAAAGATGGAAATAAATATTTATATACACAGATCAATATAGATATATGATTGAATATAAAGGTGTATGTATGTGTGTATATATGTGCATACATATATACACATATAAAATGTATTTATGTCTCTATACATACATATAAAACGGAATATTATTGAGCCTTAAAAAGGATGGCAATACTGACACAATCTACAACATGGATAAACCTTGAAGAAATTATACTACGTGAAATAAGCGCAAAAAACAAATGCTGTAGGATTCCACTTATATTAGGTACCTAGAATAAACAAATTCAGACAGAAAGTAGAATGGTAGTTGCCAGACATTGAGAGGGTGGGTAGGGGAATAGGGAGTGATTGCTACTGGGTATAGTTCTGCAAGATGAAAAGATATCTGAGGATGAATAATGGTGAGTAGCACAACAATGTAAATGCACTTAATGCTAACGAACTGTACACTTAAAACTGATTAAGTAAATTTTATGTATATTTTACCAAATTAAAAAATTAATCACACAGAACTTATGATCATAAATCTGGGGAAGTAGCAAAATTGTCTGCCAACTGGGTTTCCAATAGTTCTATGTTACAAACACATTATAGTCACAAAAACATACTATAGATATGTGTAAATATATGTATAAGCATGAAATACATTTCTATTTTCTCTTATAATCCAGAAAAAAAAATCTGCCTATTTATTAAAGGCTTTCATATGATTTGAGTTATATATAGACACATATATAAATGATATAAAGGCAGATTTCACATTTATATATGTGAGTGTGCATATTTTCTAGCTCTTTTTTACTGAGGAGACCTAGAAGCAATGATATCCCTGCAACAATAAACACACCTAGTGCCCAGATGGTGATTTCTGAATACCATTCTCCACAAAAAGGATTAAGAGATCTTTGTAGAAATGACTGATGTTGGAAAGGTACAAGAGCTTGGAATATCCTTCCCTGGCAGAAAGTAAGAAGTACTCCAAGAACGGGGAGATATGTCAAAAGGACACAGGAGCCAGTTGAAAGGGTTCTCACTGGCCAAATGTAGAGTAATTTGAACATCAAAATAAATTATTCAATGTAAAAGTTAACATTAAAAAGACTGCTGCATAGAATAAGAAGTAATCAAATGACTAAAAATGTATACATAGCTAAGCTGAAAATTTAATAGTAAACATGTCCTTTTCCTGAATAATATTAAACTACTGATGATGGACAGGAAATCATTAGAGAATGGCTAAAATTGACCTAGTACTCCTTAAGGATTCCTTAGAAAAAAATTTATTTTTAGAATTTATATCTCACTTTGTTCACTTAAAAGCTAAAATGTTAACTACAGAAGTTAACTGCCAGGAAGCTGAGTATCTAATGTAAGTTTTAAAAATTTTAATCATATTTTTTTAAATCTAATCATGAACTTTTTATTCAGTGTATTTTTAATATTTAGTTTAGGAATAAATGAGTATGTAAACAAAAGAGAATTAAAGGCAAAGACATAATCATCAAATTTTATATGAATCAAGTTATAATTTTTTACCCATTTTTTCAACTTTTAAATTCTGAAGAATTAAATCATTCACTGTTTCCATTTTAATGTGGGTGGAAATTGAAGTTAAAGTTCATCATTCAAATGTATCACATTTCTCATTCCCCTGTTTAGCCATCCTAAACAGTTAAGCCATTCTAACAAAACATCTCTATGAATCATTATAATCAGGAAGTGATACACACTGCATTTACTAACAAAAATACAAGACTTGCTTAGATCCAATTATCTTTAACTCCATTCCCACTAGCAGCCCTCTACAACTTCCCCCAAATGGTTCAGTCTTTTTAACCCTAGCCTTTTCATCAGTGTGAAATTATACTCATAATATTTAATTTTAGGCTCAATTCTCAAAAGAAATTTCTTTCATATATCTAGGATTTGCTTGTTTGTTTTTTTTTAAATTGTATTTCGCAGGGCGTCTGGCTAACTCAGTGGAGTGTGTGATTTTTGATCTTGGGGTTGTGAATTCGAGCCCCACCCTGGGTGTAGAGATTGCTTAAAAATAAAAAATAAATAAATAATATTTATTTACTTGTCAGTATACGCAAAGAAAACAAATACGTCCAACAACTGAGGAGACTGGTCAGGAATACATAAATACTTCAGAAAATCATAAAGATTCAATACAAACATGAATAAAGAGCACAAGTATACAGGAAAAACACAGGCAAATTCATATGCAAGATCTGCTTAGCTAAGAAATGAAAACGGCTAATTTACATTCTTTACTACTGAAAACAAACCGCAAAAGAAAATCTAAGTCTTTTATGGAATTCAATAAACAAAATATATTTGGGAAATTAGATTCAGGAAAATAATTTCATAATACATTACAGAGCTTCTGCTGTTGGAAGCATAAAGTATGCTCTTTTAAAACTTTTAAATAGGGATGCTTGGGTGGCTCAGTCAGTTAATTAAGTGTCCGACTCTTGGTTTCGACTCAGGTAACGATCTCACAGTCTGTGAGTTCAAGTCCTGCATCAGGCTCTGTGCTGACAGTGCAGAGCCTGCTTGGGATTTTCTGTCTACCTCTGTCTCTGCCCCTTCCCCACTCATGCTCTTTCTCCCTCAAAAATAAATAAACATCAAAAAAAAAAAAAAAAAACCTTTAAGTTTCTAAAAAGTGATTTTGAAAGTTTTAAAATTTTCCAAACTGATTTTAAATTTTCAAACTTTTTTAGTACAAGGGCTTTTAGTATTTAAAGGAAGTTTGACAATAATCACTCTGCTTTACAACTGCTTTCTAAATTCAAATCTTCATATAGGAATTTTCTAAAAGACAACTTTGTACCTATTATAAAAGCTTAGTTCACATCATAAAAAATTGTAAGTACATTCTACTTTACTTCTGTGATAAACTAATTTGCATTATTAACAGGTGCTTATTCAATATATCAGAATATGGATTTTCTGAATTTAAAGCAATATTCAGTACGATACAACATTGCCTGTCAATTTATCACATTTACTTCCAAATCATATAGCACAATCAAGTAATAAAGTATAATAGTATGACATAGGGGCGCCTGGGTGGCGCAGTTGGTTAAGCATCCGACTTCAGCCAGGTCACGATCTCGCGGTCCGGGAGTTCGAGCCCTGCGTCAGGCTCTGGGCTGATGGCTCAGAGCCTGGAGCCTGTTTCCCATTCTGTGTCTCCCTCTCTCTCTGCCCCTCCCCCGCTCATGCTCTGTCTCTCTCTGTCCCAAAAATAAATAAACGTTGAAAAAAAAAATTAAAAAAAAAATAGTATGACATAGATACCGTATGGTTTAAAAGTTTTGTAAAAATACCTATATTCATACCTACCTTTTGTGCTCTAATATTAGGATCTCCCCTCCTTGCATTCTATTTCCTTCTAAAATACCCATAAAACAAGCTCCCAGAACTTCATAATATCATAAGAAAACTAAGTATATAAATATATAAAACTCTGGGACATTTGGGTGGCTCAGTCGGTTAAGTGCCCAACTTTAGCTCAGGTCATGATCTCATAATTTATGAGTTCGAGCCCAGCATTGGGCTCCCAGGCTAAGCGCTGACAGTGCAGAGCTTACCTGGGATTCTCTCCCCATCTCTCTGCCTCTCCCCACTCTCTCTCTCAAAAATAAACTTTTTTTAAAAAAGTAAAAAATAAGTATATATCTAAAACTCTGAATTCTATATAACCTATTTTTTACTTGTAACAATTACATGAAGCACTCATTCAGTTAGTAGAAAATTAACAATATGAAGTTTGAAAACTTTAAAAAGTTAAAAAAAAAAAGTTTAGGGGCACCTGAGTGGCTCAGTGGGTTAAGCGTCTGACTCTGGATTTCAGCTCAGGTCCTGATCTCACAGTTCATGAGTTCTAGCCCCACACCAAGCTCTACGCTGATGATGCGGAGCCTGCTTGGGATACTTTCTCTCCCAATCTTTCTACCTTCCCCAGCTCAAGCTCACACTCTCTCTCACAATAAATAAACTTAAAAAAATACTTCTTAAAGTTTAAATCTAACTATGAGCTATATATTTTACTTGATGGTTAAGAAACCATCAACAGATGACTCATCACACACAACATAAAATTATAATATTTAAAGCTAGATGGACATTTAGATATCAGATTAAACTCCTTATTTTACAGATGAATAAAAGAAATTCTGGAACCTGAAGTGACTTGCTTGCCTTAAGGTCACATATGAACACAGATCTACTAAGAAACACAGGCTTTCTGGGGCGCCTGGGTGGCTCAGGCGGTTAAGCATCTGACTTTGGCTCAGGTCATGATACTGCGGTTCCTGAGTTCAAGCCTTCTGTTGGGCTCTGTGCTGACAGTTTGGAGCCTGGAGCCTGCTTGGGATTCTGTGATTCCCTCTCTCTCTGCCCCTCCCCTGCTCACACTCCGTCTCTCTCTCAAAAGTAAACATTAAAAACAACAACAACAACACAGGTTTTCTGATGACTTTATAATGTTAACATATTTGTGGCAAAAAAATTATAATGACATTATTTTTCCCCTCACTTCCATCTTAATACTCCTTCCACTTCTGCCTTATTCCTTTTAATAGTTGTTCTACTACTGGAAATGGGTAACCCACTAATAATATACTGTAGGTATCTAAACTTAGAAACTCAACAGACTACTCTCAGGAGAGGAAATAATATGCCCTTTACTATTCCTGTTATCTTTATTTTTGATTACAGCTAAGTTTTCTTGTAAGAGTAGGCTGTTGTTGACAAGCAGTGACTCAGCTTCTGATACAACTGACTTGTTTACAAGTCTTAAACGTTCTACTGCATTATTACTAAATCAAAGAAGCTTGTTTATACTATCTTTTACCATACTTTTATTTAGAAGCATTGATAATAATTTTAATGTAAAAATAGTACATGCCTATAATTCTCTGAACATGAAACTGTACAACTGAAACAAAAGGGTGAAGGTTACTTAAAACTATTAGAAGACTGTTTGAATTTCCTATTGGAGTAGCCTATAGTGCAAAGAGCAATGTACTGCAAAGGGCAAAAGATCAAGGCTAGAACCCTCAGGTCAAGGTGGCTACTTTTCTTTTAGCTGTATAATTGTATGCAAGTCATTTAGTTCTCACTTTCAAGGTCCACAAATAGTTTTTCTGAGGATCAAGAGAAAATATCTTGAAAATTACCCTACAGGTTATAATATAATAATATCACACAAAAGGTATTAAAATTTATATTATAATTTATAATATTTAAAATTTCTGGGCTGATGGCTCGGAGCCTGGAGCCTGTTTCCAATTCTGTGTCTCCCTCTCTCTCTGCCCCTCCCCCATTCATGCTCTGTCTCTCTCTGTCCCAAAAATAAATAAAAACGTTGAAAAAAAAATTTTTTTTTAAAAAGTAGTAAAAACAGGGGCACCTGGGTGGCTCAGTCGCTTAAGTGTCCAACTTTGGCTCAGGTCATGATCTCATGGTTCAGGGGTTCAAGCCCCACATTGGGCTCTGTGCTGACAGCTCACAGCCTGGAGCCTGCTTTGGATTCTGTGTCTCCATCTCTCTCTGCCCTGCCCCACTCACGCTTTCTCTCTCTCAAAAATAAACAAAAAATGTTAAAAAAAATTTTTTTTAGATAAATAAAAGTAGTAAAAACACCTCCTACTTTATATAGACTCCTACCTCCTAGTTTATGTAGACTTATAGAGATAAATCTTATACCTCATCTGGTCCAACTCCCTCATTTTAAAGAAGATAAAAACGACCGAGAAAGGTTAAGAGACTAAGGCAAAGTCAAATCACTGAGTTTTCTGATTCCCCAACCGTTTCCTTTCATCAGACCAGGGACTATGTGAACTGGGTTATCAAATAGCCATGACCATTTAACGTAATTACCAGTTTTCCCTTTGTAAATCATAAACTCCTCATGAATAGGTACTCTTCTATCTTCTCTCTCTCCTATCAGTACCTAGCAAATGTAATAATTGCATAAAGTATATTTTCTTATCAGGCTTAATAAAAATCCTCAAGGACATGAAAAGATGCTATACATCATTAGTCATTACAGAAATGCAAATTAAACCACAAAGACATCACGACACACTTACTAGAATGTAGAATGGTTAAAAAAAAACAGAGCAAAAACTAAACAAACAACTCCCCGCCCCCCGACCCCCTGAAACTGCCAAGTACCAACAAGGAAGGATGTAGAGCAACTAAGATGCTCATACATTGCTGATCCAAATGCAAAACAGTACAGCCATTTCAGGAAAGAGTTTGGCAGTGTCTTACAAGGTTAGATATGTACTTACCACCCAAAACACAGTACGCAACTATCTGTAGCAGCTTTATTCAGAATCACCAAAAACTAGAAACAACTCAAATGTCCATTAGATGGTGAATGGATGAACAACGGTTGCATTTGGCAATAAGGAAGACTACTGATACCTTAAACAACATGGATGACTGATAGTTTTATACTAGAGGAAAGAAGACTCCAAATGCTACATACTATATGAATTCTATTTATATGATATTCTAGAAAGGCAAAATATGAGGACAGAGAAGAGATCAGTGGTTGTAGGCCCTGAACATGTATGGGGGCAGTGGCAGGTGGAGGTGGGGACTGGGGCATGAGAACACTCTCTTAAGGTAATGGAGATATTCAATATCTAGACTGTAGTGGTGGCTATACAATCCTATCAGTTTGTCAAAATTCACAAAGCTGTATACCATAAAGGGCAAATTTTACTATATAAATTATACCTCAGTAAACCTGACTTTAAAAGAAAAGTTCGGTTTGGGGCGCCTGGGTGGCTCAGTTTGTTAAGCATCTGACTTCAGCTCAGGTCATGTTCTCACGGTTCATGAGTTCAATCCCCACCTCGGGCTCTGCACTGCCAGTGTGAAGCCTGCTTGGGATTCTCTCTCTCTACCCCTCCCCTGTCTCTCAAAATAAATAAATAAACTTAAAGAAAAAAAAAAGTTTCATTCAAGTTCTTCCACTAGAGGAGACCTTGAGTAAGTTACTGAGCTTGTACGGCCTTTTTGTTTTTCTAATCTAAAAACGAAGGGGCTGTAATACCTAACTACTACATCCTTTCTATATTAAATCATATTACTGAATTGTAGAAACATTTTCTGTGTCTATTTCTTTCTGTGTCTATTCTGTCTGTATTTGTGCCATGTTAATGGTAAATAACATAATGATAAATAAATATTACAAGACATGTATATTTAAAATGTCAAAATTAAAGCAGTAATATTTCTCAAATGTCTTTTAATAAGAGACTTCATCACTGGGTATCTAATTTTTCACCAATTCTCTTTCATTACCACAAAGTACTATAAATAAACATAATGTAACAAATTACACAACTTGGTATAAACTCAAAATTAAAGGCAATAATATTAAAACACCTTATTCATGATCTCATGATTTGTGAGATCGAGCCCCATGTTGGGCTCTTCACTGACAGCATGGAGGCTGCTTGGGATTCTCTTTCTCCCTCTCTCTCTCTCTCTGCCCCTCTCCCACACTCTCTCTTGCTCTCTCTCTCTCAAAATAAATAAATGAACTTAAAAAAAATTAAAACACCTAAACACATAAAAGGGTAGACATTTTATATCAATAAAATGGAATAAATGTATATAAATTCAGTTTATATTTAGTAAAGTAATACACACCTTTTAGGAGATGAGTCAAAAATTCTACTTTTTTTTTAATTTTTTTTTTTAATGTTTATTTACTTTTGAGACAGAGAGAGACAGAGCATGAACAGGGGAGGGTCAGAGAGAGAGGGAGACACAGAATCTGAAACAGGCTCCGGGCTCTGGGCTGTCAGCACAGAGCCCGATGCGGGGCTCGAACCCACGGACCGCGAGATCATGACCTGGGCCAAAGTCGGACGCTCAACCAACTGAGCCACCCAGGTGCCCCCCAAAATACTACTTTTTAATGCAACCCACAACCAGGGCTATATCAAGAGCTCCCTGTGGTTAAGAATTAAAGTCTTGATTTTATTTAGAACATTGGGGATATCCTTGGGATGATTTCATTAATCCCCTAATTAAAAACATTCTTTGTGGTGTTCTCAGTTGTGCGGCTGCCAACATGACAGGCATCATGAGAGTCATTATTCTCCAACACCAGTGCTACCTCTATCTCCTGAGCTTCAGCCAATAGGAAGGGTGGTAAACACTGGAGTTCTCTATATCAGCATCTCTACCAAGCCTAATGCCTGCAAACAGATCAGTGCTAAAGCACTCAGGAAGCAACCAACTACAAAAGTCACTCACAAAAATGTGTCTTATGTGAAACCACATTGTTATAAGCCTTGTACTGTCAGTGAAAATCAGAACACTGAACTTCTCACTTGCAAACTTCCCTTCTAGCATCTAGTGTGAGAAATTGCTTAGGACTTCAAAACAGATCTATACTGCCAGAGTGTAGCTCTCCTAGCACCTTCTGAAGGCAAATGAAACCTATCTATTTAGCATATTTGAAGACACCTACCTGTGGGTTATCCATATAAAAATATAACAATTATGCCAAAAGATATTCTGCCAGCACAACTCATATGCGGGAAATGCACTTAGGATGCATTATGATGGGAAATACTTCATTCTTAAAAAACAAAAAAGTACCTAATTAAATAACTGCAAATTAAAAAACAAAAACAAGAGAATAAGGTATTAGCAAGTTCCTCCTCTTCCATTTTCATTTGTGTGTAGATTTTTCACACTAATGCAGGGACATAAAACATTCACACAAGTAAAAAATGTTTCAGTGAACGAGTTTCAGGAATTAAGCTTTCTAACAATTATAAACAAACCTGTTAACTTTTTCTGGGAAAAACTTTTTCCTGCCCCCTAATGTATACACAATAAAAAATCTAACCTCCTTATAGGCATACAGAGCCTTCAGCATTTTAAGACACAACCTTCCAGAACCATCTTCTCCTACTGAATCCCAGACAACCTATGCATGTACCCTAAACTTTTTCTCACTTCCTTAAAATATATTACAAACGTTTGTGTTTTAAACACTATTCCCTCTAACTAAATTAACTGGGCTAGCCTCTAGAACTAGGTCAGGTTCCTTATTTATCTTTGAATCTGACTCCTAGCAGCTACTAACTCAGTGCTTAACTGAATGAATGAATTGTGCATCAGGAGCTATTGAAAAAGGATATTTATGATTAAATAAAAATAGGTAAGTATCATTTGAAACAAGAAAGGTATTTATAGTCAGACTACAATGCTTTGATTATACTAGAAAATTTCACTTAAGTCATAAATGAGGTCCATGGTCTTCCTAAAGCTAAATCTATAATCTTAACAAAGGTACTGGATTCGCTATATACAGAAAGACTTAAATTCCAAACCTTTTCTTAATTATGTCACTTAATAGCCCTTAATTCCTCTCTACTTGGAAGCCACTGTATTTATTGAATACAAGCATGTTATGCTGATATTTGAAAGACTGCAAGTCTCATAGCAGTCAACTACACAGGATCAAATCTAGAGCACAATCAATATACAACTGACAGCAACAGTCTCTTCCATCCATGTCAATTGGTACTACTCTAGAGTTACAGAAAATCAGAATTATCGAACACATAAAGTTCTTTCAGAAACAAACTATTATTTTCTTGTGATGTTTATTATTTATTTTGAAAGAGAGAGAGAAGGAGACTGAGAATTCCAAGCAGACTCCACACTGCAGGCACAGAGATCAAAGTGGGGCTCGAACTCACGAACCATAAGATCATGACCTGAGCCGAAATCAAGAGTCAACGCTTAAGCGACTGAACCACTCAGACGCCCCAGAAACAAACTACTCTTAACATGGATCCTGCTTTAAAATAACATTTCACACTAAATCTGACAAAGCACTAATTTGTTAATCCCATAAGGTATCCTGACAAATACCTATACATACTAAACTGATTTTTGTCAGAACCTCATTAGACTCAAAAATTTGTTTCTAGTATTTGTACTCTGTTACATGTTTCAGTTTTCAAAACACTAAGAATAGCAGTATATTCATACCATCAATATTTCAGGATATAAAAGAACCTGTCAAATCAAACAATCATTTAGGATTTGTGCAAACACATAAAGATATTTAGGGGCGCTTGGGTGGCTCAGTTGGTTGGGCGCCCGACTTCGGCCCCGGTCATGATCTCGCAGTCCGTGAGTTCGAGCCCCGCGTCGGGCTGTGTGCTGACAGCTCAGAGCCTGGAGCCTGTTTCAAATTCTGTGTCTCCCTCTCTCTCTCTGACCCTCCCCCATTCATGCTCTGTCGCTCTCTGTCTCAAAAATAAATAAACGTTAAAAAAATCTTAAAAAAAAAAAAAAAGATATTTAGCTGACAGGTCATAATCAGAACTGTAACCATACTGACTAGTACATTTAATAACTAAAATACAATTTCATTTCATCAATAACTATTGGACAACAATAAATGTGCTGGCCCCTAGAAAGAATATAGGATGCAAGCAATAACACAATGAAGGTATCAACAAAAATGATACCTACTGCACATTTATAGAGTGCTTATTATATGCAAGACATGTATTAACTCATTTCATGTTCCCAACAACCCTAGGAGGTGGTTACTAGTATCCTCATTTAACTAAGGTACCAAGAAGCTAAGTAACTTGCCCAAGGTCACAAAGCTTAGTATTTAAACCCGGGCACTCTGGCTGTCATCTCCTGACTTAGAAGAATTTCTAATCTAATAAAGGTA
This sequence comes from Prionailurus viverrinus, assembly GCF_022837055.1. Lineage (NCBI taxonomy): Eukaryota > Metazoa > Chordata > Mammalia > Carnivora > Felidae > Prionailurus > Prionailurus viverrinus. The sequence goes on along the minus strand of NC_062570.1, from coordinate 68,524,146 downwards.
TTAATTAACGCAGTAACATGTAACTTATAATAAGGGGGTATAATTTTCAAATGCCAAAAGATACAGTGCAATGGGTTTCAGGGTTAGGGAAATGCAATCTGGTTGAAAGAGGAGAATCAGGACGGTTTCTTGTAGGAAGTAAGAGGGGCTAGATTTTGCTGGTAGGATAAAATTTTAAAAGCATGTTTTTCAAAAAACATCAAAATTCAAGACATATATCTCAGTAATTTTCATAAAAACAGTAATCTCTCAACAGTGGGCTGTAGCAAGTTTTATGTAAATGAAAATATTCATATCCATGGCTACTTAATGTATGCACGGTTCAGTCTGGTCCTACTAAACAAAAGAATATAGCAGTAGTTATTGCTTCCACACCTAGAGATAAAGTAAACAGAAGTATGCAGTAAGACAGAAAGAAGACCTCTGTTTACTTACACTACACTTATATCCACCCCTTCTTCCACCATATAAATACCAAATAATGCTCAGGAGAAAGGTGTGCTCTTTAAGAATCCTGATGTGGAGGATTATGTCATTTTTGCTAATCATTTGCCATCACTGCCAATCACAATCATTTTGCCCCAGAGACTTTGTACAATGGAGAATGTTTGTACAAAATTAGGTTTTAAGCTAACAGTATCTGGACAGAACACTTTAAAATCTGTGTAATAAACCACACACACACACACACACACACACACACACACACACACACAAATAGGGTGCCTGGATGGCTCAGTCAGTTAAGCACATCTGATTCCAGCTCAGGTCATGATCTCATGGTTTGTGGTTCAAGCCCCACAACGGGCTCTGTGTTGACAGCTCAGAGCCTGGAGCCTGCTTCGGATTCTGTATCTCTCTCTGTCCCTCCTCCACTCACGCTCTGTCTCTCTCTCAAAATAAATAAATAAACATTAAAAAAAATGAATCCGTTTTAAAAGTAGATGTCTTCTGGAACCTTAATTTATAATAGATATTTAAACATACAATTTAATACTATGTTTTTCACAACACCCTATTTTCAATACAATTTTTTCTTTCCAAGTTGGGCTACCATGGTACTCTAGTACCCCAGAAATGTACTGGCTCTCTCCCTTCCATTTCAGCAAAAAATTGTGGTACCTCAACACTAAGATGCAAAAAGTTTATGTGACTAATCAAAAGAAATGGAAAATAAAAAAGAGGAAACCCTAAAAAAGTACTTAAACAGTAGTTTTCATGTAAAATCCAAGTTCACCCATTTAAAACTCCCTAGGAACCAGATGATAAAAAAGTACTTCATACTATGCACTCAGGGCAGGGCACAGAATTGACACATGAAAGCAAACAACTCATCTAGGAACAGCAACTAATACAGTCAAATGTGGCTAAAACAAAACTGGCCTGGGCAGAAGACAAAAACATTAAGTTAGGAATTTAAAGAGGATAGACTGATTAAAGAGGTTAAAGAGGATAGACTGATTACATATAAGCATTTAGCTCTGCAGCTTCTCAAGATATTGCTAAAATAAGAGTAAAGAAATATTTTGGAGAGCCTAAACCTGTAAGAAACCAGAAACATGGTTTTAGAAACCAGAAAGCAGATCAAATGGTAATGACTCTACATCTGAAGAGGCTGAATTCTACATTAGCTTAGAAGAAAACCAGACACCTGGTTTGTATCAGATTTACATTTATGCCAAAAGACCTCCTATACTCCCAGAAGTGATGTTTCCAGGGTTGAGGCAGAGAAAATATACCACGGGCTGAAGCATAATGTGGTGCCAGAAAGTAAGTTAAGTGCTCAAAAAGCAAGGATGAACACACCAATGCCAACCAGAAAGAGCTTTCCTGGCCAAGACTGGAACAGCTTAAAAAACAAAGCAAATAAAATAGTATTGGGTTATAACTGAAAGAATACAATAAATACCCAGAAGTCTATATCGATATAAACATATAAGTAGATATATGGAGAATAGGGATAACTCTTCTTCACAGAATTCCAATGAATAAACACAGAAATAATGAGGAAAATAGAAAATTGCTATTAGAATGCACCAGTAATAAGACAAGATCCATACATGGATGCTAAAAATTAGTAGGCAGAATAAGTTTAAAAAGAAACAAGATAACTGCATACTCTCCAATATTTAATAATTACTAAAGAGGAAAATAGTAACTTTACAAGTGGAGAAACCCAGCAGACACCATACCCAAGAGATCAAGGTTAACGCATCACTAGCAGTACATCATATTCCCCAAGACCTCCCATATGATGTACTGAGGACACATCACATCTGTAATATCCCTCTCTTTAATTCCTAACCTCATGAGAGAGGTCATAAATCATGAGAAAATGTCAGACAAACCCAAATTAAGGGCCATTATACAAAATAACTGTTCAAAAGTGTCAAGGTCAATGAAAGAAGGAAAAGGTGAGGATCGTCGCAGATAAAAGGAAACTAAGGAGACAAGACAACAGAATGCAGCTTAGGATCAAGAATTTGGATCTTGGAACAAAAAAAGCCCATTAGTGGAAAAACGAGTTAAATCTGGTTAATTTCTTACTTTGGATAAGTGTTCATAGTTACATAAGATGTTAACATGAAGAGAAGCTCGGTGAAACGTATATGAGAATTCTCCAATCTTTTTCCAACTTTTCTACAAAAAAACTCTAAAGGAAAATGGGAGGGAAAAAAAAAAAACCCTGAAAGGCACAGAAGCTGGCATTTTCAGACACTGTGGGAATAAGGGTGGGGTCCAAACTAGAAGAACAGATTGAAATTTAAGAGGCAGTGAGAACCCCCAGGCCCCTCTTTTACTCCTTGACCCTCCCTAGCAAAAGGCCAAATGACCTCGGAGAGCATGAAACAGGGTGTCTCTGCACTAGAGGACGCCAGGCTCAAATGAATGTGAGGAATGCCATACTGAAACCTGGAGAACAAATGAAAATGTATTTACATTCTTTTACATTCTTAATGATTTTCCTACTCAACTCCCAAGCTTGTCCTCTCCCGGCATAAGATCAGAAACCTTTTCTGGGAAATCAGTCCAGCACAAGATAGAAGATGTGTCATTGGTAATCTGCAAGGAAGTTATTCAACTATATCCCTCTACAGGGAAAATCATAATCACCAACTTGTAGGGCTTCTAAGCTTTTTAAGGCACCTCTTTTAAGAGCTGACTTGGAAGGATCACCAGCCATCTCATATGAAAGACAAAGCCCAAGCAAATAAACACAAAAAGGAAATCTGGAGGAAAGGGGGAATACGCAGAGAGGAAAACTATACTAATTTCCCAACAGGGATAAGAGAAGCATTGCATCCACAAGTCAGAAACGGAATATTTAAAATTTTTTCAGGAAAAATAAAAAGAGTGCTTGGAAATTATAAATATGATGGCAGAAATAAAACCTCAGTAGAAGAACTGTAAGATAAAAGTTGAGAAAAATTTCCCAGAAAGCAAGGGGAAAAGAAATGTAAAATAGATGAACACAGACAAGAAAATTAGAGAAAGCAGTCAGTAGGCCCAACGACTAAACAACAGGAACTCAAGAGAGAACAAAGAAAACCAATGGAGGAAATGAAAAAAATACATTTAAGGAAATTTCCCAGAACTGATGAAATACATTTCTGAACGAATAAGACTACCCTGAACTCAATAGAAATGGATTATAAAAGACCTATACCTATTCCCGCACATAATACAGGAATTTCAGAATTGTAGGCAAAAAGATTCTCTAAGCTTCCAGAAAGGAAAAAAAAAGTTTCAAAATAGTGGGAAAGAATCTCCTAAGCATCTGATGCCTCAACAGCAACACTGAAAAAAAGAAAACAGCGAAGCAATGTTTGCAAAATTCTGAGAGAAAATTTTTTTCTAACCAAGAATTCTCTGTCCAGCCAAACTCTATAAAGCAAGAGAAAAGAAACATTTTCAGGCATGTGAGGTCTGGGAAAAATTGTATCTCATCCAGAGACCACTACTGAAAGTGGTCCTCCAAAATGAGAAAACAAGCAAAGAAAGAAGACATCAGATACAGAACGAGGAGACCCAATACAAGAGAGACCTGAGGGGGTCTACTAAGATGACAGTAAAGGCAAATCTAAGACAACAGCTGCAATTCAAAAAAATGTAAATAAAAAATTAGTAGGTTTGAACAAAATAAGACGAGATTTACACACTTGAGAGAGAGTTTGGACTAAATCACAGTTTCTCAACAGTGTCACTAGTGACACTTTGAGCCACATAATTCTTTGTTGAGGATGTCCTGTGCAGTATAGGATGATGTTTGGCAGCACAGCTGGCTTCCACTACTAGATATCAGTAGCACACTCCCTGCCCTCCTTCCACCCACCCAACACCGCCAAATGTCCACTAGGTTGTCCCCTGTTGAGAACCCCTTGGCTAAATGAAGTACACAGAAAACTAAACAAAAGCCAATTTAAAACAAAAACAAAAACCATTAACTCAGGGAAAACAAGATGTACTAGAAAGGAAAATAATCACAGCAAACTACAGGGCTCAACTATGAATAGCTTATAGTCACATTGAGTACTGATGTAACCAAAGTACTTGCAATATGACAATACCGGGAAGATTAAGCAGGATTGAGAAGTGTGTCTCTGAGTGGCTGGGGAGAGCAGTAAACCGTATCTTCCACTGTAAGAAGTCAGTAGATAATGCCTTAAACTGAAAAACCAAGAAGGAACACTACTAGCATGCTATTTTGAGATATGGAGATAAATATCAAAAAAATGAGTTGAAAGTGGTTGTCTTTGAAGAGCCTGAAATAAAAGGGAAGGAGAATTTGCAAACGACTATGTTTTGTCAATAATCTTGCAGAACTATTAAACTCTTTTAAATGTGTGCATGTATAACTTTGATAAAAATTAAACTTAAAAAAAATCAACTGAAGCTGGATTATGAAGTACTTTCACTGGTGAAGGCTGTGCGTGCAGAGTTAGAACCAAACAGCTTTATAACTTTGACCAAGGTCCGAACCTCTTTAAACCTTACCTTCTTCATCTATAAGATAATGAAAAACAATAGCTGTCTTAGAGGGCTCTTACAGGAATTAAATAAGATAACATATGTAAACTGTTTAGCATAGTGTCTGGCACACAGTGTTTATAAACAATACCTATTATTCACTTGGCAATCAGAGGGTAGTAACTATAAACTTTCAAAGTAAGTAAATCATAAATTCACCTGTTTTAGAAACTAACTGACATTGTGGAGAGGACAGCTTAGGAAAGAGAACAGCCTACAGGTCAAAAAAACAAAAAAACAAAAAAACAAAAAAACACCACTTAGCAGGAATACATTTGAATGAGAAAACAGAGGCAGAGCCACAAAGTGAAAAGTAAGGATACAAGTGATGAACTAATTTAAATATAAGAAAAAGGAAAAAGGAGGAGTCAAAAAAAAATCTCCCAACTTAAGCAAATCAATAGATGCTGACAACACTAACTGAACAGAACAGGAAAGAAAAGTGTTGAGAGGAGAACATGACGAGAGAGAGAGAAAAGATCTTGATATTACCTACATTCAATTTGTGGGTCTTAAGAGTACAACCAACTAGAGATATCGAGTATGCAGGTGGAAATCTGAATCTAGAAGAAGAGAGGTCAGGACTGGAGACAGAAATGGGTATATTACAATGAAACGCTGAAGCCACGCAAGTGGATCAGATTACTCTGTGGCAAATACACAGAGCAAGAAGAGAGGGAAAAGATAAAAATCAGCATAAAAAACAATATAATACCAAAAATTACCTCAAAAACTACAATTAGTTCATTTAAATTTCTTTTTTTTAGTACTGTACATGCCCATTGTTGAACTATGTAAAGAAAATCTAAATATAGCTCAATGATCCAGATATCCAAGAACAGTAATTATCATTTTTAGAGTATTCCTTCTAATCTTTAAGTGCGCATAACCCTAAATTGTCCATTCTTTCCCTGACAAATTTGGAATCATACACAACTGCATTCAGTTTTTTTGCTTTATTAAGTGGACATTTCCCCAATGGTGTCTGAAATACTAATGAGTTTTATTAAACACTCCAATATATGTAAACCATAGTTGTTACTTGATATAACTACCAAACTGCCTTTTACTGGTAAAGGAAAATCAATACTCCAAATATTTTTTTTAAAGGCTAATTTTTAAAGAATGGCCAAAACCAAGAAAGATCATCACAGCATATTTCCTCAAGTAATTAGGAAACATAAAATTAAAAGAATATTCATTTGACATTGACCGTAGTAAATACTGATGGATTTTATTAAATACCAGATAATAGAGGGGTGCTTGGGTGGCTCAGCCAGTTAAGCGTCCAACTCTTCGTTTCGGCTCAAGTCATGATCTCACGGTTCGTGAGTTTGAGTCCAGCATTGGCTTCTGTGCTGACACAGCAGAGCCTGTTTGGGATTCTCTCTCTCTCTCCCTCTCTTTCCCTCTCTCTCTTCTCCTCCTGTGTGCTCCCTCTCAAAAATAAATAAATGAATAAAAGAAAAACAGGTAACAAATAAAAAATAAGTTGTTTTAATGTTTTGGGAGTTCTCAGGGAGCCTGGGTGGGTGGCTTAGCTGGTTAAGCATCTGACTTCGGCTCAGGTCACGATCCCACTGCTCGTGGGTTCGAGCCCTGCGTCCAACTCTGTGCTAACAGCTCTCAGCTCACAGCCTAGAGCCTGGAGCATGCTTCAGATTCTGTCTCAGTCTCTCTGTCCCTCCCCGGCTCAAGCTCTCTCTCTCTCTTTCTCTCTCTCTCTCTCTCTCTCTCTCTCTAATATAAACAAAAACGTTAAAAAAAAATAATGTTTTGAGAGTTGTCAATATCAATGGTCTTCATATAAGACCTCATATGTGAGGTCACTGTGAAGCTCAAATGAGGTAATATATACAAAGCACATATAACAGCATCTGACATACAATAAATGTTCCATAAATATTGGTTATTACTATACTACCATTAGTTCCATATAGAAGCAGTAGTTACTGCATGGAAAAGAGACAGAAAGAAATGCACTGAGATATGAAACTAAATACTCTTTTGTCTTTTCTTTCACTTTTCCATCTTCTCTACATTTATACACTCTGGACATCACTTTCAGTACTATGGTTAAGCCATTAGTAAATATGTACCTTATCCTTAATTACACATAAGACACTTGAGGGAAAAATGAATCTCTCCTATTTCCTCTACACATTCCTTACATGTCACAGTACAGTAATATGCACAGTGAGGACTCAATAAATATTAGTGTCACAAATCCTTATAAAGAAGGAGAATAATAAAAGCAACAAAGCAATAAATAAAAATTGGGATAATAGCAAAAGCAAGAGATCTGAAAGCCAATATTAATACAATTCAAAGAGATAGAATAGAATGAAAAAGTGAGGTGAAAAGCTTTACTGTTAACCACAATGAACAGATCACACTCTCTTTGCTCTTCTCTAGGTACAATAATTTAGGAGGGATACTAAAAACACTGGACTGTGTCTAAAAGAGAGCAACTGAGAAAAAGTTAAAGAACTGAGGACGCTCAGATTGTAGAAAAGAGGACTGACTTCCTACTCCCCTCTCACATCTTCAACAATGAGAAAAAGCTATCCTATGGGAAATGATTTAGGATTTCTCTGTTGTCCAAAGGCAATCATCAAAAAATGGCAGGTATAGAGGTCTAGACTTCTCTCAGCTCAAATACTTAAAATAACATCTTTTCTAAGGCAAAGATGTTATCAGAGATTAGTCATGAAAATGTTCAAGCAAAGGTTGGAAAACAGCTTGCCAACGGTGCTGTGGAAAACATCCAAGTAGGGGATAATTGGTTAGAATTCTAGGTTTCTTTACAACGCTGTCACCACATCAATGAATATTACTGAATATATGTTCCAGAAAGGATACTGTCCTAGACCTATAATGTATACAAAAACAGAAAACTGAGAAACACACACAAAGATCTCTGCTGCCAAGGAATTCATAAAAAATAATATAAAAATGTGGGGGCACCTGGGTGGCTCAGTTGCTTAAGTGTCTGACTTCGGCTCAGGTCAGGATCTGATGGTTTGTGAGTTTGAGCCCCACATCGGGCTCTGTGCCAACAGCTCAGAGCCTGGAGCCTGCTTCAGATCTGTGCCTCCTTCTCTCTCTACCCCTCCCCTGCTCGCACTCTGTCTCTCTCTCAAAAATAAACAAACATTAAAAAATAATAATATAAAAATGTATATTACAGTTTGAGACCATAATAGATGTCACCAAGCACTATTCATTAGTTGCCAAATGAATTCCAGTCATATGTAAAGGTCTCCTAAGAAGGAGAAATCCCTAAGGTTAAAATGGTCATAAAAAGATTTTTACAATAAATGAGCTATGGGGTGTTTAAGGAAAAATGTATACAAAGAGTCTGAACAAAGAAGTAGCAAAGAGGTGATAGTACAAATAGAAGTAAAAAGCAAGTTACAGAGAAACCCGTTTGGCTGCATTAAAAACTTGTTTCATGGGAGAAGAGATAAGCTGAAAAGGAAGGTTGTGGCCAGAATCAACTGTACTAGGCCTTGAATACAAAGCTAAGTAGTTTCAAATTTATCCTGTAGACAGCATCTATAGTAACTACTCAACTCTCCTATTGCCACAGACAACAGTAAATAAATGGCATGGCTGTGTTCCAGTAAAATTTTATTTATAAATACTAAATGTGAATTTCATATATTTTCATGTGGCACAAATTATTATATTTATTTTTTTTACAATAACAGCCATACAAAAACGGGCTACGAGCTGGATTTGACCCACAGGGTTTACCAATACCTGTACTACACTAAGCTGCCTTCTTTGGAGTGGTCTACGATACATTTGTCCTGGAGCTTCAGGGATGAGAATAATATATTATTTATTCAACAACTACACACATGCATGAATGCACACACCCAACCAAGATCTAAATCTAGTAGAGGTAAGAGGTTCCCCATACAAAGGTCCTAAAGACAAAACAAAACAAACAAAAACAGAATCCTCTAGATTGTTGATAATAAGCCATTAGAACCAAAGCAAGTTTTTTTTTTAATTCTACAATTTATTTTCACATAGCAAATTTATTTAGTTACACACTACTCTTCCAGACCCTCCAGGTTACACGGAGGATCTATAAATTAGAATATAATCAAGGAACAGTGCAGGGATGTGAGTTCCAGTCCTCACCCTCTAATTTACTCATGTGATCCTAAACAAGTCACTTTCAATCCTCTGGCCCTATGTCCTCATCTCTAAAGTAAAGGGATGTAAGTTACTAGATGATCACTATACTCTCCCTCAGCGTTAGCACTGTATAATTCTATTCCTACTACAAAGACCAGACAGGAGATGACAAAGACAGAAGTGATAATTAAGGACACAGAAAAGGCATTGACTAAATGAGCAGGCAGATAAGACAAACAGATAGGAAAAAAAACAAAAAAGTACAATATCACCAAAAGCAAATGCAACAGAACACCCAAGGAAGAGAAGCAAGTAAGAAGAATTCAGAAAGAGTATGGCTATCAAAAAAGAACTAGGTAGCTAGCTAGCTTAAAAAGGCAAGAACTTCAAGTGACAGTCTTAAGATGTGAGACTACTGTGCATGCTTCCAGGAATCATGAGAAGAGCCAGGGAAAAAGAACAGCCTGAAGATGAATCTAGATGATGGGGGGTTGGGGCGGGGAAGGCATATGTTCCAAAAAATATAGAAGAAGAAAAAACTGGGATGTGCTTGAAGCCTTAGGTAAAGGAGTTAGTCTTAAAGGAGAGGAAATTAAAATCCAAACTTTGGTAAAAGCAGCATTATAGTATCAGCTTTTACACAACAGATATTTTCCTGCGAAGTTATATATCCATAACGTGTTTTTTATACACCAATCAGGGAAATCTGATGTTGCATTTTCTTAACGTTTCACCTATATTATATTTTTCTAATGGTCAAAAAATTAAGAAAGGACTAACTTTGGTTTTTGTAAGAATGAAAACCAGCAGTATGTACCTCTAAAAGAAAACGCATGTTGTATCTTTCTTATAGCAACTATTACTTTGATCCTTGCATAAGAGTTACTTAGGTAATAAGGTACCTCTCCCCTAAATGAAGCTCAAGGAACATTACCAGTGTTCTCTTTCTTAGTAGCTTTGAAAGCTCCCAAGGCAAGAATTCTGATTAATTTATCTGCTTAGCCACTTTGCACAGAGTTTGTGATGTTCGATGAATAAATACTGACACATGATACCGGAGTTTTTAAAAAACTGTGCTTGCAAAACAATATCATCTGGCAAAGTTAGAAAAATATTTTTATCATAAATAACTCTAATATCACTTTTGCAGTGTCAGAGCTTGCTTAGGTAACAACCAATTGCTACAAAGCAACTAAAAAAGCAAAACTAAGAATTTTTAAGGAACATCACTTACAAATACCAAGATTCTACACAGCTCATTTCAAAAAGACACTGCCTCTATTTAAGATATATGAGAATAAAAATCCAAAGCATTAGCCTGATGATTAACCAGTTAAAAATACACATTTGGATACGCTGAAGATATTTATAAAGCCAACAGAGATACTATTAATATGTTGAAATTCACTGGCCAGTGCTGGATTCTACCATTAACCTTCTACTACTATTCAAGAGAAGCCAAGATGTCAAGGCTTCTCATATCACTTGCTTTTAAGAATTCAAGAAGTCACCCAAACTAGCATACACAACCCAACTACAAAAAGTAGTTCAGCTCTCCATATGGTAATGTTCGGCTATCTCTTACCTTTACATGAAAGTCACATTAACTTTTTCAACGATCTTCGATAGGCCCCATTTAGGCAGGCCAACAGTATTTACCGAGTAACAGGAGTTCAAAAAAGTCCTAACAGTTAACTCTGTCCTCCCACAGATCTCAAGTTGGGTGTAGATTTCACAAGCCCTGAAAGCTACACACTGCCACTGTCAAAACCAGAAGAAGCACCGTCACCCTGTCGTGCCCATTACCAACTGTTACAGAATTTTGTCTTCAAAATTACGTTGGCTCAACATGTTAAATAAGTACTTAAAAGGCCACTTTCTCCCCCAAAGCAGGACCTGATCCCTTCCACTCCGCTCCTTTATTTGTCCAGCCCGACAAACGCGAGAAAGGAGGTCTCGACTCCCCAGGCCCCTTAGCTCCAGTCAGGTCTCCCAACTGCTCACCGCACCCACCGTACAGCCCCCACCACACACCTCCTCCTTCCCTCACAGCCAGGCCCGCACAAGAGCTGGGCCCGCAGCCGACCCCTCGCCCGGGCCTGCTCTGCCTCGAGCGGACGCAGGCCTCGGGCCTAGCCTCCTCCGCTGGCCCCTCACCTCTTTCGGGACCAGTTGGTTCTCCTCGCCGGGCACCATGGCTCAGACTCCGGCCGCTCCTCTCTGCCCGGCCGGGGGAGGGGGCAGGGTGGTGGCGGCTTTCTAACTCAGGAGAGAATGGCAGCGGCAGTCATCCTCTCCACCGTCTGCGTTCCGGCAACCGCGGAGGCCTCAGACTGGGCCTCAGACACAAGCGCGCAGACACCGACCCACGGCTGCTCCGCCGCTGCCGCCGCAGCCGCCGCCGCCGCCGTCGCCTTCGTCGTCGGCCCCTCCCCCAGCCCGCTGCAATCAATGGAAAAATGGCGGCGGCCGCTCTCGCGAGAATTCGGACCGTCGGGCTCCCAGCCCCGCGCCAGGCGCCCAAGGTGCCGAGGCAGCTGTCGTTCGCGTCTAATTACCTCAGCTCTTACTCAGCCCCGGGATGTACAAAAGTGGTTCAGCGGCCCTGCAAACGCCTTTCGTGGGAGGGATTCTGGACCGTCCATCTCGGGACTCCCCCTGCCGGCAGGGAGAGGGCCAGGCCTCAGAATACTCCATGCCTTCTGGGGCTCTTCGGACCCGCTGCCCACCAGGGAAAGAGTCGAGCCGAAAACTCCTTCTCTGACCCTACCACCCCCACCCCCCCCCAATACGGCTCTCCCTTCCCGTTAGAAAAGCGGCTGAACTTCAGCCCCTCTTCACATAGCCCCGGCCTCTTTCTGGAAGAGAAGGCGTCACGGGCGGTCTCTCGGCCTCCGCCCTCAGACGCGGCCCCAGCCTGAAGGAACTGCGTTTTCTTTTTCGCCTCTCCCTACCCTCTTGATGGCCCCGGCTCGGGGGACCTCAAGGCCATTTCCTGCGAGGGGAGGCGGCAGCCCTCGTCTCAGAGAAACGGTGTCACTCTCCACGCACCTCCCCCGCCAAACACACACACACACCCTCCATTAGAGCGGCACTCTCCTGCCCCCTTTATGGGAACTTCCTTCTCCCGACAGGTTCAAGTCTGGGACTGAGATCGCTTCTGCGAGTAGGGCTGCGGTTTGAACATACCATCTTCTTTAAGAATGTTTTCAGAGTACTTAAATCTCCTCTGTCAGCATTGTGCTCTGTTTTATACTAAACAAATTAGGCAATAGATATTTTTCCAAATCTCACTCATGAAACCTTACTTTATGAAGCCTCATCAAGGGGTCCCTCGTGAAGACTTCCGTGGGTACAGAGATTTTACACCGTGCTGAGATAATATAATCCTGCCATATTCCTAACACCCACAGCGTTAACGACCTGTACTTGTGCTCTCCAAACTTTTATTTTTAATTTTTTAATGTTTATTTATTTTTGAATTTATTTATTTATTTATTAGCGTTTATTAATTTTGAGTGTGAGGGGCGGTGGGCAGAGAGAAAAGGAGACAGAATAGGAAGCAGATTCCAGTCTCTGAGCTGTCAGCGCAGGGCCCAGATGTGGGGCTTGAACTCACCAACTGTGAGATCATGACCTGAGCTGAAATCAGGGGCTTAATAGATTGAGCCACCCAGGGGCCCCTCTCTAAACGTTTTTTGATTGCACTCCCCTATTAGCAAAAAAAAAAAAAAAGTGTGTGTAAGTCTGTATACTTGTATAAGTCATATACACATCCTGCTATATGTGACATAAAACGTTTTTAATATGTAAAAAGGATAAGATAAAAATAAACATTTAAAGGTAACTGTAAGAGTTATTTTTTATATTAATGGTAGATAGAATTCTTGTTAGTCTCACTAAATATATTTAGCGAAAGCAATATGATTGACTGGGTTTCAATGGTTTTTAAAATCTTTAATACCTTCTGAAGCAGTTATTAAATTGTCTGATTCAACGTTCAGGCTATTTCTGTACCTCATTTTAATGACTGTCATAAGCTGGAAAAGATAACTCACAAAGATATGTAAATCTTAATGGAAGAAGTACATCTTTGGCTGTTCTTACTAATGCAAGTATCCATTTTTATCACTTCCATCCACCAATCATGAAAAGTTTTTATTGAAATTCAACTAACTTTCTATCTTTCCTGATGTCAGCCAGAAAATGTTGCATTTTAAATTGTTAACAAATGGGTTCAGCACTCTTTGGAATTCATTGCTTGGAAGAGTTTTCAATAGCTTAGAGAATTCTGCCTTCAAGTTTTAATGTACATGTGTAAGATTTTTTTTAGGGTACTGACCTTGTCTTTATTTAAAATTTTGATATTTTGTTCATCATAGATGTTTGCATTAATTTTGAATTTTTAGGGGGCACCAGAGGGGCTCAGTCAGTTAAACGTTCAACTCTTGATTTTGGCTCAGGTCATGATCACGTGGTTCATGAGATCTGTGCTGTTAGCACAGAGCCTGCTTGGGATTCTCTCTCTCCGTCTCTGCCCCCCACTCCAAAAATAAGTAAATTAAAAAAAAAAAATGTTGTAGTAAGATACTATTTATCTTGATTACTGAAGTTGTGGCTGTCCTCTTAAGTTTTGCACCGGAGGGGAATGCCTCACCTCACTTACCATTGTCTCAGCCTTAGATAGCACACAAACCATTTGTACATTAAACTCCTGTAATAGAAATATTTCCAAATCATTGATTTCAAAATGTCCTTCCCACTATTTAATAAGATGGTTTCTGTACAGCTCATGCTAGAAGTAGATATGTCATCTCTCCTATCACCTTTTTTGCTTATGTTTGCATTATTGTCTTCAACTCATGTTTTCTTTCCAGAAATCTTTTTCTAGCTACTTTCATTTTATTTATTTATTTATTTTTAAATAATTTATCTTTTTGCTAGCCTAAATTTTTATTAAGTGTGTTAGAAGAGCTAGCAACATTATATTCCCCTACATTAAAGCTTTTTCTATATATTAAATATAATTTGTTAAATTGGTTTCCATTCGACACCCAGTGCTCATCCCAAGAGGTGCCCTCCTTAAGGCCCATCACCCACTTTCCCCTCTCTATTTATTTATTTTTAAGTAGGCTTCACGCCAAGCATGGAGCCCAACATGGGGCTTGGCCTGAGATCAAGACTTGAACTGAGATCAAGAGTCAGTCACTTAACTGACTGAGCCACCCAGGCACCCCTAGCTTCTTTCCTTTTAGTGAGGGATTAGTTTAATGAAATAATAATGTCATTGGTAAATTTTCTTAACCCAGCACACATAAACTGGAATAAATCACAATATATTAAGGAGTGCCTGGGTGGCTCAGTAGGTTGAATGTCCAACCTTTGATGTAGGCTCAGGTCATGATCCCAGGATTATGGGATTGAGCCCTGCATCGAGCTCTGCTCTGAGCGTGAGGGCTGCTTAAGATTTTCTCTCTCTCTCTCTCTCTCTGTCTCTCAAAAAAAAAAAAACAAAAAAAACCACACAATAGATTAAAATGAAAGAAAATGAAAAAAATCCCTGAATTATTCCCCACATTGCATAACTCATAATTTTTACTCATTAATAGTGAGATGCCAGTGTCAATCTACATATTAAATATTCATAAGACTTAGTTTTTTTATGTTTTTAGATAAAAATACCTTTTTTAAGTTCTAATGTTTTCTTCCCATGATCCACTTCTCTGGTTGTATTCTTCTCTTTGGAGGCCATTGACATGGCTGTACTAAAGCCTGATAGGTTGGCTGCTATGCAGTAAATATTTGTGGAGTAAGTATATGAATGTATGAACTGATTAATAAATAAATGAGCAAATATTGATGTCTGGCTACTCTTCCTACTCTTCCCACTCTAAATTAAGTTACTAATATTACAGGCATATGTGTTTGTTTATTTTCTATATGGATTTTATGTCTTCATTCCTGAACACTCTGGTGGACACCAAACTTATACATACATCTACCTTTTTGATGACTTGAAACATCTCAAATTTAAATTGACCTGAACAGATCATTTTTGATTTCTGAGCCTCCCCCACCTTCTTCCTGCAACATATGCTCTGTCGGCTCTCTCTACCTCAATAAATAGCACCATCATGAATTCAGTTGATCAAGCCCAAAACTTAAAAATCTTTATTTAACTTTCAATTCATTACTAAGTGCTGTTGCCTCATCCTCTGACATTTACCCCAATCCAACCAGTTCTCTTTATATCCACTACTTCCCATCCTACTCCAATCATTATCTTTTCTTGCCTGGACTACCTAATTGTCTCCTAACTTCTAGAACTCAAACTAGAAGCTCCTACCTTCTATTCCTATCCCACAAAATTCATACTCCACAAAATGTCTAGAGTAATCCTTTTAAAATATATCAGATTATATATAATTCTTAGTTAAAACTTTCTCTTAGTTAAAACCTTTCAAAGATTTGCTGTCCCACTCAGCATAAAATTCATATCCCTTGCCATGGCCTACGAAGCCCAATGCAAGCTAGCCCCTGGCCACTTTGTTCATCTCATCTACCACTCTTCCTTTTATAACAATGACCCAGCCACTCTGCCCTTATTGAAGCTTGTTAAATAAACTAAGTTTACCTCTGCCACAAAGCCTTTCAGTAGTTAATCCCTTTTCCTAAACATTCTTCTCCCAAATCTTTGCTCTTATGTAGTTCCGTCTGGTCATTTGGGCCTCTCAAATGTTACCTCCTCAAACAGGCTTTTCATGACCATTCAATCTAGGCTGATTGTCCTTAATGTTTCCTCTGTGCCTAAAAGAGTGCCTGGCACAGGCTTAATACATTTTTATTGAATTAATGACATTTCTTAGGGGAGATTCACATTTTAAAAAATTGCCAGGCAGGACTGGTGTAGGTCAGAAGCTTATAAATTGTTTTGGATTATTTTTCTTGTTCCCTTCACTTTAAAAAAAATTTTTTTTTGACGTTTATTTATTTTTGGGACAGAGAGAGACAGAGCATGAACGGGGGAAGGACAGAGAGAGAGGGAGACACAGAATCAGAAACAGGCTCCAGGCTCTGAGCCATCAGCCCAGAGCCCGACGCAGGGCTCGAACTCACAGACCGCAAGATCGTGACCTGGCTGAAGTCGGACGCTTAACCGACTGCGCCACCCAGGCGCCCCTTAAACCATTTTTAAAGCCATATAGTCAAAGTCACATTGTATAATTTAAGAACTAATGATGTTTACCACTCTAACTGCAACTACCAGTAATACTGTTAAGTGTATTCCATAAATGTGAATAGAAATTTTCACCATGACTATGTTTTAATAAAGTTAAAAAGATCTTTTAGTCAGTGTGATATGGCTTTGGACCCCTGTTTTGAGATTTAAGCTCAGACACTTTTCCATATAAGACCTCTCTGAATCTCTTTTTTCTCAAGTAGAAAGCGGACCGTTGGCATTTATCAATTTAACATTTGCAGTTTTGGCCAGAAAGGTCCATGACATATAACCCTCCATATTTGTGCTAGAAAGGAAGTTTAAATTTTATCATTAGCCAGAGTATAGAAGACTGGATAGCTGAGGGGTTGAAAGAATAAGCTGAGAATTGCTTACCTGAATTTGAATCCTACCTCTGTTATTATTAACTGTGTGGTTTTCCTTGAATAGGTTTCTTAAACTTACTAAGCATCAGTTTTATTATCTATAAAATGAGGATAATAATAGCACCACTTTTTAAGGTATATTAAATACAAAGAAAATAATAATAATCATAAAACTGTAACAAGATATTTATTTATTTATTTATTTATTTATTTATTTATTTATTTATATACATAGCCAGTCCTGTTCTAGGCACTTTACACATATTATTTCATTTAATTATTTCAGCAGCTTTATGCAAAACTACTCTATTATCCCCTTTTTGCAAGTGAGGAACTTGATATATAAAGACTTTGAAACATGCAGCACACTGTCCAGCAAATATGAAACAATCAATATGTACTGGCTATAATTATTCCAGCCCTTGACTGAGCTCCATGAGGGATTATGCAGCCCTAATTATGCCTGGCATATAGGTGCTTTTAAATATTTGTGGAATAAATGAGTAAATAAACCAGTCATTTAGCTAGTGAATAAATCTTGTTAATCATCCAGCAACTGTACGTTGACATAGTTTCTTTATTGCCTACTCTTCTCCACTTAGGTAGTATCTCCATGAGAATGCTTAAAATTTTCTTTTGTAAAAAATGGCTCTGAAAAGAAATTCTATTTGCAATGAAATTGCAAATCTATTCGCAATGAAATTGAAGAAATTAATAAAGTGATGGCTCTTTGCCCTGAGATAGGCTCTTTGATTAAGTGAGAGAGTGGAATGTAACCTTAGTCAAAGCCTTATATTTGTGATGGAAAAGACATCAATAAAGAAGCAAGAAAAAACAATTTTGGGGTGCCTGGGTGGCTCAGTCGGTTAAGCGTCCGACTTCAGCTCAGGTCACGATCTCGAGGTCCTTGAGTTCGAGCCCCACGTCAGGCTCTGGGCTGATGGCTCGGAGCCTGGAGCCTGCTTCCAATCCTCTCTCTCTGCCCCTCCCCCATTCATGCTGTGTCTCTCTCTGTCTCAAAAATAAATAAACGTTAAAAAAAATAAAAAAAAAAAACAATTTTGAGAAACTATGTTCAGTGAGTGCTTCCACCACTGGGGTTAAAAAAAAAAAAAAATCCTCAAATGAGTAGAAAACCCAGTAAACACTGAAAACATGAGTAACTCTTGGTGTAAAGATAAGAATAGGAAACATGATGCTCAGGAAAATGTAATCCAAGAGAGAGCTAGGAGCATATGCAAGTATTTTATGAAGCAATTAGTGAAGACGTTAGAACTCTCAACCCACTTTGGCCTCAAAGAGAGATGGGTTCAAGGACCTGACATAGCATTTTCCATTGATATAAACTAAAAAAAAAAAAAAAAAAAAAAAGTCATTGCCAAGGAAGTGCTTGCCTCTTTCTGAGCTGAAGATGTTTATAAAAGAAAAGGTTTATGGGTTAGTGTCTTCAACAGCATAAAAAGAGGCTCACACTAACAGAAAGTGCCTTACAAATATATCAAAGGAAGAGACACAAATATCAGAGCTTAATGAAATCAAAGAAAACTGACCATGATTCATCCTAGCTTCCTCTAGGTGTCTACAAACCCTTAAATTTCAAGGTCCAAAATAAGGAGGAATCCAATAAAGCAAAGTTGGAGTCACGGTGTTAAACCTTTGAATCATTTCATAAGATCTTTGTAATAGTGTAGTGCTTACAAATTTGGTGTTTGAAGACATCTCAGTATTCCTCGAGAATATCAAGTGTTCTTTGCAATAATTACTTTACTAAATTGTGAGGATTACACATAATGTATACAGAGGTGAATATTTTATAATAATGTTGTCATGGAACAAAAACAAAACCCAGAGTTTTAAGGGAAAGATGGTAATTAAATCTTTTCAACTTGTGTGTAGCAAAATGTTAATATAAATAATGTCAAGAGACAAAATATTAGCTGGAAGAATATTTGCACCAAATATAAGAAATGGCTAATCTCCTTAATATAAAAGAACTCTTATAAATCAATAAGGAAAAGATGAATAACTCCTGTATAAAAGAGAAAAAATGGCATTTCATACAAAAGCGATATACAAATTGCCAATAAACATCAGAAAAGATGCTCCACCCTACTCATTATTAAAGAATTGCAGATGAAAAAAACAAAATGCTCTTTTCACTCTCAGATCAGCAAGATTTATGGGGAAATAAGAACTCATTTACATTTTGTAGAATATGAATTAGTGTAAACTTCTTTGAAGGCAATATGGCAATATGTACATCAAAATTATGAACAAAATGTACACATCTTTATACCCCGCAGTTCTATTTCTAAGATTATCCTACTGTACCAATGAATAAAGATGTAAGGCATACCCCAGAGATACTGCAGAACTCAGACCACCACAATAAAGCAAACATCTCATAAAAGCAAAGGAAACGAATTTTTTGGTTTCCCAGTGCATATAAAAGTTGTATTTCTACTATACTGTAGTCTAGTGAGTGTGCAGTAGTATTAAGTCCAAATAAAACCCCCTACAATGTACATACCTTAATTAAAAAATACTTCATTACTACAAAATGCTAATCATCATCTGAGCTTTCAGTGAGTCCTAATCTTTTTGCTGGTGGAGGATCTTGCCTTGATATTGATGGCTGCTCACTGACCACAGTGGTGGTGGTTGCTGAAGATTGGGGTGGCTGTGGCAATTTGTTACAATAAAACAACAGTGAGGTTTGCCACATTGGTTTACTCTTCCTTTCACGAATGATTTCTCTGTAGCATGTGATGTTGTTTGATAGCATTTTATCCACACTGGAACTTTTCAACTTTGTAGTCCATCCTCTCAAGCCCTGCCTCTGCTTTATCAACTAAGGTTATGTAACATTCTAAATCCTCTATTGTCATTTCAACAGTCCTCATGGCCTCTGCACCTCTGCACCGGGAGTAGATTCCATCTCAAGATGGAATCCTGCTTCTCAGGAAGCAATTTCTCATCTGTTAACGTTTTCTCATGAGATTGCAACGATTCATTCACATCTTCAGGCTCCACTTTAAATTCTTGTTCTCTTGCTATTTCTACCACATCTGCAGTTACTTCCTCCACTGAAGTCTTGAACCCCTCAAAGTCATCCGTGAGGGTTGGAATCAACTTCTCCCAAACTCCTGTTAATGCTGATATTTTGATTTCTTCCCATGAATCACAAAATGTGTAATGGCATCTATCATGGTGAATCCTTTCCAAAAGGTTTCAATTTCCTTTGCCGCATTACATTCAAGGATCACTGTCTATGACAGCTATAGCCTTATGAAATGTATTTATTAAACAATAAGGTTTGAAACTTGAAACTACTCCTTGATCCAAGGGCCAAAGTTGTGTTAGCAGGCATGAGAATCACGTTAATCTCATTGTACATCTCCATCGAATCTCTTGGGGAACCAGGTGTGTTGTCAATGAGCAGTGATGTTTTGAAAGTGATCTTTTTTTCCTGAGCAGTAATTGTCAACAGTGGGCTTCAAAGATTCAATAAACGATGTTGTAAACAGATGTGCTATCATCCAGGCTTTGTTGTTCCGTTTATAGAGCACAGGCAGAGTAGATCGAGCGTAATTCCTGAGGACCCCAGGATTTTCAGAATGATCAATGAGCATTGGCTTCAATTCAAAGTCACCACTTCATTAGCCCCTAACAAGAAAGTCAGTCTGTCCTTTGAAGCTTTGACACCAGGCATTGACTTCTCCTCTCTAGCTATGAATGTCCCAGATGGCCTCTTTGTCCAATAGAAGGCTGTTTCACCTACATTAAAAATCTGTTGTTTAGAGTAGCCACCTTCATTAATTATCCTAGTTAGATCTTCCGGATAACTTGCTGTAGCTTCTACATCAGCACTTGCTGCTTGCCCTTGCCCTTGTATGTTACAGAGATGGCCTCTTTCCTTAAATCTCATGAACCAACCTCTGCTAGCTTCAAACTTTTCTCCTGCAGCTTCTTTATCACACTCAGCCTACCTAAAATTGAAGAGAGTTGGGGCCTTTCTCTGGATTAGGCTTTGGCTTAAAGGAACATTGTGGCTGGTTTGATCTTCTATCCAAACCATGAAAACTTTCTCCATATCAGCAATATGGTTGTTTCGCTTTCTTATCATTCATGTGTTCCCTGGAGTAGCACTCTGAATTTCCTTCAAGAACTTTTCCTTTGCGTTTACAATGTAACTATTGCAAGATGCCAAATTTGGGTCTTATCTTGGCTTTCAACATGCCTTCCTCACTAAGCTTAATCATTTCCAGCTTTTGACTTAAAGTGAGAGATGTGTGACTCTTCCTTTCACTTAAACACTTGGAGACGGTTGTATAGTTATTAATTGGCCTAATGTCAATATAGTTGTGTCTCAGGGAATAGGGAGGCCAGGGAATAACTGGTCAGTGAGGCAGTCAGAACACACACAACATTTAACGATTAAATTCACTGTCTTATATGGGCGTGGTTCAATTATAATAGCAACATCAAAGATCACTGATCACACATCACCATGATTAATATAATGAAAGAGTTTGAAATATTACAAAAATTACCAAAATCTGATGCAAAGACATGAAGTGAGCAAATGCTATTGGAAAAATGGCACCAATAGACTTCCTGGATACACGGTTGCCACAAACCTTACGTTTGTAAAAACCTCAGGATCTGTGAAGTGCAATAAAGCAAAGCACAATAAGATGAGGCATGCCTGTACACAAATTGATGTTCACTACAGTGCTGTTTGCAGTAGCCAAAAGCTAGAAAAAATATGAAAACTTGTCAATAGGATTATGTAAATTATGGTACACTTGTACTATATAACACTATTCGGTTGTTAGAATGAGGTAGAAAACTAAAAATTGATGTGAACTCATTGCATCATGGTGTGCTGCCTTGCATCCTGGGACAGAAGAAGGACATTAGCAGAGAAACTAGTGAAATCGGAACAAAATCCAGAGTTCAGCTAATACCCCCGAACCAATATTGGTTACTTATGTTTAACAAATGTATCTAAGTTATATCTTGTGTTCATATTTCATGTCTCAAACTACATACAAGATCCTATTACAAGTTTCTGTAAGCCCCAAATTATTCCAGTATGAAAAGTTTATTTTTAAAAAGTGATCTAGAAAGAAAATCGACATATAATAAATGGGAAAAGAAAAAGCAAGTTGTAGGATAGCATGTATAGCATCTGTATACTAAAAGATGAGGATTGTATATGTATATACTACTGTAGACATAGAAATCTCTAGGAGCCTATGATCTTATTCTACCAAAAAGAAAGTTTACGGTAGTTCTCTCTGAGTTCTTGGAATTAGAGGTGGTCAATGTAAACATCAGTGTAGGCTGGGCTCTTCTAATCTTCACTTTCACATTTAATCATGCTGTGTTAATTCTTTGGCCACGGGGGCATGTGCATTTTAGATAATTCACTTAAAAAATTGTTTTAATGTTTATTCATTTTTGAGAGAGAGAGAGAGAGATAGAACATGAGCAAGGGAGGGGCCGAGAGAGAGGGAAACACAGAATCCAAAGCAGTCTCCAGGCTCTGAGCTGTCAGCACAGAGCCCAGCATGGGGCTTGACCCCACAAACTGGGGAATCATGACCTGAGCGGAAGTCTGACGCCCAACGATTGAGCCACCCAGGTGTTCCAATGTCTTAGATAATTTGAAAACAACTAGGGGTGCCTGGGTGACTCAGTTGGTTAAGCATCTGAGTTTTGATTTCAGTTCAGGTCATGATCTCACGGTTCGTGGGTTTGAGGCTGCATGGAGCTCTGTGCTGCCAGTGTGGAGCCTGCTTGGGATTCTCTCTAACTCTCACTCTGCCCTTCTCCCACTCGTGCTCTCTCTCTCTCTCATAATAAATAAACATTAAAAAATTTAAAAATAACTAATTAAAAATAATGTATGAAAATTATTTAACATGGTGATTGATGCATTATAGATGTTCAGTATTTGACAACTTTTGTTTTTTTAAAAAATGTTTATTTATTTTGAGAGAGAGAGAGTGCAAGCAGGGGAGGGGCAGAGAGAGAGGGAGAGAGAGAGAATCCCAAGCAGGCTCCAGACTGTCAGCGCTGAGCCTGATGCAGGGCTTAAACGCACCAACCGTGAGTCATGACCTGAGCTGAAATCAGTTGGACACTTAGCCCACGAAGCCACCCAGGTTAAAAAAAATTTTTTTTAATGTTTATTTTTAAGAGAGAAAGAGAGAGACAGACAGAGACAGAGCATGAGTCGGGGAGGGGCAGAGAGAGAGGGAGACATAGAATCTGAAGTAGGCTCCAGGCTCTGAGCTGTCAGCACAGAGCCCGATGTGGAACTCGAATTCACGAACCGTGAGATCATGACCTGGGCCAAAGTCGGACGCTTAACCAACTGAGCCACCCAGGTACCCCTATTATCAATTTTGATTCATAATTTCTTTATTATATCTCTAATGACAGTCACAAATTTTTGTTGAGATTTACTATGATCCAGGCCTTGTGTTAAATATTTTACACATAGTATCTCTTTATTCCCCCCAATAACATTCTGAGTTGGGTACAATTATTATCCGCATTTTTCAGACAGGAAAACAAGAATGGAGAAGTTAAATAACTTTCCAAGGTCAGTAGGCTAATAAATGGTAGAACCAGGATTTGAACCAGCAGTCTTACTCCGCAGTTTAGAAAATATTTTAACATGTAAAATATATTTCCATAGGATATATTTTAACTTTCTTAATGGTTAAGTGATGAGTATAATTCACCTTCACTGAAGGAAAGCAATGATTAATCACTTTTAATTTTTAACTAAGTTGGATGATTCAATGTCTTTGGACCTTTCTTTTAAATTTCAGCACATGAACTTTGCAGCTTGATGCTTTACATCTTAAATGTTCAAACCATCAAGTGTTTGATGGTTTTCACTAGACGAAGTGACCCCATTTTTTGATCATTTTTAAAAGATCTAGTTATTTAATCCTTCGGGTGCCCCACTGGCTCAGTGAGTAGAGCATGCAAGTCTTGATCTCTGGGTCATGAGTACAAGCCTCACGTGGGGTGTAGAACTTACTTAAAAAAAAAAGAAAAAGAAAAAGAAAAAAAATCCTTCAGTTATTTAATCTTTATAGTTGCTCTTTTCTGGAAGATTATGAATTTCTTTCTACACACCCTGAAGGTGAAACTTTCTTTAAAAAGATAAAAAGCAGTTGTAGTTGTTATTCCTTTCCTCTTCTTCCTCTTCTTCTTCCCTCTTTTTATAAAGCAGGCAGGTTTTTTGTTGTTGTTGTTGTTGTTGTTTTTGTTTTTATTTTAAAATTTTTTAACGTTTATTTATTTTTGAGACAGAGAGAAACAGAGCATGAACGGGGGAGGGGCAGAGAGAGAGAGGGAGACAGAATCGGAAGCAGGCTCCAGGCTCTGAGCCATCAGCCCAGAGCCTGACTCGGGGCTCGAACTCATGGAGCGTGAGATCGTGACCTGAGCTGAAGTCGGACGCTTAACTGACTGAGCCACCCAGGCGCCCCATCAGCAGGCAGGTTTTTGTTTTTGTTTTTGTTTGCATAACATCATCTAAATTTGTCTATCATGACCTTTCAACAGACCAATACGTGTGAGTCGAGGAATATTTTTTCATTGGTTTACATGAGACCTCTGGTAGAAAAACCAATGAAATTAACACTTAGGTGGTAGCTCTTGATAGAATTTTCTCTGTGCATAGATAACTAGGCCATTTTTTAAATTTAAAATTTTTTTCAGAATCTTCAACTATGAGCTCATTTTGCCAATAATCAAATTTACTGGATTCCGCTGTGTGAATGGCACTGTTGTTTGTGTGGAGTCATAAATTCTTAGCCAGATTCAATGTCTCATTTGATTTAACTACAAAAACTTCAAAATTTATTACATGTGTGAACACTACAATCATGTAAGGCTCTTTGGGAGATAAAACATAATAAATAAAACTTAGAAGGTAGATCATAAAAATAGATAAGAAGATGTGATGAAAAGAACAGAAAATGAGCAAGGGTCATTTATCATAATAAATTAATCTCCACTAAATATCCCTAAGGTGTTTGACACTGATAAATGCTCAAAAGAACATAAAGTCAGTGTGGTGGCTGATTTCCTGCATAACTGAATAAAGAAGATTAAAAATGATGGAGCATGTAAGAGCTTTATGTCTGAAAATGTGCTCTGAAATGCAATTCAACAGGTATTTATTGAGAGTCTTTTTGACAAGGACTCTTTGCCAGGAACTGTGCCAGATTGATGAACAAGAAGGCTCTCTGCTCTTAGGGAGTTTGCAATCTGGTAGGAACAGCAGTATACAGTGACTGAATTGGGAAAAAGTGTCCCTGGGTTCACAGTCTGGTGAACAGTGCTTGGGCAAGATTTCAGCCTCCATCTGTGTGCATTTCACAACGTGCACACTCACATGGCGAAGCCCTAGCCATAACTGAAACAATATGTTAAAATATATAATGCATCTATAAAGTCCTGAGTGTATAGAGAAGTAGGTTCAGGCAGGACATGATGTTTGAGTCTCAGATGACTGGAAAGATGTTGTTCCAGTGAGGAAAAAAAGGCCCTTCTGGGGCACATGCCTAATGCAATAGCCAAGACTCAACTAAGTACTGACAACCCATTAGAGACACTGCTGAGAAGAGATTGGTGGAAGGCAAAAGTAACCTGGGGATTCTGAGAGCTCAAGAAGGTGGTCACAAACATCATGGAAGATCCTAAATGCCATGCAAAGAAATCAGGCACTTTGGGGCTCCTGGTGGCTCAGTTGGTTAAGCATCTGACTTCGGCTCAGGTCATGATCTCACAGTTCAGGAGTTGGAGCCCCACGTCAGGCTCTGTGCTGACAGCTCAGAACCTGGAGCCTGCTTTGGATTCGTGTTTCCCTCTCTCTCTGCCCCTCCCCCACTAATACTCTCTCTCTCTCTCTCTCAAAATAAGTAAACATTAAAAAAAAAAAAGGAAATCAGGCACTTTAGGGCAGTTAGTGGAGGCACAGAAATAAATTTTGTTCTTCAAATTTGCCTTATAAAATGTTTCGTGATAGTTTTGGAAAATTCCAACACTACTTAAATTTAGAGGTAATAAATGGAAATTTTATCTTAAAACTTCACAGATTGCATACAATCTCAGTCCCCAGAAAGTAACCACAACAAATAATTTGGAGTGTAAGAGTTGTTTAGCTATTCATTAATCTCCAGGGGAGTGGTCTCCAAATTGTTCTGACCTGGTGCTTATTTAAGAAAGCACTAAGCTAGGGAGTGCTTGGGTGGCTCAGTTGGTTAAACGTCCAACTCCTTCTCAGATCACGATCTCACAGTTTGTGCGTTCAAGCCCTGCGTCAGGCTTTGTGCTAACAGTGCAGATCCTAGAGCCTGCTATGAGTTCTGTGTCTCCCTCTCTCTCTCCCCCTCTGCTGCTCATGCTCTGTCTCTCAAAAATAAACAAACATTAAAAAAAAAAACCCACTAAAGGGGCGCCTGGGTGGCTCAGTCGGTTAAGCGCCAACTTCAGCTCAGGTCACGATCTCGCAGTCTGTGAGTTCGAGCCCCGCATCGGGCACTGGGCTGATGGCTCAGAGCCTGTAGCCTGCTTCCGGTTCTGTGTCTCCCTCTCTCTCTGCCCCTCCCCCGTTCATGCTGTGTCTCTCTCTGTCTCAAAAATAAATAAAAATGTTAAAATAAAATAAAATAAAATAAATCAATAAAAAAAACCCCACTAAGATATATTGATTAATTTATTTATGAATTGAACATATGTCCTTCTATTACTGGCTAACATCCCAAGACGTCATAAACAAGGCAACATTCATCATTAAGGATGGTGAATGTAAACCCATATTTCAAGTATCTTCTTTTTAAAAAAATTTTTTTTTAATGTTTATTTATTTTTGAGACAGAGAGAGACAGAGTATGAGCGGGGAAGGGGCAGAGAGAGAGGGAGACACAGAATGTGAAGCAGGCTCCAGGCTCTGAGCTGTCAGCATAGATCCCGACGCGGGGCTCGAACTCACGAACTGTGAGATCATGACCTGAGCTGAAGTCGGACGCCTAACTGACTGAGCCACCCAGGCGTCCCTCAAGTATCTTCTTGATAGTTTCATAAACATTTGTCTGACCATCACACTAGTCAAAACTTTAACTTCCTGAGATATGTGAGTGAGGTGTTGTACCAAGAGGAGAAGTGTTCACTCTGCTATTTTCTTGTTTCCTTGTGCTTACAAGGAGTATCGTAATGTACTTAAGAGCACTGACCGGAGACAGGTTGCCTGCTCTGGGTTAAGAACTAGCAACTTTAAACTCTTGGTGCCCCAGTCTCCTCATGTTTAAAATGGAGTAAAAAAGTCCTAACTTCACTGGGTTTTTTGTGCAGGTTAAATGAATTAATAGAGACAAAGCACTTAGGATAGTGGCTGGTGTGTAGTAAATGCTATGTAAGTATTTGATATATCGTTGGCATTATATTCCAGCTGTTGTTTTTTGTTTGTTGTTGTTTTGTTCTTGTTTTTTGTTGTTTGTTTTCGTAAGAATCTTTTAAATTTTTTTTTTTTTTTCAACGTTTATTTATTTTTGGGACAGAGAGAGACAGAGCATGAATGGGGGAGGGGCAGAGAGAGAGGGAGACACAGAATCGGAAACAGGCTCCAGGCTCCGAGCCATCAGCCCAGAGCCTGATGCGGGGCTCGAACTCACGGGCCGCGAGATCGTGACCTGGCTGAAGTCGGACGCTTAACCGACTGCGCCACCCAGGCGCCCCTCGTAAGAATCTTTTAAAGCCAAGTGAGGGCAAGTTAGTTAAAACCAGATAACGTAATCTGTAAATCTACCTCACTGAACCCTCAGTGACCCTGTCTTTACTGTGGAAACTCCCCTTACCCTTTTCCCTTAAAGTGACCAGGGTACCATATGCACTGAGAGGCCATCAGACATGCATACCAAGTGAGGGTGCCGATGTCAATCCACGCATGAAATGTAAGTAAATCTTAATTTTTCCTCCTTTTTTTTTTTTTTTTTTGATAAAAAGTAAATGTGTATGTGTGTGTATTCGAGTATTTTCTTCTCACACCTCAGTGGATTTCTAGGGTATTCCCTGTGATGAGCCCTCCCCACTTGGGAGGCCCATGTGCTGGAATGCACCCCTGAGAATAGAACCATGGTCTGCCGTGGAGAGCTGACAGCTGCGGAAGCAGGACCTGAGCAAGCCTGAGCTTTGGGCAGGGAAACAAACCTGGGGGCGAAAAAGGGCAGGCAGAGCAAAGGAAACCTGGCAAGAGCCCATGAGTGGGATTCCAGCTTTTTTCTTTTCTTTTTCAGTGTCCATGTTCACCTTTACTATGGGTTGGTTTTTTAAAAGGGGGAAAATCCAGGGGCACCTGGGTGGCTCAGTCTGTTGAGCGTCTGACTTCTGCTCAGGTTATGATCTCATGGCTGTGGGTTTGAGTCCACGCTGCGCTCTGTGCTGGCAGCTCAGAGCCTGGAGCCTGCTTCGGATTCTGTGTCTCCCTCTCTCTGCCCCTCCCCTCCCCTGCTCGTGCTCTGTCTCTCTCTCTCAAAATAAATAGACATTAAATTTAAAAAATAATAATAAAAAGGGGGGAAGCTGTAGGGCAATGTGAATTGCCTGGCTTTCACTGCCACTGGAGTAGCTAGGTTTGAGTTGTATTTTGATAGCCTCTGGAGAATATCTTCTGGAATGGTAGTTACTTCTGGAGGTGTAGATGTTCTCAGCAGATTCTCATAAGAAGAAATTACAGGAGAAGAGGGATCTGCAAAACTCTCAAAACACTTCTCTGAATTAAAACGAGTGATGTACAATCTTTCATTTCCAAATCATTTGATGAACTGTTTGTTTCTGATAATGGATAATTTGTGGATCCCAAAGCTGTACTGTTCTTCGTAGAAGGAATTTTCAAACCAGGAGTGCAGAATGTGGGTGCCAAAGGAGAATCTGTATAGTTGCCATCATTTTTTTTCAACTGCTGGATTATGAGGCCAGGAGTAGCAAAGAAACGATCACTGGTCCATGGTTCTGATTCTATAGGCTTCTCATTTTTATTCTCCTTAGGTGTAATCCTGCTCTGAGGGATCTTCCCGGACAAGTCAGTGAGGGCAGGGGGTATCCGCTCCAACACGTTCCCATAGCACAGAGCTGTTCAGCAAGTGTGCACTGGGCACCTATTGGGGCCCAGCACTTCACCAACTGTCTGAGAGTAAGTGGTCACTTCTGCAAGGAATTTATAGTCTGACTGAGATGACCAATGCCAATATTGACTTTCAATAGGAATGATTATTTGTGTCTATTAATATGTAAATATACATACAATTTATGAATAAATCTCCTAGCACAGAATGCTATAACTTACAGATGAAGGGATTACTCTGCCCTTTCTGAGTCTTCAGAGGGATGGCCTTCTTAAGGAAGAAGATGCTGCCTGAGACAAGTATTGAAAGAACAAACTTTTTCTGACTAGTGTTAAAAAACAAACAAAACCCCAAAACATCTTCTTTTAACTGTATATTAAAAATGCCACAGTTTGAATAGAGCCACTGTCAACACTAGAATGTAAACCCCACGAGGATGTTTGTCTATGTTCACTGCTATCTGCCTCATGCCAATGGTCATACTTGGTACACAGTGGTTCTCGTTTGTCAAACGAATTAATGAATGACTAGAGAGACCCTGTCTGTGAAGTATTAGGTAGGAGACTTTGTATTCTCCCTTTGAGTCACAGAACAAGTACTGTGGGAATCCTGGACGTAGTCGAGTTCAAATTCTCCTGCTCAAAAACTAAGGCCCAGGGAGTCAAGTAATCCACTCAAGGCAATCCAGGAAGCCAGGTCTAGAACAGGGGGTAGGGCTCCTATTTCCTAACTCCTTACCCAGTTGTTCTCTTTATGACCCAATGGCACTTCCCCAGAAGTACCAGATGGCCACAACTCATCTTTCACTCATCAGACCTTCTCAAGTGCCAGGAATGAATCCGATTCCAGAAGGTTAAGGGAAACGGAGACACAGGAGAGATTTTTCTCTCCAACTGCTGTATCTGTGTCTGGCTTCCCTGGAGACCAATAGATTTAGTTGTTATAGGTCCTTCTCCAAGGAATGAAGAAGAAATAAAGTAGCAATAAATAGGCAGATATAAATTGTGTAATATAAACACATTCTCTAAGTAGTTACTTCTATTATTTCCCAAGCAGACCAACCATGCTGAGTAGCCCAATTGGTCTTCAACAGGAATTTGCCCTGAACATCTCAAGAGTTCCTTATTGTTCTTATGGGTGCATTTTGAACACACAGATATTCATAAATATAACATGAATATGTATTCATACAATATATGAATGTTTATGAAATGGATGTATAATTTATAAATTATTATTTTATTAAACATAAAAGATATAGATAGATAGATCCAACAACCCAGAATTTTAAGTTTTAGGAATAAAATATGACTTTCCCGTAACACCCTCTAGTCTTTGCATAATGCTATTATCTCAAAGTAAACTCTGCCACCTTTCTTTAAAAAAAAAATTGTTTTAATGTTTATTTATTTTTGAAGGACAGAGAGACAGACTGTGAGCAGGGGAGGGGCAGAGAGAGAGGGAGACATAGAGTCCGAAATGAGCTCCAGGCTCTGAGCTGTCAGCACAGAGCCTGACACAGGGCTCGAACTCACAAACTGCAAGATCATGAGCTGAGCTGAAGTCAGATGCTTAAAGGACTGAGCCACTCAGGCACCCCTGCCACCCTTTCTAAGTAGGGACTTTCCTCAACCTTACTAGGTTTTTTCCCTTTTTAAACTTAACTTCGTGTCTACTAGTTTGAATTTTCAGGTCTTAGTTGTTTGTGAATTCTACCTCCTAAATATATCTCAAAACTGCCCAGTTTTGTCCATCTCTAGTCACAAGCTAGGTCAATCCACTATCACCTCTCAGTTAAGACTAATGAAATAACTTCCCAATTCTATTTCCTCCCTCCATGCTTTTCCCACACAGTAGTTAGAACCATCTCTTAAAAAAAAGAATCATATAACTCTTTTGTTTACACTCACTAATTCTTGCCACAGCTCATAAGGTAAAGACCAGAGTCTTTGGTGTGGTGAACAGGCCCTTCAGGATCTGTCTTCTGCCTTCTGCCTTCTCACCAGCTTCCTCTTGGGCATGCTCCTCCTGGATCTTTGCATTTCAGTCACTTTCTTTCAGCTCCTGAGAGCAGTCAGTGTCCTTTGCACATGTTGTTTCAACTTCCTGCAATGCTCTCTAGTATGGTGCTTTCCTCCACCCCATACACGTCCTTTGCCCAGTCATTTTCTACCTATCCCTCAGAGTTCAGCTCAATCAGCACCCCTTCTAGAAAGCCTTTCTCCCTCTTTGGATAAGTCAGGTGACTTGTCATATCCTCTCTTAGCAATTCGTTTTCCTCCTTTTTAGCACTTACCGTAATTGTAATTTAAAAATTATGGTATTAGTTCTTCAACATTTGTCTAACCCAATAGAATGTAAGTTCTGTCAGAGCCAGATTATTCATCACTGTCACGACTTCGGCAGAAATAAATACCTCTGGAATGAATACAGAAAATAAGAATAATTTTTTAAACCAAAGGTGTTTATTACAAAAGGGAAAAGTCAGTAAGGAAAGCGAGGTCACAGTTTTAAGTAAACATAAATCTACACTGAGAAACAGTACTAGACACTGCCCTAAATGAAAATCCACACAGACACACACACTCGCACTTACACTGGGTACCTCTCAGAAAACGGATAAAAGGAAAACATTTGCACCTCCCGTGAGAGAAATCTCGATAAGCAGGAAGGAAGCAGGCAGGGTCTTAGATCAGGTGACTGGTAGTTGAGGGCTTGGCCACCAACTGAGGGAGATACAACCTCACCCTAGCTAGGCAACTGGGGCTCACCTCCTCTGGAGGGTCTTCCAAGCTGCCTCCCCATGAACTTGGCTGATGCCAGAGAAGCACTGAGACGGATAAAACTTGCTGGGACACACCAGGTTCCTGGAGCTAGAGACAGGTAGAAGCCTGAGGTTCTCTCCAGATCAGGTACCTGGGTGGGGAAGGAGTGATTTCAGCAGCTGAGCCTCACCCAGAGGCCCAGCATTCTGCCTCAGAGCAGCACTGTGCAGTGGGGAGGTGACCGTGGATGTCAAGGAAAAAGCAACACGCGGTGTCTTTGGCGGCTGTCAGTGCCTAGGGGCAGAATAAGTGAAGTGTATGACACACTCCTCCCTCAACTCCTAGCTGTTCATCAAGAAGCTGAATGGACTAGTGAGGCAGAACCTCTAGTCCCAAGATCCTCTGATACTGTTGCTTTTCTGGTACAATTGTACTCAGGCTGGTGGCTTGGGAAGACCAAATCTAATCCCATCGAAAAATATTTCAATAAGGTTATTAATTTATAGCTATGTTATAAACTATGACTCTATTGTTTGTAGGATCTTAGGGATTCTACAAAAGAAGTATATGGGTAATTATTTATTAGGAGCTCGCATCAAAAAAAATACCAACTGTCTATCTTTTTATGGTATTTGATGTTCTTTTTTTTTAACTTGTGACAGAAGAGGGTTCATCTGGTTGGGTAGATTTTTTAAAAAAAATTTTTAATGTTTATTTATTTTTGAGAGAGAGAGAGAGACAGAGAGAGAGAGAGAGTGAGCAGGGGAGGAGCAGAGAGACAGGGAGACACAGAATCTGAAGCAGGCTCCAGGCTCCAAGCTGTCAGCACAGAGCCCGATGTGGGGCTCAAACTCACAAGCTGTGAGATCATGACCTGAGCCGAAGTCGGACACCCAACTGTCTGAGCCATCCAGGCGCCCCTGGTTGGGTAGATTTGTAACTCGACTTTCGGCTAACAGTGAATACTCATCTCGATTGTGCTAACCCACACAGCTACACGAAATAAAAGACTGGTTACAGAGAAGATTCTTGACCAAAGATAAGTGAATATTCATAGGAATGTGATGTACAGCTTGAGAACTTATTTGTGAATTAAAAGTTAATTAAAGGATGTCCACAATGGCTGATTTACCACAGAGCATCCGGTCTTTCCCTGTGTGAACCATTTTATGCATTTCAGTGAGGGGGCAGTGGAGCTGGTGGGAGCTGAAGGGCCCTCTCTAGGGGTTCATTGCAGAAAGATGAGCAAAGAGGAAGGAAAGAAGCCTGGATCTTGGAGAAACCACAGGATGCCCCTTGGAAACGTGCAAAATGATTGGGAAGAATCTAAGTGGGGTTGGATTTTGTAGAGAGTAGAGGGGGAGTGGGTGGTAGGGGAAGGCTAGATCAAGGCATATGTAGGATTTGGGATTATGTAGTGGTTTTTTCTTTTTTCTGTCTATTTTTCATGTTATGCTTTACTTGATGTGACCTGAAAAAGACAAGCCAGCTAAATTTATATTCCCCAGTGAGTACGGATAGGCACATAGGCGCTCTATGCATGTTTACTGATTTGAAATGAATAGAACAGGGAAAGTTTCTGTCTAGAGTGTTTAAGAATATATTCAAAACAATGGCTCCTATCAATTGAACTACACGTTGCACATTATGCTACCTGTTTCACATTTCATCCTAACTAATCTCAGGTGAATGTTTTTAAGTTCCTGTTTTACAGGGAAGGATATCGAGGCTCAGAGAGGTTAAGTCACTCGTCTAAGTTACAGCCAGTAAGTGGCAAAGCCAAGGGTCAAATTAAGAATTGACTGATTCCACAGCCTGTGTTCCACTTTCCCATGCTGTTCTGTTTATCTGCGTTACTAAGACTACTCAGAAGTAAGATCACTTTCCCGAGTGATATTAATCAGATTTCCTGTGGAATCATTACTTATATATATTTATTCTCTAATGTGTGAACTCCTAGGGTAGAGAGAGCTGTCTAATTCATCTTTTGTCCCTACTGCTTAGCACGATGACTGGTACATAATAATAATAGCTTTCATTGAGTATTAGTGTTAAACACAGTTCAAAGTGCTTTATGTACATTAACTTAATCCTCACAATAACTTTATAAGCTATACACTATTATTATCTTCATTCTACAGATAAAGAAATGGAGCCACAAAGAGGCTAAGTAATTTGCTCAATTTATCATAGAGGCTTTTAGTGTTCACCCTTCCCTGGGTCTCCTCTCTATCTAAGCATGTGGGAGGATGATTTTCTTACCCTCTTGGAGTTAGGTGGTCTTGTGACAATAAGCAATGAGTAGAATTGATATGCGTCACTTCTGTGCTATGAGTCACTTCTTCGCTGAAGCATTTCTTTTTATTTGAGAGAGAGAGAGAAAGAGAGAGCACAAGCATGAGCAGGGGAGGAGCAGAGGGAAAGGGAGATAGAGCCTTAAGCAGGCTCCATGTCCAGTAGGGAGCCTGACTCCAGGCTTAGTCTCACAACCATGAAATCACAACCCGAGCTGAAATCAAGAGTTGGATGCTCAGCTAACTGAGCCACCCAGACACCCCTGAAGCATTGGGTTGCTGGTATGAGACCCTCCAGTACTCAAGATCCTGACATGTATATACACAGCTAAAGATGCTAGAGTCTCTATCACCCTGGATCGCTGAGTGATTATGTAGGGCACAGCTCTCTCCCTCACGTGGGAAATGTAGCTTGAGTAGGAATATATCAAGGTGTTTAAAAAAAATTTTTTTTTTTTTATTTTTTTAAAAAAAATTTTTTTTTTCAACGTTTATTTATTTTTGGGACAGAGAGAGACAGAGCATGAACGGGGGAGGGGCAGAGAGAGAGAGGGAGACACAGAATCGGAAACAGGCTCCAGGCTCTGAGCCATCAGCCCAGAGCCCGACGCGGGGCTCGAACTCACGGACCGCGAGATCGTGACCTGGCTGAAGTCGGACGCTCAACCAACTGCGCCACCCAGGCGCCCCTAAAAAAATTTTTTTTTAACAAGGTATTTTAAGTAACAGAGATTTCAGTTGTCATCTGTTACACATGGTACAGACTTAAATATATAGCCCCTCCCCCAAACTCAATTAGTTGAAAATCTAATCCCCAATGTGATGGTATTTCGAGGTGGTAGGGACTTTGGTGGTGACTAGATCATGAGGGCAGATCCCTTTCATGAGTGGTATTAGCACCCTTATAAAAGAGACCCCAGCGAGCTCCCTAGCCTCTTCTGCCGTGGATGACACAGTGAGAAGATAGCTGTTTATTAACCATGAAGTGGGCTCTCACCAGATAGTGAATCTGTTAGTGCCTTGATCTCAGACTTCCAGCTTCCAGAACTGTGGGAGAGAAATGTTTGTTATTTATAGGCTGCCCAATCTATGGTATTTTTGTTACAGCAGCCCAAACTGACTGAGACACCATAGCAAATCTAACTTATCTTGACTGTTACATGGGATCAGAACTCTGGTAAGTGATAGAGATTTAAATCCAGGCAGTTGGCTTTGAAGTCCATGCCTTAAATCACTGCCCCATACTAAGTAGTAAGTGTCAACTGAATGAATGACAACTAAGTGAATAAATAAATACAAGGCCTCTGTTATTCACTCATGCTTAGTGATCAGAATCTAGCTTTGATGGGGGTTGAATACTTTCCTTTTTCTAAGAGTATGCTCTCATTTCATCTTGACACATGGGACAAGTGAGATGAAGAGATCCGATCACGCCAACATTTATCTCGACCTTGTCTTTTGAAGACATTTAGCTAAGTTAGCTTTCAGATCTCATTAAAATTGAAACACTTGGTTATTTCAATTCAGTCATTTTTGACTCTGTATTTGAAATGACAACACTATAAATCAAATGTAACTTTAATCACAATTGGACTCTTCGATAACTAACAAAAGGCACAGTCAATTTGGTAATAAAAAGACAGTTCTCCATAGATGCTTTTGAATTTATTTTGAAAATTGTAAATAATAAAAAAAAAAATCTAGCAACATTTCAGAGACTAACATGCAGGCAAAAGTAACTCATATTTCAAACTACCTATTGCTGCTTTCATTTTTACATTATCTTTATAGTTTCTTTTATGTGATTGTAATCAGATTATGTCTTTATATATTATTTTACTTAATATTATAAATATTTTTCAAAATTTCTTTAAAAAAATTTTTTTTAACGTTTATTTTTGAGAGAGACAGAGTGCGAGTGGGGGAGGGGCAGAGAGAGAGAGAGAGAGAGAGAGAGAGAGAGAGAGAGACACAGAATCCTAAGCAGGCTTCAGGCTC
The DNA here is from genome assembly GCF_022837055.1 of Prionailurus viverrinus. NCBI lineage: Eukaryota > Metazoa > Chordata > Mammalia > Carnivora > Felidae > Prionailurus > Prionailurus viverrinus. Next base: position 68,488,149 of record NC_062570.1, on the reverse strand, counting down.
TGAGCTGTCAGCACAGAGTGCAACACGGGGCTCGAACTCACGAACCGCGAGATCTTGACCTGAGCTGAAGTCGACGCTTCTGATAGCCATCCAGGCGCCTCTATTTTTCAAAATTTCTTAAAACAGGAGTTCATACGGGGTGCCTGGGTGGCTCAGTCGGTTAAGGGGCCGACTTCAGCTCAGGTCATGATCTCACAGTTTGTGGGTTTGATCCCTGCATTGAGCCCTGTGCTGACAGCTCAAGGATTCTGTGTCTCCCTCTCTCTGCCCCACCCTCCCCAGCTCATGCTCTGTCTCTCTCTCTCAAAAATAAATAAACGTTAAAAAAACACAACAAAACCAAGAGTTCATAGTTATGGCGTCAAAGCACCATTATTTATTTATTTATTTATTGTTTTTTTTTTTTTTTTAAGTTTATTTATTTTGAGAGAGAGAGAGAGAGGGAGGAGAGCGAGCGCACGCGCTGGGGAGGGACAGAGAAAGAAGGAGAGAGGGAATCCCAAGTAGGCTCTATGCTGACAGCCCAGAGCCTGACTTGAGGCTTACAAACTGCAAGATCATTCATTACCTGAGCTGAAATCAAGAGTTGGATGCTTAACTGACTGAGTCACCCAGATGCTCCCACCATAATTTAATTAATCAGTCTCACAGTTTGGGACATCTATGTAGATACCTTGCTTTGTTTTTTAACTTATTAAAAACAGACTGATGTGAATAGGTTTATTGTACAGTTTGTTAAAGAGCACATATGACTTTGGTGTGTGACATTGAAGAAAAGTCAACTTTATCTATTTGCAGTTTATAGGACAGGTAAAAATATCTAATTAGAATCTACTGTCTTCTACATTGACAAGTCATGGAAGGAGATATAGGGCCAGGATCAGACCCAGTTTTCTTGACATTTGATTGCATTCTGTGTTCTCATGTCTTATGGGTGACAGCATTTGTTATGTCAAAGTGTATTAGTCAGCTTGGGCTGCCATAACAAAATACTATTGACTGGGTGGCTTAAATAATAGGAATTAATTTTTTCACAGTTCTGGAGGCTGGAAGGTCAAAATCAGGGTGTCAGCATGGCCAGGTTCTGGTGAGGGCTCTCTTCGTAGCTTGCCTTCTTTCTGTGTCCTCGGATGGCAGAGAGAGAGAGAGAGAGAGAGAGAGAGAGAGAGAGAGAGAGAGAAAGATCTCTCTTCATATAAGGCCACAGTTCTTTGGAATTAGGTCCTACCTTTATTACCTCATTCAACTTTATTTATTTATTTATTTATTTACCTCATTCAACTTTAATTACTTCCTAAAGACCCTACCCAGATACAGTCACACTGGGGGGGGGGGGGTTAGGGCTTCAACATATTAATGTGTGTGGAGGGGGGAGGACACACAGTTCAGCTCATAGCAAAGTGTCACTAAAGAACCACAGTCTAATGGTCAAAGAGAATGGGACCTGATTCAATTTTAACAGGTTTCTAAAATTTACTAGTTTTCTGGGAGACCCCACACACATTTTTTTCTTTTCTTCTGACACTTATGTCAGGTTTACCAAGTTTCCCCTTGGGCCTTACTTAGCACCAGGGAGACCAGATCTCTGACCCCATCCCAGTTACTAAAGTGGCATCTATTTCTGGAATAGTTGTAGTCTGCCCTTTCCCCTTGATTATTTCCCCGTTACTGCATTTGTATTTTTGTTAGCTAATTCATATTTTCTTTCCAGGAAGATATAAAGTAGAAATTAACGAAACAGACAATGATTCCAGAAGTGGTGACCATTTGGTTTCCTTTTTTTATGTACTATCAGTTTATAGTGGTATGTCTATTTTTCACTGGAACATATTGTACTTAACAACAAAGAAACAGTGGCTGATTTTCTTCCTACAGGGGCTTAATATTTTCCCCATATAATATGTATTAGTCTGTGTCTGAGGCTTTTATCTTTTCTAACATGTAAATAACCTTAAGGACTGATTAAGTTTTATCAAACGTAAAACATTCATATCCTTTAAGAAGCCAACATGAATATAATCAATTTGCCAAAAATGCGTGCACCCTGAACTAAGTTGCAAGGTCCTGAATGTACCAGATTATAATGAAAATATCTCCTTAACCATGAATGCAGTGGTTAAAATTTAATGCAACATTAACAGTGAAGTATGGCTCTTCTAATGGTCTCTGCTCCTACTTTCTAAAAGCTAAGGGAGGATTTATGCTACAAACAGGACTCTATATTCATGGAAATATGCAGCTTAGTTTTTAAATATCTCCAGTACATAAAAAGGCCATTTGCTCTGTTTTATGTTTTCATGTATTTATTAGTTTGTAATAACAACCATGACCCCCAGAGGCTGGACATTTTCTGGGAGCTAATGATCTGTCAGGGTTAAAGGCCCAAAGCTTCATGCTGAGAACATTAATCAGTCCACCAGCCCTTAACAGGCAATACCCTCTTCCATCAGTCATTGTGACTCAGGTCCTGCAAGTCAGAGCATGAGGTTTGGAAAGCCTCGACTGTGGGCTGGCTTTGCTGAATACCACAGCACACTGCTAATCATACATGTGTAAACCACTGTCAGAAAATTTGCACTGCAGGGGGCATATCTTCTATGATTGTCACTCTTCTAAAGCCTTGAACCTGTATTTCAAAAATTCAGAATATGGGACAGATCATCATTAACTACCTTTTCAAGCCAATGGTCAAGCAGCATTAAAAATACTGCAAAATGTTTTCATACGATTGAACCCTATTTAAAAAAAAGCATTTTTTGACAATTTTAAAACTATGATGGATTTTGTAAACAGGAAAATCACAATGAGCCCAATATTCCATTGGTTTTGTTTACAACCGTATTACCATTAACTGAACCCGACGTAGGGCAGATGATCTGCCCACGCATACCATACTCCTACATCTCTCTCCCTGGAATCTTTCAGAACACAGACACAGAAAAAACGGGCGACTTTTCGTCTTCAGGCTTGCTCTCCCTGGTTCTAGCTCAACCTTCCAGGGCTTCTTTAGAGTTCTCATCCTCTACAATCTCTCTGTGGCACGTTGACCACTTCCTCCCTCTAGACACTGCATATTTATTCATTCAACAAGAATTTATTTGGCATCTACAATGCGCCACACACTAGTCTCTCCACCTGGTTTTGGTGCTATCTCTATTTCTTACTTCTTACACCTCTCTGACTCCTCTTTACCTTTCCTGTTTCTTCTCCATTCACCCTTGGTGTTACCCAGAGTTCTCTTTTTTGTCCTCCCCCCTCCTTTTTTTTTTTTTTGCAGTTTTTTGAGGGACATTTAACATACCACAAAAATCACCCATTTTAAGCATACAGCTTGATACATTTGGGTAAGGGTGCAGTTGTGCAACCACCATCACAATAAAGTTTTGGAATACTTTCATCACCCCCAAGATTTCCTTCCTGCCCCATCTCCAACCTCAGGCAACCACTGACCTGCTTCTTGTCGCTATTGACTTGCCATTTCTAGAATTTCATATAAATGGCATTATTAAGTATGTTTTCTTTTGTGTCTGGCTTTTTTCTTTTAGCATGACGTTTTTGAGATTCATCCAAGTTATGGAATGTATCAGCAGCGGTTGGCTCCTTTTTATTGCTCAGTAATATTCCGTTGTATGGATATACCACTTTCCTTTTTATCCATCAGTCTTAATCTTTTTAATCACCTTGGCCTCAGTCTTCCAATTTGTTAAAAGGGCACAATACTGGTAACTTACGTGGAACAGAGCCTGGCACCAGTAGGTTTTCTGTCAGCTCATGTTATTACACTGAATTGCTCACTCTTGGGTGGTACGAATGCTTTAACCACACGGAGCTCAAACCAACAACGTACAGGGCCGAACGGTGGGGTCACTACGTCCGTCCTGGCGAGGCCTGGAAGCTGGAATGGAGGACGGGGTGGAGCCGGGAGGGAGGGGCACTCGGCGCGGGAGTAAGGGGGGGAGGGGCGGAAAGGTGGAAGAGCTGGAGCGCAGGGTGAAGAAAGAACCGGGAAGGCGCGCACGGGAGAGCACGGCCTGGGGCGTGGCTTGGGTCGGGGGCGTGGCGCAGGACGCGGCGCGGGTACGTCTGGCCCCCCAGCTTCCGCTCAGCCCCCTTCTGGCGCTGGGGGCCGCCGGAGCCCATTTCCTACGCGGGGCACGCGGCCGGAAGGCCGGGCCGCCTCCCGGTCTCGGGGCTCCTGCGGTGGAGTCCGCACCCCGAGGGTCGCTCGGGAGCGAGTGCACGCCCGTCTCTCGGGGCTGGCCGGGCCGGGTAAGCGGGGGCGGGGCCCAGCCGCCGGTGTCGCCTCAGGTTTGCCCCCTGCCCCTCGGCCTGGTAACAGGGCTGGCGAGCCCGGGCCGTGGGAGGCCCCTGAGGAGCGAAAATCGAGAACCGCCAAATTCTGCGCTTCGAATCCTCGCCCTCTGCCGGAGGGACTGTGGGAGAACGGCGTTCTGGCCAGCTCTGTGATAGGCAGTTAGCGATGAGGGGGCGTGTCTTATATACTAAGTGTGGTGGGCGTTGAGGTTTAAATATGAAGCCGGTCCCAGGCTGATTCTGTAAATGCACAGAAAGTGTTTAGATTTTAAAAACCTCCTCCCGCGTTAGGAGAAGTGAGCCGGGAAATCAAGACAGCATACACACTATCACCAGGGTCCCTCTGTTACCTCAAAAGGGTCAGTTGACTTTCTGGGCTTCCCTTGTCAGCTGTAGAATGGAAGATCCCCGGGGCTTTCAGTTCTGGATTCTGTAAAAGCCTCACCATGTGTGTCCTTACTGGTGGTGGCTGCTAACAGTGACCGGGGCAAAGAGAATGCAAGGTGCTCGCGACTCTGGTGGGGAGACAAGCCCTGTGCTCAGGAGCTGCCAGTCAGCAGAAACTGGGCGAGTCCATCTCAGGGTCAGGGGTAATATAGATTATAGATGTGTACCATCAGGGGATCTGGGCCGACGAAGGAGGAGAGGGCTGTATTTTGGGAAGAGGGAGGTACAGTGTACAAGAGTCAGGATGGCTTGATGAGTCAGTGGGGCCATGGTCACAAGCATATAGAATACTTCCATGACCTTTTCTGGGGTCAGGTCAAGCTCATCATCCTGAGGCTGAGTGGGTGGGTGGCTGGGGTCTCTAGCCCCAGCCAGGCGTTTTAACATGGATGAGTAATTCAAATCTGCCTCATCAGAAAGACCTGTGTGATTGTGATTTGCCTGAAGAGGAGGGGATAAGGGATAGATGATGGTTTGTGGGATTCTTTCAGGGCTGTATTTTACTCATTTGTTTTTCCAAAAGTGCCTAGCAGAGAACGCTGCACACAGTGGATTCTCATTTGTGTTTTTAAAATCTAATTCCAAGGGGCGCCTAGGTGGCTCAGTCGGTTGGGCATCCGACTTCGGCTCATGTCATGATCTCATCGCTTGTGACTTCGAGGCTCCCCCCACCCCGTGCTGACAGCTCAGCCTGGAGCCTGCTTCAGATTCCGTGTCTCCTTCTCTCTGTGCCCCTCCCCCATTCATGCTCTGTCTGTCTCTCTCAAAAGTAAATAAACATGAAAAAAAAAAATTTAAATCTAATGCCAAAATCACAGAATGCAAAGCATGGTGAACTCTCTTTCACACCTTCCCCTGCCCCCCCCCATCTCCCCACCTCCCAGTCTGATAGTAACAATAGAAATCCTTCTCTTGTTCATTCCATCCTTGGTGCCTATAATTCTTTTGATGGTAGACAAAGGCTTTTTTATTACATATTTAGGCCATTCCTGCAATATTGTCCTTAATTCTGGGCAAGAGGGACTTCCTGCAATATTGTCTTCCATACTTTGGAAGAGGGAGTTTGCTGAACTGCAACATGTTCAAGAGAGGATGAGCAACATGATTAGGGGCCTATAAATCATGTCATGAGGAACAGTTGGGCATATTTGAACTGCAGGGACGTGGTACTCAGTGGGGGAGGTGACAGATGTATTTAAATAAAGTGAAAGGCTGCCAGGAGGAGAAGGACTTGTTTCATATTTCTCAAGTGAGGAGAAACCATAGGGGGCTAATTTTGTTTAGCATGACTGAGAACCTTTTAATGATCAGAACAGTCCAGAAATGGAATGGGCTGCCCCAGGAAGCCTTGATTTACAATCAGGGGAGGTGTTTACTCAGACTGGATTCCATGTGTGGCGATTATTATAGGAGAATTGATGCAGCGGGTGAAAAATTAGGGGGAAAGGCCTTCTGAGGTCACTTCCAGACATCTGATATTGTACGTTAAACTTTATTTTATTTGATATATTTTAAATATTTATTTTTGAGAGCGAGAGAGTGTGAGTGGGGAGGAGCAGAGAGAGAGGACAGAGGATCAGAAGTGGGCTCTGGCTGATAGCACAGACCTAGATGTAGGGCTCAAACTCATTAACTGGGAGATCATGATCTGAGCCAAAGTTGGATGCTTAACCAACTGAGCCACCCAGGTACCCCTATATGTTAAATTTTAGTTGAGAATATCTGACCTTGGGGCACCTGGGTGGCTCAGTCGGTTGAGTGTCTGACTTGATCTCAGGTCTGGTCATGATCCCAGGATCATGGGCTCGAACCTGGAAATAGAGCTCGGCATGAAGTCTGCTTAAGATTCTCTCTCTCTGTCTCTGTCTCTGTCTCTGTCTCTGTCTCTCCCTCTTCCCTGCTTGCATGTGTGCTTTATCTCTGTCTCAAATTAAAAAAAAAAAGGCATATCTGACCTCAGCTGATTTACACTGAAGCTTCTTTTTTTTTTTTTTTAACGTTTTATTTATTTTTGAGACAGGGAGAGACAGAGCATGAACAGGGGAGGGTCAGAGAGAGGGAGACACAGAATCTGAAACAGGTTCCAGGCTCTGAGCGGTCAGCACAGAGCCCGACGCGGGGCTCGAACTCACGGACTGCGAGATCATGACCTGAGCCGAAGTCGGCCGCTCAACCGACTGAGCCACCCAGGCGCCCCTGAAGCTTCTTTCTTGAGAGTGGAGGGTTGGGGAGTAGGAATGTCAGGTGAGGGGACTAATAAATTGTAAATAGGGAGGTAGTAGACAAGGTGAGAAAGAGCCCAAGAAAGAGGGCAGTCCTAAAGGAAGGCTGCCCTAGCCACCTCACAGTTTGGTGTTTTGTATTCTGGGGTCATTCTGTTTAGCTTTGGAGATGTGCCATGTGACTTAGTGAGTATATTGGTGCATAGCTTTCTCTCTCTTTCCTTCCTACTAGGTCCTTTCTGTACAGCACACTCTATTTCCTTGTTGCTACTAACCCCGATCAGTTGGAGTGGCAGATTTAAAGATGAAATGACAAGCAGTTTAAATTAACCAGTGGAATCTAGACTTGTGTTCTATTTTTATTCCTTCCCTGTTATTGTGTAAGTCAGTAGGTAGACATTTGATTCACATACCCAATGTGCTTCTCTTGCCTTGGCTTTTAGTTGGTTTTGTCAGCCTTATTTGATTTTGTTTTGATTGGAGTCCAGCTTCATTGTCTGGAGTTTATCTTCACGTAATACAATGTACTAAAGGCAAAGCTATCCTGCCTGCAACCACTGCCTGATGGTCGACATTTCCCCTCTCAGTTTACATTACAGCCGCATCTGGCACATCACATAACATCCTTTTTCATTATTATTGATATGAGATGTGAAAACATTTTGAAAGTGGAAACACCATACAAGTGTAAATTACTATTATAGGTAATATGCAGGTCTTAGGAGGGGGACTTTACATAGATATTTGTTAGTACCTCATAGCAGGACATGACTTTGTTGGTTTTGTAATATGTTATTAGATGGCCACAGCTGTTATTGTAAATTGGCATCTTTAGTTTTTGGTGATTTGATGGGTCTATAGTTTTAAAATGATGTTTCTTCTAGGTGCATGATCCCCAGGTGAAGTTTCATCTTTGATCCTCTGCTTTCTTAAAACATCACATACCTCTTTGATATACTCTATGAAACAGAAACATTCTCTTCTTTAAACTTCACTAAATTGGCAAGTTGGAAGCAAACCTTTTTTTCTGCTTAAAAATCAAATCACAGGCTGCACTTTGTTTAGGGAGCACATGCTTAGGAAAGTGATCATTTCTACCTAAAGTACATCAAGTCACTACCAGTTACAGCTTAATTATCTTACAGTGTTGTTAGACATATCCAAAACTACTTGTATTGAAATCAGAGTATTGTAATATGTACTATCTGTAATATTAGTAAAAGAATATTGCATAGTTACTCTTTGATAAAATCATCTTTATCTGACCACCTGTTATGTACTTGCTCATATAGTAGTTCAATTTTTTTTTTCTTTTCAAGGACTTATAGCTCCCTTCTCCAATGAACCTTTTTTGAGGTATGACCAAAGATAGCACCTACTGTAGGTTTGTACGCCTATGGTGATGACTTAAACGTTTATAATGTGGTGAATGGAGCTTACTTTTGTCTGTCTTAAGTATCATCAGTTGTAACCAGGTGAGCACCAGTTTGAAAACTCTGATGGCTGTAAAGGAAAATTTAGAACAAGTCGTCATCAAAGAAAGCATAAAGCTGGACAATCAAATAAGAAGTGGAAGTCTCCCTTAATCATCAGAATATACCTCAGCTATATCAGGAAAGTGAAAATGATATTATATTCAGAAGACGAGAATATTTTGAAAAATATCTCAAATATTTTCATGCCTTGTCTTGCAAAAAGAATAAAACTCCTAAAAACAAAAATTCTAAACATGACAAAAAGAGTGTAGGCAATATCAAACCAACCAAAGATGACATTTATCAGTATCAAGCTTTTTCTTTCATCTTTATTCTTTTTCTTTAAGTTTGTTTTGAGAGAGAGAGAGCGTGCATAGTGGGAGAGGGGCAGAGAGAGAGAGGGAGAGAGAGAGAATCCCAAGCAGGCTCCAGGCTCATTGCAGAGCTCTTGAGGGGCTTGATCCCATGACCCTGGGATTATGACCTGAGCCGAAATCAAGAGTCAGACAGTCAACCTACTGAGCCACCCAGGCACTCCAAGAAAAACACATTTAAAAAGTCTTAGGTAAGGGGCACCTGGGTGGCTCAGTTGGTTAAACATCTGACTCTCCATTTTGGCTCAGGTCATGATCTCAGGGGTTCATGGGATCGAACCCCTCATATGGCTCCGTGCTGTCAGTGAAGCCTGGTTGGGATTGTCTCTCTCCTTCTTTCTCTGCTCCTCCCCTGCTCACGCGCGCACACTCCCTCTCTCTCTCTCAATGTAAATAAATAAACTTAAAAAAAGAGTCATAGGCAAGACCTCTTGTCAGACATAACTTATAAGGTTTTACAGAAACCTCATCTCTCCCCAGGAAAGTAAAACAACACACGACCAAAAGAGCTATGTGAGTATTTATATGTTTGCCTATCAGGATGAACACCGCAAACATCAGGTAGCCAGTACTTATAGATAATTGCAGTGAAGCTCTTAAAACTGCTTCTTGCTGTTTTGTTGATAGGATCCTAGCAGATTCCAGAAAACAGAAAAGGGCACACAAAGGAAATCATTGTTGGCCTTGTATTAGGAGTTGCCATCCCTGAAATAAACAGCTGGCCTCAGAGCATAGAGCTTCCTTTGTCGTCCTGCCCATCTGTGCTGGAATTGAAAACATGTAACTCAGATGAATTTTGGGTGGAGAGTCTGAAAGATAAGCAGGTTTCTCAAACAGGCACATCAAGCCCTAGAAAAATAGGCAGTAGTTTTGATCACAGTCAGGAGATGTTTCTAACTCAGAGGACTTTTATTTTTCCTGATTGAGGCTTTCCCCCAGTTGTCATTGTAGTCAATGCAGTTAATTTGTCTTTAGCAACTCCCAAACATTTTAGGGACAGAAGTAGGAAAGGGAATCACCATTCTGTGATTCTGCAGAAATTTAGCAAGTATTTAGGTGGAGAAACAGTTCGAACCACCTTACTTAGGGCAACTTAAGATCCTCTAAGAGAATCAGAAGTCATGTGGGCACCTAAGAGGGGGCCAGTCAGACAGATTTCTTGAGTTCTTCAGCCATGGCTACCTCCTTGTTCTTCAGAAAGAAAGATTTGGATGAAAGCCTGTGGATTTGAGTTGGACTGGAGGAAGCAGAACTTGGTTAAGAGGGGCTGAGTGTATTTTCTAACCGGCTGGATGCTAGTGATGGAATACATAGGACTTCTAAAAATGTTTTGGAGACCGTGAGCCTTTTAGAAGATAATGATGAAGACTCTGGTATGATGACTGCAATCCTTAGTAATTATAGCCAGAAGGGAAAATGTGTTTGCATCAGGTTGCTGATTAGATAAAAATATATTCAACAAAATGGAATTAATGATTTTTCTTAAAAAGTTACCTTGATAACAAATATTCTTAGAAAGCTGTTAGTGAAAATAACTAAGACAAAGAACATTTCCAGCCTAGAAATTATGCAGGAATGTGAGCAAATCCAAATTTAAAGCAGAGTTTTTTAGATTTTATGTTTCACTGGGTTTTTTTATTAAGAAAATAAAAATCTTGGCATGATACACGCTTGTGAATTTTAACATTTTGTTGTAAAATGAAAATGGGCTGGGGAAATGTGGCAACCGTAATTTCTTGGGATTTTAATATCAAGTTACCAACAAATATAGATAAGGCAATGTTAGCTGACCTCAATTTTGAATGAGAATAGAAAATACTGTTGTCCACCTTTTTAAAAAAAAGTTTTAAAAATATATAGTTATCTCAGTGTGATCATATCTATGAAACAGCTGAATAGTAAAAAAAAAAAAATTGTTCATGACGGTTTACAAAGAGGGATTTTTGGCAAATGTAAAAATGACCATATTTTAATTTTTCCCCCAAAAGTTTTGATGTCTCGTAAACAACCTGTGCCTAGGTTTCCTTAACACATGAGAAATATTTATTTATTTATTTATTTTTTATTTTTTTTTTTATTATTTTTTAATTTTTTTTTTTCTGAAATTTATTGACAAATTGGTTTCCATACAACACCCAGTGCTCATCCCAAAAGGTGCCCTCCTCAATACCCATCACCCACCCTCTCCTCCCTCCCACCCCCCATCAACCCTCAGTTTGTTCTCAGTTTTTAACAGTCTCTTATGCTTTGGCTCTCTCCCATTCTAACCTCTTTTTTTTTTTTTTTTTTTCCTTCCCCTCCCCCATGGGTTCCTGTTAAGTTTCTCAGGATCCACATAAGAGTGAGACCATATGGTATCTGTCTTTCTCTGTATGGCTTATTTCACTTAGCATCACACTCTCCAGTTCCATCCACGTTGCTACAAAAGGCCATATTTCATTTTTTCTCATTGCCATGTAATATTCCATTGTGTATATAAACCACAATTTCTTTATCCATTCATCAGTTGATGGACATTTAGGCTCTTTCCATAATTTGGCTATTGTTGAGAGTGCTGCTATGAACATTGGGGTACAAGTGGCCCTATGCATCAGTGCTCCTGTATCCCTTGGATAAATTCCTAGCAGTGCTATTGCTGGGTCATAGGGTAGGTCTATTTTTAATTTTCTGAGGAACCTCCACACTGCTTTCCAGAGCGGCTGCACCAATTTGCATTCCCACCAACAGTGCAAGAGGGTTCCCGTTTCTCCACATCCTCTCCAGCATCTATAGTCTCCTGATTTGTTCATTTTGGCCACTCTGACTGGCGTGAGGTGATACCTGAGTGTGGTTTTGATTTGTATTTCCCTGATAAGGAGCGACGCTGAACATCTTTTCATGTGCCTGTTGGCCATCCGGATGTCTTCTTTAGAGAAGTGTCTATTCATGTTTTCTGCCCATTTCTTCACTGGGTTATTTGTTTTTTGGGTGTGGAGTTTGGTGAGCTCTTTATAGATTTTGGATACTAGCCCTTTGTCCGATATGTCATTTGCGAATATCTTTTCCCATTCCGTTGGTTGCCTTTTAGTTTTGTTGGTTGTTTCCTTTGCTGTGCAGAAGCTTTTTATCTTCATAAGGTCCCAGTAATTCACTTTTGCTTTTAATTCCCTTGCCTTTGGGGATGTGTCGAGTAAGAGATTGCTACGGCTGAGGTCAGAGAGGTCTTTTCCTGCTTTCTCCTCTAAGGTTTTGATGGTTTCCTCACATTTAGGTCCTTTATCCATTTTGAGTTTATTTTTGTGAATGGTGTGAGAAAGTGGTCTAGTTTCAACCTTCTGCATGTTGCTGTCCAGTTCTCCCAGCACCATTTGTTAAAGAGGCTGTCTTTTTTCCATTGGATGTTCTTTCCTGCTTTGTCAAAGATGAGTTGGCCATACGTTTGTGGGTCTAGTTCTGGGGTTTCTATTCTATTCCATTGGTCTATGTGTCTGTTTTGGTGCCAATACCATGCTGTCTTGATGATGACAGCTTTGTAGTAGAGGCTAAAGTCTGGGATTGTGATGCCTCCTGCTTTGGTCTTCTTCTTCAAAATTCCTTTGGCTATTCGGGGCCTTTTGTGGTTCCATATGAATTTTAGGATTGCTTGTTCTAGTTTCGAGAAGAATGCTGGTGCAATTTTAATTGGGATTGCATTGAATGTGTAGATAGCTTTGGGTAGTATTGACATTTTGACAATATTTATTTTTCCAATCCATGAGCAGGGAATGTCTTTCCATTTCTTTAAATCTTCTTCAATTTCCTTCAGAAGCTTTCTATAGTTTTCAGCATACAGATCCTTTACATCTTTAGTTAGATTTATTCCTAGGTATTTTATGCTTCTTGGTGCAATTGTGAATGGGATCAGTTTCTTTATTTGTCTTTCTGTTGCTTCATTGTTAGTGTATAAGAATGCAACTGATTTCTGTACATTGATTTTGTATCCTGCAACTTTGCTGAATTCCTGTATCAGTTCTAGCAGACTTTTGGTGGAGTCTATCGGATTTTCCATGTATAATATCATGTCATCTGCAAAAAGCGAAAGCTTGACTTCATCTTTGCCAATTTTGATGCCTTTGATTTCCTTTTGTTGTCTGATTGCTGATGCTAGAACTTCCAGCACTATGTTAAACAGCAGCGGTGAGAGTGGGCATCCTTGTCGTGTTCCTGATCTCAGGGAAAAAGCTTTCAGTTTTTCCCCGTTGAGGATGATGTTAGCTGTGGGCTTTTCATAAATGGCTTTTATGATCTTTAAGTATGTTCCTTCTATCCCGACTTTCTCAAGGGTTTTTATTAAGAAAGGGTGCTGGATTTTGTCGAAGGCCTTTTCTGCATCGATTGACAGGATCATATGGTTCTTCTCTCTTTTTTTGTTAATGTGATGTATCACGTTGATTGATTTGCGAATGTTGAACCAGCCCTGCATCCCAGGAATGAATCCCACTTGATCATGGTGAATAATTCTTTTTATATGCCGTTGAATTCGATTTGCTAGTATCTTATTGAGAATTTTTGCATCCATATTCATCAGGGATATTGGCCTGTAGTTCTCTTTTTTTACTGGGTCTCTGTCTGGTTTAGGAATCAAAGTAATACTGGCTTCATAGAATGAGTCTGGAAGTTTTCCTTCCCTTTCTATTTCTTGGAATAGCTTGAGAAGGATAGGTATTATCTCTGCTTTAAACGTCTGGTAGAACTCCCCTGGGAAGCCATCTGGTCCTGGACTCTTCTTTGTTGGGAGATTTTTGATAACCGATTCAATTTCTTCGCTGGTTATGGGTCAGTTCAAGCTTTCTATTTCCTCCTGATTGAGTTTTGGAAGCGTGTGGGTGTTCAGGAATTCGTCCATTTCTTCCAGGTTGTCCAATTTGTTGGCATATAATTTTTCATAGTATTCCCTGATAATTGTTTGTATCTCTGAGGGATTGGTTGTAATAATTCCATTTTCATTCATGATTTTATCTATTTGGGTCATCTCCCTTTTCTTTTTGAGAAGCCTGGCTAGAGGTTTGTCAATTTTGTTTATTTTTTCAAAAAACCAACTCTTGGTTTCGTTGATCTGCTCTACAGTTTTTTTAGTTTCTATATTGTTTATTTCTGCTCTGATCTTTATTATTTCTCTTCTTCTGCTGGGCTTAGGCTGCCTTTGCTGTTCTGCTTCTAGTTCCTTTATGTGTGCTGTTAGATTTTGTATTTGGGATTTTTCTTGTTTCTTGAGATAGGCCTGGATTGCAATGTATTTTCCTCTCAGGACTGCCTTTGCTGCGTCCCAAAGCATTTGGATTGTTGTATTTTCATTTTCGTTTGTTTCCATATATTTTTTAATTTCTTCTCTAATTGCCTGGTTGACCCACTCATTCGTTAGTAGGGTGTTCTTTAACCTCCATGCTTTTGGAGGTTTTCCAGACTTTTTCCTGTGGTTGATTTCAAGCTTCATGGCATTGTGGTCTGAAAGTAAGCATGGTATAATTTCAATTCTTGTAAACTTATGAAGGGCTGTTTTGTGACCCAGTATATGATCTATCTTGGAGAATGTTCCATGTGCACTCGAGAAGAAAGTATATTCTGTTGCTTTGGGATGCAGAGTTCTAAATATATCTGTCAAGTCCATCTCATCCAATGTCTCATTCAGGGCCCTTGTTTCTTTATTGACCGTGTGTCTAGATGATCTATCCATTTCTGTAAGTGGTGTATTAAAGTCCCCTGCAATTACCACATTATTATCAATAAGGTTGCTTATGTTTATGAGTAATTGTTTTATATATTTGGGGGCTCCGGTATTCGGTGCATAGACATTTATAATTGTTAGCTCTTCCTGATGGATAGACCCTGTGACTATTATATAATGTCCTTCTTCATCTCTTGTTACAGCCTTTAATTTAAAGTCTAGTTTGTCTGATATAAGTATGGCTACTCCAGCTTTCTTTTGGCTTCCAGTCGCATGATAAATAGTTCTCCATCCCCTCACTCTCAATCTAAAGGTGTCCTCAGGTCTAAAATGAGTCTCTTGTAGACAGCAAATAGATGGGTCTTGTTTTTTTATCCATTCTGATACCCTATGTCTTTTGGTTGGCGCATTTAATCCATTTACATTCAGTGTTATTATAGAAAGATACGGGTTTAGAGTCATTGTGATGTCTGTATGTTTTATGCTTATAGTGATGTCTCTGAGAAATATTTATTTAAATAAAACCTAGAGTTTGGTCCTTAGCTATTAAATTATAACTGTGCTTATTCTAAAACATTATCCAATTTAGAAATATGAGTACTTTTGTATAAATAGATGATTGCTTAAATTCTCGATTATATCACCTAGTCTTTTTTGCTGTGGTTTAAGCAGTAAAATTTATGTTATTCCAAATACTATTTTTTTTAATTTAACTTGTTTTATTATTTATTTATTATTAAAAAAAATTTTTTTAATGTTTATTTATTTTTGAGACACAGAGCATGAACGGGGGAGGGTCAGAGAGAGGGAGACACAGAATCTGAAATAGGCTCCAGGCTCTGAGCTGTCAGCACAGAGCCTGACGCGGGGCTCGAACTCACGGACCGCGAGATCACGACCTGAGCCGAGGTCGGATGCCCAACTGACTGAGCCACCCAGGTGCCCCTTATTATTTATTTTTTAAAAATTTACATCCAAATTAGTTAGCATGTAGTACAACAATGATTTCAGGAGTAGATGCCCTAGTGTCCCTTACCTAATTAGCCCATTCCCCCTCCCACAACCCCTCCAGTAACCCTCAGTTTGTTCTCCATATTTATGAGTCTCTTCTGTTTTGTGCCCCTCCCTGTTTTTATATTATTTTTGTTTCCCTTCCCTTATGTTCATCTGTTTTATCTCTTAAAGTCCTCATATGAGTGAAGTCATATGATTTTTGTCTTTCTCTGACTAATTTTACTTAGCAGAATACCCTCCAGTTCCTTCCACATAGTTGCAAATGGCAAGATTTCATTCTTTTTGATTGCTGAGTTATACTCCGTTATATATATATATGTGTATGTATATATGTGTGTGTGTATGTATTATATATTATATATTATATATATTATATATTATATTATATATATTATATATTATATAATTTATATAATTTATATTATTTATATTACTTATATTATTATTTATTTTTATTTATTTATTTATTTTTTATTAAAAAAATTGTTTTTTCAACGTTTATTTATTTTTGGGACAGAGAGAGACAGAGCATGAACGGGGGAGGGGCAGAGAGAGAGGGAGACACAGAATCGGAAACAGGCTCCAGGCTTTGAGCCATCAGCCCAGAGCCCTACGCGGGGCTCGAACTCACGGACCGCGAGATCGTGACCTGGCTGAAGTCGGACGCTTAACCGACTGTGCCACCCAGGCGCCCCTTATATTATTTATATTAAATATATTATTTATATATTATTTATATTATATTAATTTATATATATTATTTATATATATGTATTATATATTATTTATATGTGTATATATATGTGTGTGTGTATATATATATGTGCGTGTGTGTATGTATATATATGTATACCACATCTTTATCCATTCATCTGTCGATGGACATTTAGACTCTTTCTATACTTTGGCTATTGTTGATAAGTGCTGCTATAAACATGGGGGTGCATGTGTCCCTTCAAAACAGCACACCTGTATCCCTTGGATAAATGCATAGTAGAGCAATTGCTGGGTCATAGGGTAGTTCTATTTTTAGTTTTTCGAGGAACCTTCATACTGTTTTCCAGAGTGGCTGCAACAACTTGCATTCCCAACTTCAAATACTGTTTTTAAGGCTCAAAGTTCACTGTTTGTGAATTCAGGGTCTTAAATATTATTTGTACATTGTTCCTGTGTTATAATAATATCATGCTATATAATATTTTATAGCTACTTTTGACCAATGTGAGAATAGATGTGATATCATAGTATATGGTGTAACTGTTGTTGCAAAGTTATTTGTTCTTTTAAATTGCTGTTTTTATGTTTCCCATAATATACAGTATTTTTCTCAAATTGCATTTGTAAATACTAAGCCAGTTTAGAGCTGTGCATAAATGATCCTTGTCTGAGCTTACTGAAAAACTGACTTAAGTGTTTTTAATTTGTAGAATATATTACTTGCCAGATGTTTTTGGTTCTTCATATAGTTTCAAAGCAACTCTCATATTATGCTAAATATTAATTTCCAAAAAATTTATGAATGACTTTAGTTGTCATACCTCATTTGAAATCAAGCTTGTGAGGGGCACCTGGGTGGCTCAGTTGGTTAAACGCCTGACTTTGGCTCAAGTCATGATCTCACAGTTCATGAGTTCGAGCCCCACATCGGTCTCTGTGCTGACAGCTCGGAGCCAGGAACCTGGTTGAGATTCTGTCTCTCCCTCTCTCTTTGCCCCTGTTCATGCCCACCCTCCTCTCTCTCTCTCTCTCTCTCTCCCTCTCTCCGCCCCCCCAATAAATAAATATTAAAGAAAAGTTTATGAAATCAAGCTTCTGAAAGAAATAAAGTTGGTGATCTTGCCTTTTTCACTACAGTCATTCCAAGATAGAAATGCTTAATATGTTTAGATTTCTACTTTTACACAGAAACTTTGATCCTTTTAACATATGTAAAAAATAAAAGGTTGCGATCAGTGAAGAGCATTTTAGATGGGGGTACTTGGTTATGTTTGTTGGTGGATAAACATTGAACAATAGCACTGAGATACTTTTTCTGTGCTGCATACTTAATTGACCACTGCCAAAAAAAAAAAAAAAAGTAATGCTACACTCTCCAAAGCCCCTCTTCCCTTCTTGAAGTGATTAGGTCTTATCCTTCTCTTTTAGTTTGCAGGCAGGGACCATCCACTTAACTGCCACACCAGGAATCTCAAATATGCAGGGACAAGAGAAATACTTGTTTCTCATCAGGCCCTTGGACACCCTCTGGCTATATACTCAGGTGAGTGGTCATTGGGATTGCCCTGCATTCTCTGGTCTGGAGATTGGAATCAAGACTTTGAAGTTTTTCTATAATCTTTCCCAGAGACTTGCTGAACAGCCTGGCTTCAGGGACATGCTGGAGCCTCCTAGTGGTGGCCTCTGGGCATGGGAATGTTCATAACAACAGGGTGAATGGGACCTGCTGAGTTCAAAGTACTTTGGCAAGAGTTATTATCACTGCACAGGGGTTTAGGCACATACCTAGCATCTCATAGATTGAAACATGAAGAAGGATAATGATGTGTTCTGACCTTCCAGGGTGTGGTGGGAAAGAGCAGAGAAAGGCTTTGGTGTCAATGGATAGTTTAGCCTGGAGTGTTCCACAGAAACACAAAAGCAGAATTGCTGTGCATAATGACAACCTTTGGCTGGATCAGAGTGGGACCCAGGTGAGTCAAATCTCTTGGTGATTTGAATCTGCTTTTAAGGTTTTGCTGCGCTGCACTCTGTGAATTTCAAATGGTCTCAGTCAATTTGGCTGAAACATTCATTTACTTAGAGACTTTACAAATTAAGCTAGTCAATACCTACTGAATACCTACCCTATGCTACATACTGTGTTAAGTGCTGTGGCAAATTCCGAGATGAATCTCCGTTCCTGCCCTCTAGGAGCTCATAGTCTGGTGGGGGATATAAGATATGTAGACTAATAACTGGAATAGAGGGTGGATAGTGGTAATGATTCAAGACAAATACGAATAGCATATACAGTGAGTTCAGAGGAGGGAGAGATAGTCAACAGCTGGTGAAAGATCTGGGGTAAATTTTCAGAACAAGAAGTATTTGCACTGAACTTTAAGGATTAGAGACGCAGAGGGCATGCTGGAAGAACCACGGCAGGAAAATCTGAGTGTTTATACAAAGTGAGAAGTTTTGTTTGGTTAGCAAGGGATATTGGAAAAGATAGGTTGAAGCTAGATCCTAGAGGATCCTCATCTTCTGTGCAAGGAGTTTGGCCCTTATTCTTTAGGCAGTGAACATTGCAGAAGAGTGCAACCTCATGGATAAATGTTTTAGGAGGAGCTGGCGGTAGGACGTAGGATGGACGGGGGAAGGAAAAGATGGAATGTGGAGAAATATGAGGCAATTTGGGGGATGGTATAGGCAGGTGGAATGGAGACGAGTGGGTAACTTAGTTGTTCAGGAGTAGAATTAACACAACTTGGAAACATTATAAAAGGGGGCAGAGGACAGATATGAATGAAAAATGCTATGACAGTTCCAAGCATGGGTGGCAGAGGAGATTGGTGGAACCAACAGGGGGTAAAAAAGGCAAAGCATATTTGGAGGGAAATGGAAGGGGTTCAGTTTTGGACAAGAGGGGTTTGAGGTGGAGATCCCAACTTGGAGTATGGGAAGGAAATGGCTCTGGAGATACAGGATACAGTCTCATTTGCATTGAGGAGAAAACAAAGCAGCATATTTCTGTAAGATTTCAAAGGACAGATGGAGAGAGATCTGTTCTCTGTGGAGAAAGAGTGAGAAACAGTATAGAAGTGAGTCGGTGCTCAGGAGTCAGATCTCAGTTTGAATTTCAGCTCTGCCACATACTCTTTGTGGCTGTGGCAAGTTACTTAACCTCTCTGGGCTCAGTTTAATCATCTACAAAATGGGATAGAAAATAGCATTTTTCTCAGAGTGGATGTGAGAGTTCAGTTAGATGATATATGTCAGATATTTAGAATGACTCCTGGCTTGTGCTCAATAAAAGCTAATTATTTTAAAAAATTTACTACCACTAATAATGGAAATGATTGTGGACAGAAACTTGGGGGCACGGACATTTTTGGGGTTTGGGGGAGGAGAAATTAGAGAAATAAGAAGTAAGAAGTAAGAAATTAGAAAAGTAAGAAAAAACAACAGAAAAAACAATGAACTATAGTTTTGCAGTGTTAGGAAAGAATTTTACAAGGACTTGGTGACCACTGTTAATCAGTTGAAGTGAGAAGTTAATGTGGATGAGTCTAGAGAAAATATACTATTAAATTTGGAAGGGGAATATGTTAATTTGCTAGGGCTTCCATATCAAAGTACCACAAATTGGGTGGTTTGAACAACAGATAGGTATTGTCTCACTTCTGGAGGCTAGGGGTCTGAGATCAAGGTGTTAGCAGAGTTGGTTCCTTCAGAGAGTGTGAGGGAAGAATCTGTTCCATGCCTTTCCCTAGTGGCAATCTTGGCATTCCTTGGTATGTAGATATAGTACCCCGATCTCTGCCTTTGTCATCACATGGCATTTTCCCTGTGTGTATGTCTGTGTCCAAATTTCCTCTTTGTAATAACACCAGTCATATTGGATTAGGGGCCCTCCCTACTCAGTATGACTTCATTTTAACTAATTATATCTGCAACAACCCTATTTCTAAATAATGTCACATACTGAGGCTCTGGAGGTTAGGACCTCAACATATGAATTTTGTTGGGACAGAATTAAACTCATAACAGGGAAGGTGGACTTCGGAAGAATAGTTTAGGCAGAGATCAGATTATACATAGAGCAAGAAAGGAAGAAAGTGGAACTCTAAGATGGAAGTAAAACTGAAGAACATGGGACAAAGGGAAGTATATTGTCCATGAGGGCAAAGAAGATGTTTAAAATGAGCAGAAAGCAAGATGGATGGATGAGCCATAGTCTGTGTCTATACTTAAGTCCAGAGGATGGCCTTTGCTATACCCTTCTCCTAGGCCCCGTGCTCTTTTCTTTTATTTTTACTTGCATTGTATGGAGAATTGGTTTATCTTTCCAGTTTGCTCATGAAAAAATAGTTGTTAAGAAATTGTTACCAAGAGAGAAAGAAAGGGAGCACATGCGGATAGCTCTGATTGATATTTTACTGTAGAAATATAATGAGGGAGGACAGAAGGGAGTCATCCTTTGCATACAACTGGAGTATATCTACTTGTAGAATTTCAGGATTTCTTAAAAAATTTTCATAAATATATATATGTATATATATATTTTTACAAAAGAAGATATGTAGCTTAGAATGAAGAACATTTCCTTTGAGAAAAAGCTTTAAGGATAGTAATACGCTTAATTAAATAGTGTTTCATATTCAGAAGGGAACAAAATTATAAATGTACATACAACTTTCTCAACCATATGTTCTTTTTAATGATATTAATATATCCCTAGAGATAATAGTAAAGCTTCTTCCTAATTAGGTAGTATTTTATTAAACTGAAAGAAATCTCATGTTAGTTTGAATACTGTTTTCAAGAATTAAATAACACTTATAGTCTCAGATAAAGAGGATTTTGCTTTCTTCCATGGAAATTATTGGTGCTAGTCAAAAACCAATTTTAGAATGAGGGAAACAAGGAGGCTGCTTGCTAATTGAAGACAATTCAAATTCTCCAAGATTTTGCCAAGCATGATTATATTATTGCTAATGCTATTTATGCCAAGATAGCTATTTTAAGTAAAAATTAGGATAATTTAAACTTGATAAAAATGTAATTTCTGCAGTTGACTAATTTTTTCAGTCAAATCAGTCAAAATGATTTTCATTTATAGATTCAGCCTAAATTAACTTTAAGAGTATAGTATAGAGCAAGGTCATGAGGACGGGGACTGGAAAAAGAAAGACTAGAGTTCAAACCCTGGTTCTGTGATTAAAGGTAAAACAGGGAAAGCAAAAAGGATGTAAAACTGAAAATGATACAGATCAAAATAATTATAAGGAGTACTACATGTACCTCTTTGACAATATGTTGAAAACTAAATGTACTTCTATGACAATATGTTTGATTTCCAACTCCCCCCACCCAACTATAAATCCCCCAAAGGAATAAGCTGAAGCAGAAAATATGAATGTACCAATTACTATACAACATGTCAGAAAGGTGATTATAAAGCTATGGTTGAAGAAGACAACAAGCCTAGACAGATTCACAAAATTGTTTTTCTCATTTTTAAAGGATAATAAAAATGTTTTATAAACTAGGTTGTAGACAATGATCATATATGAATATAGGTGCAACATTTATAAATAAAATATTAACAAATAGATTTAATAATGTATTTAGGAGTAGTAAAACAAGTACACTTTGTTTCAAAAATATAAATCCTGGAAACCTATTAACATCCATTTATCAACAAATTAAGGGAAAAAAACCCAACATCTCCATTTGACAGACACTTGATTAAATTCAGCAACTATCCCTAAGAAAAACTATCCCCCCCACAATAAAGATCACTTACCAAAAAGAACAGCAAATATTATCCTAGATGGTAAAATAGTAAAACCATTTTAATTCAAACCAAGAACTAGACAGAAATGCCTACCCTTGTCATTATTATTTAACATTGTCTTGGAGATTTGTGCAAGTGTAACAAATAAGTAAAATAATTGGTAGAGAAAATACTGGGGAAGAGGAGAAAAACAAGCTCACTTTTTGACTATTTGACTATATACATGGAAAATCCAGGATACCATAGTAAAACTTCTTAGAGTTAATAAGGTAATTTGGCTAGGTGTCTAGATGCAAGATAAATACCTTAAAATCAGCAATTTTTATGTACTACAAAAATAAATAGCTACAAATGGAAATGTTCACAACTACTTAATAACAACAGAGCTATAAAATAGGAAGAAATTTAACAAGAACAAGACTTAATATGAAGCAAATAAATCATTAGGAGTTATATGTCTTCTAGAAGGACATAAAACAAGATATGAACAAATAAAAACACCATGTTTTCAGATGGGAAGACAATGTTAAAATTGTCAATTCTTCTAAAATTAATATGTAAAATTAATGCAGTTCTTACTAGGATCCCAGGGGCTTTGAGTGGGAAGGATTTGATAAAATGGTATTAAAGTTTGTGTAGAAGAATAAACGTCCAAAGATGGCTCAGAAAAATATGATAAAAAGATTAGTGAGAGAGGGTTTATAGAATGTCAGAGCATATTATAAATTAAGTATTACACTGGTACAAGAATAGGTAACTAGATCAGTAAAATAGAATAAAGAGTCTGGAAATAAACCCTGGATTATATAAGCATCGTCTACATTAGGAAGTTGGAAGTATAGCTCAGTGGGAAAAGAATATATTCTGTAATGAATGGTCCTGGCAAAACTGGCTATCCACTTGGAAGAAAAACTTGGATCCTTATCTTATGTTTATTCCAAAAAAAAAAAGATATATATAAAGACTAAATATAAAAAATTATACAGTAACGTCTTGCAAGATAATCTGAGAGACTACATTCCCACATTTTCTAAGAATTGGGAATGATGGGGAAAGACCCCTTTAACCAGAAGTTTAATCATCTTTATATAAAAATTCATCCTTTTGTATGACAAAGATCATCAGCAGAGTCAATAGACAGATGACTGATTTGGAAAAAAAAACTAATTGTCATGCAGGTGATAGGTATATAATTTGTAATGAAAATATACCAAGAACTCTTACAAATGGCGAGCAAAAGACAAACTACCCAGTAAAAATGGCCAAGTCTTATAAACAGGCATTTTGTGGAAGAGCAAATCTTGTTGCCAGCAAATGTGACAAGGTGCCCAAATTCATTAGAAGTTAGAGAAATGCAAATTAAAGTAATAATGAGATTAATCCTTACCTCTACCAGACCAGTGGAAAGAAGCAGTGATGCAGACTGCTGGTAGGATATAGAGAAAGAGGTATGTACGTCCTTTGCCAAAGGAAAGGTGAACTATTTCAGTCCTTCTGAAAGTAATCTGGCAATTCCTTTTAAAAATAAAAATATCTTTCCTGCCACTTGGCAATCCCTCTCATGGACTTTCTTTTATACAAATAAGCCCATTCTAATTTAAAAAGATTTCTTTAAGATATTGTTAAATGAGAAAAACAAGATGCCAGGAAATGTATGATTCAGTTTTTATAAGACAAACAGTGAAAAGCCTTTGCCAATATGAATATGAGTATGTGAGATTATAGTATGGAGAAGTATACAGAAGGACATATACTAGGCTGTCAGCGTGAGTTTTCTGTGGTATTAGAAGGAAAACAGATAGTAAAACCAATATAATTTTTCAACAATTTCCTATACAACACATTTGCTTATTTTTTCAGATTAAAATTTTTGTCTTACTGAAAATTTTCTATTAAGGTTAGTTTTTCCATAAACATTTTTTGACAAAGACTCAATAATTAGCGTTTTCTTCCTATCTAGCTGGACTGACTATAACTTACATTATTGGGAATTTTCTTTTGGACCATTATTTTTAAAAAGTATGATTCTCCTGGATACCTTATCAACGTTTTGTGAAGAAGATTCTATTTTTTACATATAATTTTCGGCTCAAATTTTGCTATTTTCAGTATTACCTGAAAGATAGGATTCTTCTTATGATTTTTCAATCAATATAAATGTTACTGTTCAAAGCTTTTGCCATTGCAAGTTTTACTTTGTATGGATTATTTATGCAAGTCATGTTTATTATGGATTGGATGTGGTGGTGATTTTATATTTTTTGCCCAGAGAACAAAAGCAAATTCATAGAGCAGAGATGTGAGATCTGAATGCACAATGGATGAAAGTATCTTTGAGGTCAGCACTTGAGGTTAAAATGCTCTTCTTTGTGCCTGACATAGACTAGGTGCTTGGTAGTTACTATTATTATTTCTTGAAGGTATAAATCACTCCTACCTTGTTTAGCCATCTTACGCTCTGCAAGCCTTTGTGATTGGGATTTAGGGAGACAATAATCTGAAAATCCACATGTTAAGGTGAAATCTGACATTTAAGCATTGGTGGCTAATTTGAATTTTATGAACCACGGTGTGGGCTAACATTATGTAGTTTCCGTGAAGTGTGTCCACAGGCTGCATACTACTTTTTGACTTCTGGTGCAGCACAACTCTTGGCTAATTTTCCTAATGCTGGAAAGGTGGCCTACTAGGAAAATGTCATCCTCTGTCTGAGAAGTCCCTCCTGCCACAGAAATTTGACTGGAACCCCAGGAACAGATAAGTCAGGTACGCCCTTGTTTCAGATCGGAACGATGGAAGAGAAGTGTGCTAGAGACGGGTCATCTAGGTGCATCCCATATGGTTTCTCATGTATTTCCCTTCATCCCCATGAACTAGCTGCATGGGATGCTGGCTCTCCAGCAGCAGGTGGCAGCATTAGCCCAAAGATTGGCCACGTTAGGGCCTGTAATACTCCCAATTCCTTCCTTATTCATATGTGTGTGTATATGTAAGAGAAGGAACAGATTACTCCCCATCAGTTTTAGGGGGAAGAAAATGATTTTCCATATACTTAAAAATTTAAAAAAATATTTAAGCCCCTACTATGTGCCAGCCACTGTGCTGTGCATTTTATTTTTAACTGATTTTTATTTAGTTTATTTTTTTGAGTATAGTTGACACACGATGTTACATTAGCTTCAGGTGTCCGACTCAGTGGTTTGTCGAGTTTACACGTGGTGCCATATTCACTGCAAGTGGTGTGCTGTGCATCTTAACGGTCATGTTGTTTAATTTTCACAACCTGTGAGGCAGGCTACTATTTCTCTCATTTTAACGGTGAAGAAATTGACTTTTTGAGGCTAAAGGAATCTGCCTGAGGCTGTACTGTTTCTAAGAGGCAGAGCTGGGTCTGCAGTTACTAGATCTTTGACTGTTTTCCTGGAATCATACCTGTCATTCAGATCTGGAGTCGACTTTCTGTCTCAGTTCTCCTGACATTTGCCTGATTAATGTTGTTGAGAAACTTGGGCTGGATTTGGGGACAGAGAAAGCTGGCATGGCAGAGGATATTTGCCCCAGATGCTGGCCAGGTGGTGTGCCCCAAAGCTGGTGATTGAGGGAAGATGGATGCTATTACGGAGGAACACCATGCTTTCAGTCTGGAGAATGGATGTGGAGATTTGATGTGTTTTTTCTTTCTTATATAACAATTCCTATGACAAGAACAGATTACCTTTTTGCTGATTTCTTACTATTCAAAGTATTGGCATAGAAAAGAAGTTCTATGAGAAGTTTAATGCTTCTTGTGATAAATGTGAGGGGCTGGCTTTTTGGTAATTAAAGCTGCAAGATGTTTGCGTGACAGACCGGTCCTTGGCTATTTCATACTGTGTCAGAATGTATTTGATTAAAAATGGCTAATCTCATGATTTTATATAAATGGCTCAAAAATGCTAGATAGTCTGCTAAGTAAATTAGATCAGCCAGCAAAGTTCACAATTTCTTCTGGTAAGGCAGTGTTGGGTAGAAAGCAGCTTCAAAACTAATTCTCCCTTGCCTGTGTGATCTTGTGTAGTGAGCAACTCATTCTTCATCTGTAAAGGAGGGGATGGGCTGGATGACACCAGAAGTTTTCTTCCTGCTTTGCAAGCCCGTGATTTTCTGGAGTCCCCGTGGATCTATATGTGAACAGAACTAGCCCCCTTCCAGGCAGAGGAGCTCCAGAGGTGGGCACAGAGATTAGATAAGACCTTGTATCTTTACAGGAATGGTCCCAAGTCACTGGCAAGTTAGGAACCGACTAAAAAGAACACTATTATATCACATTTAAAGAACATGGCTTTGGAGTCAGACAGTCCTTATCCAAATCTTGGCTCCACTGATGACTAGTTATATAATCTTAGGCAAGTCACTATAACTCCCTGAATCTCGATTTTCTTAGTAGATACCTTAGATTTGCTGTGGGTTTTAAGAGTCACGGTAAAACACGTGATAGTTGCCCAATAAATGGTAACTCTTCTCACTAGTGATTGTTATGGGTTGAATTGTGTCACCTGAAGATTCGTATGTTGAAATCCTGGCTCTCAGCACCTCCAAACGTGATCTTATTTGGAGATATGTTTTTTTTTCCAGAGGTAATCAAGTTAAAATGGGGTCATTAAGGTGGGCCTTAATCAAATATGGTGTCCTTATAAAAAGGGGGATGTAGGCACAGAGATATACATAGAGGGGAGATGATGTGAATAGATGCAGGGAGAAGACAGCCATCTGTGCCAAGAAGAGAGCCCTGGAACAAATGCATCCCTCACGGCTCTCGGAAGAAACCAAACCTGCTGACACTTTGATCTTGGACTCCAGCCTCCAGACTGAGAGAGAACACGTTTCTGTGTTTAACCTACCCAATCGGTGGTGCTTTATTACCACAGCCCCAGCAAACTACTACACCTGTTTTCACTCAGGTTGCTATTCTACTGCCATCTTGTTCCCCTCTGAGTGCACCTTGTGTAGCACCTATACAAGGACAAGTTGTGGCTTTATGTTCACTGCCTCAGCTGCTCCAAAGTGGTCGGCCAGCCTTTGGGATGGTATTGAAATACTTCACATTTATTGCTACCATTTCATATTCCAGGACATTGAGGCACAGGTATGTTTAGCAACTCATCTCAAGGTCACACACCTATGAAGTAGTAGAGCCAAGATCTAGATGGACCCAGACATTCTTCCCCCAGAATCCTTGCCCTTAATTCTCACAGTGACATGTTAACCACCATGCAGAGAAGCTTGGAGATGACGGGTTGAAAGAAGAGTAAGTCTGAGTGGCCGCCTCTTATCAGCAGGACAGAACTGACAGCTCTGTGTGTTCAGCACTGGCCTCCGTGTATCTCTGTCATCACATCACTGGAACATGCTAGTCAATGGTGCCCACTGCCTGCAGATCACTGAGCCTGCTAAGAAGTTCCATTGGCCAGAGTCCAGAGCTATTGCTCTCATTTTAGGTCCTGGACCCTTCATCTTTCAGGATTTCCCCAAGCTGCCGTTGATGAATTTTTGGGCCTCTGCCCAAGGATCTGATGTAGAAAAGCACTATGGAGGGGCGGAATGCCATAGTGGTTAAGGGTGCAGGCTCTGATGTCAGATGCTTGGGTTTGGATACTGGCTCTGTTGGTAATTTAGTTAGCCTCAGATACTCACCTATGAAATGGGGACGACAGTAGTATTTATTTCATATGGTTGTCTTGATGAGGATTATTAATGCATGCTCACTTCTTAGATCAACACTTGGTGGGTACTTAATGCATGTTGGCTATTATAACATGTCTGTGGGATGGGATATAGTACTATAATGGTAACTATATAGGAGTGCATCTCTTCCAGGAAAAAGAATGAACTATATCCAGTCTGTAGTAATAAATTCATAAAATTTCAATAACCTGCCATCCATATTGCCATAGAAATACAGAGCTTGATGTATATGCAAGAATTATTATTTCAGGAATTGTACAATTCAGTAGAAAATGTTCATAGCGTATAATAAATATTTGTTGAATGAACGAATGAAATGAGAGGTGAGGCCCTGGTGCTGCAGGAGGGAGGGGAATGCAGGCTGGCCGAGAGATGCTTGGGCCACTATGACAAAAGAGTAGTAAATTATCCAGAGACCCAGCTCTAGAGGATGGGGTGAACTCTGAACCAAGACAACAGGTGGAGATGTGGATGGCAGCAGGCATCTCAGGACCCTCACTGTGGCCATCAGTGGGGGAGATGCTGGGGCCAAGGCTGGGATGGCCTGGGATCAGGGGCAAGGAGAAGCTCCATTCCAGGTTAGGGGACTGATGGGAAATTCAGGGAGGATCAGAAGCCTGTCAGACAGGCAGAAGGACTATTCTGTGGGAATTAGAGATGGCCTCTGGCTCTGTGCTCACTCACCAGATCTCTGGGAGCAGCGGAAGACTGCAGACCCTGGTGGCCACGTGAATTAGGCTGCCTCCTGAACACTGAGAACATGTCTTTATTACTGGCAGCTGGGAGGTGCCGGACACCTGGACTGAGAGAGAGTGCCAAGGACTGGATGCCAGCCTACATGCTGCAGGGCACAGGGATGATGCCGAAGCCCAGCGAAAATGAGCCCTCCCATTCTGAACCCGAAACTTGTGATATGACCTGGAACTTTTAAAGTGGAGTCAATTAAAGGCTTTCCAGAAGCAATGGAAAGATTTCTATTACGTTTGTCAGTAAGAAGTGTAAATTATTATAATCTTTTTGGAGAGTTATTTTGCGATATTATCACAATTTAAAGGATGTTAATTGCAGTGGTGTTTGTGACTGTCAAAAGTGGAAATGATCTAAATGCCATCAACAGAAGATTGGTTAAATGAGTAATAGTACTACTGTGTATTTCAATCAAAGATGATGAAGTAAACACACATGTACACTCATGGAAAGGTTACCACGTTGTATTTTATGAAAAAAGCGTGCTTCAGAAGAATGAATCATTAATGCCCTGTGGGTATAAAAAAAGAATTATGTGCATGTAATACACTTTTGAGTAATGCATGGAACATATCTGGAAGGACACAAACCAAATGAGCAGTGGCTAATTCCAGAAAGAGGGCTTGATGGGAGATGGGAGGGTGAGGAAAGGGAAGAGGGTATTTTACTTTGTACTTCATAGATTTCTGTACTATGTGCTTATATTGTTTTGTTTTACAAGTATTTATTGAGTGCTGTTTTTTTAAAACGGTGTAAAAAAAGAATCTCAAAATAAAACTGAAGTTTGTTACCTTGGTATTTGAGGTTTTACATTTTCTTGGCTGTCTTCAGCTTTGGAACAAATTGTTTTTTTTTAAATGATATTATGTGGCTTTTTAAAGACCAGAGGGGCCTGTGGAGAGGCTGGCAGTGGGGTTGGGGTCATCAGGAGGCCAGAGGGGCAGTCATAGGGGACTGCCGCGGGTGGTTGTGGGCAGGGGAGAAGCTTCCTAGGTGCGTCACTCTCTGAAGATCATTCATTAGGTACCATGCAGGCCATCAAATGGACACTTGTTGGGCACTAGGCATTATACTCAACACCATGTTGGACATGTCACTGGGCACAGCTCAAAGCACTTCAAGGGGAATTTTGCTAAGCATGACAGCTATTTGACAGATACCACATTTGGGATGGCTGAGGTCATCTCATTGGCTTTGCCTTAGCTGTAACACATTATATACCTCCCTGGGCCCAGCGCAGTCACGAGGCACTGCATGGAATTCTGTGTATGCCACTCCACTGGACACTCCATAGAACTCTTACTGGACTCCACACAGAATGTGACTTTCAGCATCATGGTTGGCATTGTGCAGAACTCTGCAAGGAACTCCCCAGGAACTCCCCACGAACTACATCTTTCTGGGCACCCCAATAATGGGTATGGATGAGCAGCTGAAGAGTTTGATTCCTGCTTTCAGAATAGAGCGTGTACTTGGAAGAGACTGAGTTATAGGCCCACCATGGCAACCATGTCCCCTCTCCCAGGACTCTGGGAATTGACTGTGGCAAAGAGGAAAGTAGACCAGAGACTGGAGAAGGGCAAGGGAACAGGTGAGTCCACTTGCTACCTCCTTTTTGCTACCGGAAATCCTGTGAGGGTTTGAAAGGGTCAGTTTGGTGTGTGAAACTCCAAATAAACAGAAGCCACCATCACTGATACAGATCCTTCTGAGAATAGTGCAAAGTGAAGGCACACATTTCCCGAAGAACCTGAAAGGATATTGAGACTCCAAGATAAGTCCCGTTTCCAGGCTCACTGCTGCTTGGATTGCAGACCTTTGTCTGCCTTCATAAGTCCCCGTTTTCATGTGGCCTATAGTTTCCCACATAAAAGGCAGTACAACCAAATTAAATATCTCCTGTGACTCCCTCAGGTCCTTCATGAGAGTTTCTGTACCCTCGATGCTGCTAACAAAGCCCAGTTGAGATGGGATGCTGGGTGGCTGACTAGGCATCTTCATTAGCTAAGAGATTATTCTGTATATTTTAAATTCACAGAGATTCAAAGTTGCTCCTAAGCAACCAAGAAATGACCACATGTAGAGTTATTTGAGAATGATCAAAAGACTTTTGCGTCTTCCTGATTTAGGAAGACCCACAGCAATGGCGACCTTCACCCCTTGTAAATGCTCTTGGGGGCATTTTGGATAATCTTGGGCAGCTCCTTCTATCGTGATTAAGAAGCACAGATGTTTGTGCCTGGGAACTCTCACTCTCAGCGAAAGAGTGATCCTCACATCTTCATTGAAAATCTTCCCTTTTATTGAGAAGAGAATGTTGGCTAATCATGCTGCTTGACTTGATTCAGGCACCTCACTATCCCCCAAATATACTGAGGGGGAACCTCTTGATGTTTCTTTCTCTCCCCAAGCTCTAGCAACCATTAGGTCTCTATCACTAGATTTGCCTGTTCTGGATGTTTCATATAAATGGAGTCATAAATATGTGACTCCTTTTGTGCCTGGCTTCTTTTCACTTAGCTTAGTGTTTTTTAGATTCACCCACATTGTACTAATAGCTTTTTAGGGACACTGTGGTGTGAAAGGAATATAGTCTTTGGAGGCAGGTAGACGTGGGTTCTGGTTCTGATTCTGGTTCAGGAACTTAGTAGCCATGTCCCAGGAAATTTATTTGCTCTTTCTGAGCTTTAGTCCTCATCCATAAAATGAAGATAATAACCCCTACCTCAAAGGTAGTTGTGACGATTAACAAATAATATATACAAAATTACTTGGTGTCTTAGCTGGCACATAGTAGATGCTCCCTCATTGTTAGAAAAAAAGAAATTAAGTTAAATGCATGAATATGTGGTGCAGATATGTTAATTCCTTGCTGTTGCCCCTCTTTCATGGCCTTCTTTTATGAACTTCATTACACAGTGGCAGTTTTTTTTCTCTGAATTCCTACAACGCTTCCCTTCATTTGAAAAATTTACCTTGCACTGAGCATACACTTCTCTGTCCTTTTGTTAAGTAGGTTCTTTTTTCTTTTTTTCTGTGTGTATCTTCACCCTCATCGCCCCAACTGGACTGCATCTTTTCTGGATGTCAGAGGCTATTTTCTGCTAGGGAACATATGTTCCAAGTTCTCTGGGCCAGTCCCACTTGGAAACATTCTGTTCCGTAGTCTTTATAAACCACTGGGCTATCACAGAACATCTCATAGTTGGCATCCAAGCCACATCTCCCAGACTGTTCTGGCATGCAGAAGCAGCACCGACTCCTTCTTCAGCCTGGGTTTGGACAACAGGATCCCTTTCAATGTTTGGTGAATGTGTCTGTTGCCCAGAAGTACCACATCCGCACCCCCACACCCCCCATGCAGAAACAGAACTGGCAGCAGGCGAGCCCCCATCCTAATTATCTAGCTGTAATTGAAAGATGCAAGCTGGCATTCTCGGGAAGGTGCTTCTTCAAAGGCACTTGCTGCAGAAGCTGAACTCCAAATTAGAATTGATTCACATCCTCATAGATGCATCAGCTATTAGAGAGTAGGTTCTGGAATGGAGTGTGTTACTGGAGAATGAGGTCAGATGCGGGCAGGGAAAATGTCTTTCAGAGTTTCAGCATATTAGACTCAGCTGAATTTATATGTTAGGTTTTTACTACAAATAAAATATAATAACGTTCATAGTACCCATTTAATGTGTTTGACCCTGTCTTTTTTTTTTTTTATAGGAAGTTAGTACTTAGAGAAGGAATAAAAACAGAAACCAAGAGTCAGAAACATTTATGAAGGTGACAAATTTCTAGAGCAGTTCTTAACCATCTTTTGGGTCACAGGGCCCCTTAAGGATGTGATAAAAGCTGTAGGCCCTTTCTAACAGAAAGGCGCAGACAAAAAATTGTGCATATAATTTTGGGGAGACTTGAAGACCCCCTTGTAACTCACCTAAGGCCACCAGGTTAAGACATCTACTATAATGAGAGCCACTTGTGTTAACCACTAAGGCCACAAAGGTGAATAAGATATGGTTCCTGCCCTCAGGGGATCTGTACTCTGGTGAGGGTGATCAAACATATGTCAGCCAGTGATACCTCAGCTAGTCAGTTGGAGAAGCCTATGGATTCTTTCTGTACCATCACTCCTTTGCTTCCTACTACACTTACCCTTGTTCTGTCTCCCACTCCTGGGGCAGAAGCAATAGCTTACATGTTGGTGGCATGTTGTTAATTTCTTCCTCCTTCATGTGGATGAGCAGTAATCCTCCTACATCTTATTCATCTGAATAAGAGAATTCAGATCACTCCTATCTTGAGAATCCTGCCATGGTGTTTTTCCAACCCCTCCAGGATAAAGACCCGATTCCTTATGGGAATCGGGCATTGTGGTTGGATGCCATTATACATTTCAGCTTCATGTCCTATACAGCCTGGTGTGAATCCTGCCTTTTTTTTTTTTTATGTTCATTTATTTATTTTGAGAGAGAGCAAGCACATGCATGCACGTGAGCAGGGGAGAGGCAGAGAGAGAGGGAGAGAGAGAATCTCAAACAGGATCCACACATCAGCACAGAGCCCAGTCTCAAGAATCCATGAGGTTGTGACGGCCAGAATCAAGAGTTGGACGCTTAACGGACTGAGCCACCCAGGCACCCCTGAATCCTGCTCTTTATCAGTACCAGACCCCTCAGTTTTCCCTAAGTGAAGCATTTTCAAGCTTCCCTGGCTGGCTTATTCTGCACCCCCATCCTGGAATACTATTTCCCTTATTATTTATCTGTTAAATCCTTCTTATCCTCAAAGAACCAGATCAAATACCTCCTCTGCAAAACTGGCCTCAATTCACAAAGTCAGAATGAATGAGGGCTTTTTTGAATCTATATTTAGCACTCATTCTATCCTACCTTCTAAGAATGTAATGTCCCATGTCTGATTTCTTCAAAAGACCATGATTTTTTGAGGCAGAGGTGGCATCAAATTAGCTCTGGGGTTTGGAGTCCCTAGCAGAAGGGTGGCGCTTGGAATCACTAAAGATAGATTTTGTTAAGAGAAGAGGTGTAGTGTGATTGAGGAAAAGGGGCATAACAAAATCCCCTGTATGAGAGTTCAAAATGGCTCAGCTCTTGAAGACAAGCTCCAGGAGAGAAGAGGATGTGATTCTGGGTCCAAGAGGTGGGGGACTCCAGAACTGATCTCATTCCCATACTGTTGCTGAGAACTCAAAAGCACTTTTGTGGTTTGAAAGCAACTCCCCAGCAGGAACCTTTGCTCAGCCACCAGTGCCCCTCCCTAAAGTTAGAACAGTGAGCCAGAGCCAAGGTGGTCTAGACTTCTAAGCTGTAAGTGCTGCTAGGGACATTACCAGAAGGATATCGTTATGGAATTTATGTTACTGTTGTCAGAGAGTAACCTAGGGCATCCTAGTTGGACCTCAAACAGGACGGAAGTGACATCTGTATCTGCACCATCTGTATCTCCAGCATGCGGGGCCTTGACCACAGGTTGCGGGGCAACGGGGTGGGGGGCATAATAAATACTCACAGAAATGAACTCCAAGTGCTTCTTAGCTGGCTCTGAATGTTGATTCTGCTATGCAAATGTTTCTTTCTGTCCTCCACCATACCAAACGCCACTGTTTTGGTCCCTCTCCAAGGTCTCTGTCTCTAAGCTCTTAATTAGAAAAGGGAAGCAGTAATTATTAAAGTTATTAAAATATGGAATATTGCAAAGGAGCGGATTAGAAGTCTTCATGCTAATCCAAACAAATCGTGCTAATATTACTTTGATTCTAGCAGACTCAAACCCACAGAGGAAGATAAAAGCTAGGGCTTGTTTTCTAAGTGGTGAGTTTAGCCTATTCGCTAAGCCGGGATTCATCGGGCATTCACTGGGAGCTGCAAAGGAGAAGCAGGAGGAGATGAAAGGAAGAAAGATGTGAACACGATAGAAAAGATGAGGTGGGTAGGGAGGAGAGCTGTGTCAAGAGAGTCAACCATGTAGCTGTGATTTATCAAGCTCTTGCCACGAGTTCTTCCCTCTGCGGGGAGCTATGGGGTGCAAGGAGTGCCTTTTCTACCCTATGGCTTCTGTGATTGCATTTATGAAGATGACTGCTCAAATCCTCTGCCCAGTCCAGACACATCTGCCAGTCTGGTTCCACTTATCAGAGAGAAAAACATAACGCTTCAGCCAGCACGGTGCCCAGAGCTCCAACAGAGTTACATGTTGGATGTGTCTTTGGGCACCTACCTTGGCTTGGCATGCATCCCACGTGCATCTCAAATTCAACACATGCCAGGTTGAGCTGAAGACCTACTCCCTTACCTGTTCTTCCTACTAGGACTCCATCTCCGTCAGTGGAGCCACCACCGATTCAGTCCTCCAGTCGAACCTGAGAGCCCTCCTGGGTGCCCCTCCTCAGCCTTTTGCCAATGTCCTTTTGTTGTTAAGAACTGATGATTCACACTCAGGAATATCTCTTATACTCTTTTCTTCTTTACCTTCAGCACCACTACTGTAGTTCGGATCTTTAGCATCTTTTTTTCTGTACCGCTTCTCCAGTCTCTTCTGCCACTTTTTCAACCTACCATGTTTCAGGCAACCCAAACTGGAGACGCCATTCCTGTCTCCATGCCTTTGTCCATATCATTCCTCTCTTTCCTTTGACCACCTCTCAAACCCTTCCCTGTCTTCAAAGGCCCAGCCTAAAGGTCGCCTTGTCTGGCTGTCCAATGTTGGTCCTCACCGGGCTTTGGGCACTGTGCCATGAGATACTGTCACTGTGGACAGGTGTCTCCCTTGAGGGTCAGGGTCTGTGCATCTCACAGTTTCCTATCTGGGATGCCGGCAGAGTGCTTTCTTGCACATGGTAGCACTCAGTACCCATTTCCTGACAGAACATTAGTTCTGGAGAGTGATCAGTCCTGTAGATGCATGCTGCTATGAAAGACAAGACCACTGGTTTGAAAGCAAGAATCTTGGGAGAGGTGATTTGATGAATTATATCGTGATGTCTGAGGAAACAAGAAGCATGGTCTGAAGGGAAGGAGAGGATAATGATGAAGTTGCATTTGAGTCTGGCAGCTGGTTAGGACTTTATCATCTTTCATAAAAATATCTTGGTAGTGCTAAAAAAATAATTATCATAGGACTTGAAATAAACATTTCAATTTGGAATAACTGCCACTTAATTGAATACCGTATCTGTCCAGACACTGTATTTTACCTCTTTTATATTTCAACCTTACGACTCTACTTATTTGGTGTATTTACTCCTATTAGTTGAAAAAATTGAGGCTCAGAGATTTTAAGTAATTCACTCTTGGTCACACAAGTATAAGGGATAGAATAAGGATTTTTTAAGAGTTAGAATATATTTCTGATTCTAACACTTGTTTTTTTTTTAAATGTTATTTTAAGAGCGGTGGGGAAGGGTGGGGGAGAGAGAGAGAGAGAGAGAGAGAGAGAGAGAGAGACAGAGAGAGAGAGAGAGAGAGAAAATTCCAAGCAGGCTTCATGCTGTCAACACAGAGCCCCATGTGGGGCTCAGTCTCATGAACTGTGAGATCATGACCTGAGCGGAAATCAAGAGTCAGAACCTTAACCGACTGAGCCACCCAGGTGCCCCTGATTCTAACACCGGATCTCCTTATACAAACCTATATTTACCCTGGAAAGTGGAAATATACTCATGCACCAGGATCTGTGTATGAATTAAACACACAACTTTTTCTCTAATCAGAAATATTATAGGATTATCAATAGCTGATACAGTGGACTGGGTTTGTGTCACTCTGCCCTCCTTCACTTCCCTTGCTTCTGGTTGGTACCAAAATGGGAAAGAGAATAGGTACAAAAGGAGTGGACTGAATGAGAAAAGGAAGAGAGGCAAAATGCCCAAGGAATCCACAAATGACTAACTGTATCTCCTTCAACATGCTTTTCAAAGACAGTATTCTATTTATTCCTCATAACAATACTGCGGATATATACTAGTACTCTCATTTGCTAAGTGAGGAAGCTGAGTCTCAAGAAGTTTAAAAGACTTGACTAAGTTGGAACAACTAATAAAGGGCAGAGCCAGAAGTGAAACTCGGGTGTTCATTCTCCCAAGTTGACTCTTGTTCCATCAGGCCAGGTATGTCCAAACCTCAGCTCACAGTGCAGTGCATGCCAACCAATTATGTTTGAATATGTGAATAGTAATAACCAATTTTTGTTGCACTTACAATGTGACAGGTGCTCTACAAAATGCTTTGCATAAATTGTCTCTTTTAATTCTTGTTGCAACCCTATGATGCCAGAACTGTTATCAGTCCCATTTTACAGAGAAAGAAACCGAGGCACAGAGAGATTTAAGTCACTTGCTTAAGTGGCAGACCCAAGATTTAAGCCTCGTTCTGATGAATGCTGAAGCTTTGCTCTTAAAAGTGGATGACACACTCTTCTGTGTCTTCTAATCATGGAGCATCTTGGCTGGGCTCCATTGGGGTACAGTCTTACATGGCAGGCCCCTTCAAAAGTCTTTTCTCCAGATTTAGAAAGGAAGTGAAAACAGCCCACTTGGAAGGTGGAAGACAAAGGTAGTTGGTGGCTGGCTTTTCTTTAGTCAGAACTGATTAATATCAACTTTTGCAAGTCTTGGGGCTACATGATGGATATTTCCCTGTATTTCCTTTGAGTTGTTCACTGAGCAGAATTTTGCGATGAGACTGTATACGAGCAGTGACCCATGTGGAAACTGCAGGTTCTGTTTTCATCCTGTTCGTGGGTTTTACTAGCTCAGGAGAAATAACCGTTTTAGGGTTTTTATTTCTCTGTTTTCAGAAAAATTCCTGAAAGGGAATTTGGAGACATGGTGGTAAATGTGGTGGTGACTATGCCCCAGACTGCCCAGGTCATGGGCCCTCTAGGTTTTTGCTCCCGCCCCCTACCCCTACTTTCATTTTTTAGTTCTTCATGGCCCACAGCGTTTTGAACTTTGAATCTCCTTGTCTGCCTAGGTCATACTGCATAGTTCTCTTCATCTGCCAAATTGGGCTGGGGTCTGGGGATGATAACAACAAATAGTAATAAAGATAATAGCAACACAACAACTGCTCTGACTCTGACGTGTTAGGTTTCTTACCCTTAAGATTGTCTCCAACCCCATTCCATCTCAGAAGCTATCCAATAGACTCCCCAGAATTTGCGTGCATTCCCTGCGTGGGGTGGGGGCTGTCTGTCTTATGGCCCCTGTGTTCTAAGCTGCTGTGTTTGCAGAATCGGTTTACTTTTGCCTGACTCTGGCTGCTTCTGAGACACTAGTCATTTTACTTAATTATGTCTGGTAGCAGCACTGGTATCTGTCTTTTTATGTAAATCTGCCGGCCAAAGTAGTTAAATCAGTCAAAATTGATCTACCAAAGAGTGTCTAACCTCATGTTGCCTTTTATCTACCTGAATCTTGAGCCTGCTGCTCCTGCCTTCACAATAACAAATCGTATAATTTCTTGAGGCCTTATGATATGTCAGACACTGGGCTGATCGCTTACCTATAGGATCATATTTAACCCTTAAAGTGGTCTACCAAGATGAGAGTTTTAATTCCCATTTTACAGATGAGGAAACAGCAACTGAAATCACATGGCAAGGAAGAATAGGAACTAGTATTGGAAAGACTGCCTGAGTCTAAAGTCTTAGCCCTTGCCCGCCCCATACTGCTGTGAAGGCTGTTTGCCGTACCCTGGCTTAGCTCCTGGGGCAGGGGAGGAGTGGAGGCAGATGTTCTGTTTGATTCCATCTCTTGTTGTGTCTGAGTATTCTGATAGGTGCCAGGGCATGGTTGTCAATGGAATCTGAGGACTTTGTTCTTTAGAGAGAAAACAGAGCCCTTTGTCCCTTTCTTCTGAGTCAGTCTTCCAACCTCCAACCTCTTCCTGAGTTCTGTCCACCAGAAGGTGCCCTTCTAATTTTTTTTTTTTAACGTTTATTTATTTTTGAGACAGAGAGAAACACAGCACGAACGGGGGAGGGGCAGAGAGAGAGGGAGACACAGAATCGGAAGCAGGCTCCAGGCTCCGAGCCATCAGCCCAGAGCCCGATGCAGGGCTCAAACTCGTGAACCGCGAGACCGTGACCCGAGCCGAAGTCGGACGCCCAACCGACTGAGCCACCCAGGCGCCCCCAGAAGGTGCCCTTCTAGAAGCCCACCAGTCTCTACAGCACCCTCTCCTTAGGCATGACTGTTGCCATAGATGATTATTGTGAGGGTAATGTAACCTTCATATCATCTCCAAACCATGCTCTTAGTCTATTGGTGTATTTTACTGTATTTAGTGTATTTTATACCAATTAATACAGTCTCTACCTCATACGCTGGACAATATATGCCTAACATAAAGGTGAATGCTTCTCTTGCCTAGTTACTCTTGTCTAGTTAGGTGATTCATTTAACTCATGTATTTATCCCAAATTGAAGTTATTGGTGTGATTCCATTTATATGAAATGTCTAGAAAAGGCAAATTTATGCAGACGGAAAATAGATTTGTGTTGGCCTGGGGCTGGGGGTGAGAACTGGGATTAACTGTAAATGGACATGTGGGATCTTATTGTGGGGATGAAAATGTTCTAAAACTGATTTATGGTGATTGTTGTACCATTCAGTAAATCTACTAAAAGTCATTGAATTGCACACTTAAAGTAGGTGAATTTTATGATATGTAAAATATACCTCAATAAAGCTGTTAGGAAAAAGAAATTACCTTGTTCAATTTGTTCACCTTATTACTTTATGGCACTTTTTAATCAGGGTATAAGCCTCTGAGGGCAGGGCCCTTGCCTGTCTTGTTCACCACTCTGTCCCCAGCAGCTAGACTAGCATCTGGCACCTAGTAAGAGCTCAGCACATATTCAGGGAATGAGTGAATAAACAAGCTAGCAATCTCTACCATATTTCTTTTTTTTTTAAGTTTATTTATTTATTTTGAGAGAGAGAGAGAGAGAGAGGAGAGAACAAATTCCAAGCAGGCTCTGTACTCTCAGCATGGAACCTGATGCAGGGCTTGAACTCACGAACCATGGGATCATGACCTGAGCCAAAGTTGATGCTTAACCAACTGAGCCGCCCAGGTGCCCCATCTCTACCACATTTCAAATACTCAAATACCATTGTTCAAGCCTGTGGAAGGAAATAGACTCAAAACAGAATCACCCACAAACTATAAGTCATATGCCAAGGATAAGAAAGTGGAACTGGTAAATCCTTCATTCTCAATGGGTATGTCAGATTGTGTGCTGTTAACTCCGCATCTATTCTGTCTGCTTCTACATTATCTTCATCATTGCATCATTACTACAGAGAAGTCTGCAAGTACATTTCCCAGAATTCCTCACCAGGATCATTCTGGGTTAGATTCTGTACACCCATGTGCAGATTGAAGGGTGGCAGGGTAGAAGTCATTATTCTCTGACGCAATTGTAGGCAGATGGGAAGGAGGCAAAAGTAAGGTTTACAGAAACTTCCAAGTTAGTTCTTGAGAACCACCTGCCACAGGGAGCCGAGGCTGTAGTTTCTCTGCAGTTCCTGAGTTTCGTAGCACATCTGGGCATTCTCCCATGTCACTTGATTTGAGCTGTGGACGGCAGATATTGGTAGCAGCCACTTCCTTGGTAACCTCTTGATTTCATGAATTTTGCAGCTGCCATCCCGATCTTTGCTCCTCAGGTCCTTTTGTTGGTTAGATGAGTCAATTCCCTATATTAAAATCTTCCCTATTTGGAAACCCTGGAGGAGTCTCTTTTTCTGGTTGAACTTTTTCTGATACAATGGGTACAGAATATAATCTTTAAAAACTCAGAAGTGGATGAAGGTGTAAGGAGAGAAGGATAGAGATTCTGGGTCCTTTTTTAGATTCCAGTTGGCCATAAGAGGCACATCCATCATTCATCCCTGGACATCTTGAATGTTGGATGAAAAAGTCTCCCTTCCTCTTCCCATCATGACCTCTCTGATGTCCATCTGTCCTCTCTTTCTCCTTACCCTCTGTGGCATGGTTTTTGTGAGTGGTTTCTTTCCTTCTTCCTCTCCTTACCAACTCCCAGAAGCCATAAACATACCTTTCCTCAGACCACTGATTTATGGAACTTGGCCAGCTCTTCTGCCTTTGCAGTCTTGATAAAATCATCCAGTTGCCTGGTTACACTGAAGAAGCATAGCTGATGCCAAGCAAGATTCCCCAAAGCAGGACACATTCAGCCTACTCACCAAACTTCCCAAATCTTGTGCCAGATTCTTAAGGAGTCAAGAACTTCGATTTGCTGCCTAGAAAAAAGATACTGTACAATCTGTTCTTTTCCTTCAAACAACAACAACAACAACAACAACAACAACAACAACAACAACAAAATTAGGCCAAGGTCATCTTTTAATACGTATTCTGCCAGAATGTATTGTTTCAGTTTAATTCAAGCCTTAACTTTGTCATTTCCAAACGCTCAGTAGAAAGTGGTCAGGGAGGGACTGTAAGTGTTTTACTGCTTGTGTCTTGGCCTCACTCAGGTCCTCTTAACTGCAATCTAGGACCTCATAAAGCCCCTACCCATTTCTGACTAGGACATAGCTTACAGTAGTAGCCTGATACCCATCACTGGGGGGCCTGGAGTTAAGTCACACTTCCAGACTTGGTGTTTGAATGTCAAGGATAAGCTCTGCCTATTTGAGGGGCTGCTCAGTCCTGGTACTTCCTCACTCAGTATTAGACTTTGCCAGACAGGGCATTTGCCTCAACCTCTGCCCTGTAGTCACCTGGCTATCATGCCTTGTATTAGCATCTCTCTTCATGACTGGACCCAACTTAAACTCTGTCTCTGTGGTTGGGACTTATATCCAGTTCAGTTTCTCCCCTCCCTGTTGGGGATGGTGATGGAGAGGTGGTGAAATCTTCTTGAACCACCCCTTCCCAAGTTA
This sequence comes from Prionailurus viverrinus, assembly GCF_022837055.1. Classification (NCBI taxonomy): domain Eukaryota; kingdom Metazoa; phylum Chordata; class Mammalia; order Carnivora; family Felidae; genus Prionailurus; species Prionailurus viverrinus. The sequence goes on along the minus strand of NC_062570.1, from coordinate 68,446,724 downwards.
CTGGCTAAAGTCCTGCCATAAATACATCGATCACCAGAATTGCCATCACCTCTGTATGCATGTCCCTCAATACCAAGTTCTTCTATATCAGTCATCCATCACCCCTTGTCCTCTCTCCCCCACCATCACACCCCACCAATGGCCTTGCTTTGCCTGATTCAGTGCAGAACCTGTCAGACCCTGGGTCTTAGACCATCTGGCTCTTGCCACAATTGGCCTCTTCATTTGAACTAGCCTGAGATTCAGCAAGCACTCAAAGATCCTTTCCTAGGTGCTGGAAGATAGGAAACCAGTAAGTCACAGTTCCTACCTCTAGGAGCTCACAGTATTACCCACAACAGTACGTTTCCCCGGCTGGCTGGCCCACATTACTGAGAGTCTACCATGCATTGCATCCAAGTTTCCATTCCAGTAGGGTAGAATTTCTTACAGCTGGAGGGAAGATCAAAGGAAATGAAGAACAGAATCTTTTTGTTAGTTCAGGCAAAAGCAACGGTGGGGTCTGAATTCTCCAGGTAATACTGTTTTCATTTGCCTGGGAGTGATCTATGGAGCCTTGGAATGCCTTCCTGTTCACAAAGGTAGGGGGAGTTTTCAGATCTCTGGAGAGTCTTAGTCTGATGGAAATAAAAATGCAACAATGATAATATAAGATCCATTATAGGTATACGAATAATTTAGGGAGAGCCTTGAAAACTGAGTTTTTGAGGTTTGTTGCTTTAGGCAAAACTAGTGCCTAACCTAACAGTGATGGTAATAATAATGATAATGCTGGAGAGGAATCCAGAAGAAAAGCATTCACTATGCTACTGAGATGTGTCAGTCACTGTGGAAATGAAAACATCAAATACTAGAAGGATTCCCTGCTGCAAATCTCAAATACCCTGGGCATGGATAGGATAGTTTGTTTCTTGTGAGGGATATGGGAGATATTTTTTAACCACCTCTGGCTTCAGTTTTTCTTTTTTTCTCAGAAAAGCTCTAAGCTTTTCATACTATAAGCTGCCTTTCTTTATAGAACTATGAAAATCTCCTTCCAACACAGTCAAATTTTATTGCCAAAGGCAGTGGATAAATTGGGGGTAAACACATCTCTGTATTCATTAAAACCTGCATCCATAAAACGGATTCTACTCCTTTTAACCATTTATTCCATCAGTACTGGAAATGGGTGAAAGTGTAGGGGTGTGTTTCAGGAGATGCTGTCACATGGAAATAAGGGAGGGGATATGTCCAGTCCGTGTTTTCTGGTGTTGAGCTCCCTCAGTTTCCCCATGGGGACTGGTTAGCCTGGTGATGTGTGGGATTGCCACTGGTGGGCATATGCACAAAGTGTCCTGGAAACCTCAGAAGGAAGACATACTAATTTGGGCTAATCTTCATCTCATTAAGCTTAAAAAATGGCAGAAAATACTGGGCTCAGTGTTTTCTAAACCAACAGTATGTCATAGTTATTTTAAACCAACAGTATGTCATCAACATATCTTTGCGAACAGTGACTTTCAGTTCCACAGATCCCCACAGGAATTGCTAGGGTGGTTCATTGGTAGAAATCCTCTGATCTCCTCTCCACTATGAGTACCAGTTTCATACCTACAGTTTGTAAGCAGTTGAAGAGGAGCTTCCTCCACGGAGTGTCTTGTATGTACCTAATAACCCAAGACTGTCAATGAACAATACAGTTTTCAGAACAGAGATGTGATGGGCTAGAACTTGCTCAAATAATATTTTAAGGACCTGAAAAAAGAGAATCCATTCATTTATTCTAAGGAAAGCTGTTACTTTGAAAGAATAACTGATATTTTTCTAATCACATATCCTTATTGCCAAGTAGCTAGCAGAACTCCTTGGATACAACAGAGTCGTGTTCTTCAGAGAAACTCGATTGCTATTTGGAATTCTATGGTTATCCTGTCCAGTCTCTCATCATTTATTGATGAATGCTTTTGGCAGTAGGAACATTCCTTATAATGTAAGAATTTAGGTTTCAATAAAAAGAACACATATAAATCTGGAAGACTACTTGGGAGTCTTTTTCCTTGGGAAAATTTATTCACCGTGAGCCCCTGAGAAAGTGCAATTCTGTCTTGAGAAGGTCTAGAGCCAAAAAAGCTCATGGTGAAGCAGAACGGTGGCTTGGCTAACTGACCAATGTCATTTGCCTAGGAACTTCCTTTCACTGCAGACCATCTGGCAGCTGTTTAGGAATTTCAAAGCTCCAGGCTCCCTCTAGCATTGCCATGTTCATTTAGCAGTTTTGGAATTCTCTCCACCCAGAGGGAGGACCCAGGCTGTTCTTGATCTTGTATGCACTCTGACCACCAGCTCCTGCACTGGAGTTAGCAACAATAGCAATAATGACAATGATAGTAATTACTAACATTTATGCAGCACCTACTGTGTGTCAGGTGTTGGGAGAGGTGCTTTTCAAACTTATCCTATTCAATGCTCACAATGATAATGTGAATTAGGTATTCTGTACAAAAGGGGAAATGGAGGCACAGAGGGATAAAACAATTAACAATTAACCTTAGGATTCAAACAAATCTATGTCAACTTGAGCCTTAACCACTAAACACTATTTTCTCTAAAAGTTTGGCATGGTTTGGAAAGGCAATGCTTAAAAAGTTTACATTTTTTTTTCTGTTCTAAAATTTATATTCATTATAAAAAAATTGAAAACCAGAGAAACAGAAAGTAGAGGAAAAATATGGGCTACTATAACAGAAATATCATAGACTGCATGGCTTAAACAGGAAACATTTATTTCTCACAGTTCTGGAGGCAGGAAAGTCTAAGATCAAGGCGTTTGCTGATTTAGTGTCTGGTGAGAGCCTGCTTCCTGGTTTAGAGACGGCTGTCTTCTCATTGTGTCCTCACATGACAGAAGGGGTGAGAGAGCTCTCTGGGCTCTCTCTTTCTCTTTTTAAAAAAATTTTTAATTCTTTCTTTCTTTTCTTTTCTTTTCTTTTTTTTTTTTTTTTTTGAGACAGAGAGAATAAATGAGCAGGGAAGGGGCAGAGGGAGAGGGAGAGAATCTCAAGCAGGCTCCAGGCTGTCAGCATGAAGCCCAATGTGGGGCTCGAACTCATGAACTGTGAGATCGTGACCTGAGCTGAAATCAAGAGTTAGATGCTTAATTGACTGAGCCACCCAGGCGCCCAGGGCTTTCTTTCATAAGGGCCCGAATCCCATTCCTGGGGACTCTGCCCTGTGACCTGATCACCTCCCAAAGGCCCCACCTCCTAATAGTATCACCTGGGGGGTTAGGATCGCAACATATGAATTTGGGTGGGGGGACATGAACATTCAGCCCCTGACAGTGTCTTATAGTCTTACCACTCCAACAATCCATGGTTAGTATTTAGGTACATTTCTATCCAGCCTTTTCCCTACACAGAATTCTATCTCTAGTTCTCACATAGTTGTGATCATTCCTTCCTGAAGACTGTGCAGACTGCATTTTCCCATGTGATAGACAGCATAAATGTCACTTATAATGGCTACATATTATCCTACTTCATGAATACCACATGATTTTCTTGACTCTTCCCCTCCGTTCAGACATTTAGAACCCTTTCTTTCTTTTGCTTTTTATAGTATTATAGATTATTTCCTTTAGGAAAGACAGCCTTAGGTGTCTAGAGTCAAATGGGGATACCCATGGAAGGGACAAGGAGAGAAAAAGAAGCTATATTCATGGTACTTTCTGTTTTCTGTAGGAGACAATCTCACAAGGAGTGCAGGGAAGGGCTGGGAAGCCATGAGGTGTGTGGCACCTTCATTCATTCACCTTGACCTGCTGCTCTCTAGCACTGCCTGCTTTCTCTCATTCCTCCTTAGACTCATATGTGTGAACGTTGTATAGACGTCCTCTAGACAGTGATTTGAAGGGGTATCATGACACTGACAACAGTCCCAAAAAGTCAAGTTTAATTGATTAGAAAACATTGCCACTTGGAAGGCAGGACTGCCATGGGGGCAGTTTGGGGGAAGCTTGGGGGGAAGAGCACTGGAATGGGAGTCTGACAGCTAGAGTTAAATAAGGAGACTTCTGGCTCTGGTCACCAGCTATGTCATTTTTGGTAAACCAGCCTTTCTAGGCCTCAGTTTCCTCATTTAAATATGGTAGGGCAAGAGCTAATATCCCAGCACCTACCTCTGTTGGAGACTCTCCCTGTTAGGGTCACATGAAGCATACCAGAGACCTCAAGATGCCATTTGTTCTGTGGAACAGGGAGTTCTTTTAGAGCCTCCTAGAACCCACTTGTTCTTGGACTTCCTTGAATGGTGCCCCTGTTGGCTTGCTCTTAAGACTCAGAACAAAGATTGGTATGAGGTAGACATTCTAAAAAGACACTAAACCCATCCCATAGAAAAGAGGAATGTTCTAAGTGCAAACGTGTTCCAGTAATAGAAATCCCCATACCTCCTGTCCATCTCCCTGCTTAGGATGGGTCCTGCATGTCTATGTGTCTTCTATATCCTCCCTCAGGAATAAGAAGCTGGTCACACACAGGTCTCATTCTTCCCCTTCCATTTGGCTCCTGCTTTTGGTTTTGACATTATGACTCTATCTCCTGCAACTACATTATAGCTTCTTTCTCTGATTTCCTGCCCTTAACAGCACATGATCATCTGGAGTTTTCAGTATTACAAGCACTTAAAAGCCCTTTTATTTATGTCAGGTGGCTGGAGCCCACAGCGTGTTAGGGAGAGCACTGGGCTGGGAGTCAGAAGATCTGTGTTCTACTCTTGGCTCTGCTGTTTAATGGTGAGTTGCTCAAACTTTCTGGGCCTTGGTCCCCCTACATAAGACTTTAAGGAAGTAGGACTGGGTGACTGGATACCCTGGTCCCAGAATTCTGGTATTTGGTGAGCAGGGGCAAATTATAAGCTTATTAGAGAAAGAGAGTCTTATAAGAAATCATAAGGCATGGAGAGAAGGTGAGGATGGCCCAGTGTGAGACTGCACCTCCACCACACCCCAGCCCTGGAGAAGTTTGCAGCAACACGGGAGAGTGGAGAAGCTTATATAAACCCCCCTTCATGAGCAGTCTCCTTCGTGACATCCCACACAGGGCTGTAACTCACTCAAAATTGTATTGAGGCTATAAACTGCAAAGAGCTCCTCTTGAAGAATTTATGAGGGGTCTGAAAGCTGTATATTTACTCTAGAGACATCTATTGTTTGTTTATAATGTGTGCGTGTTTAATTTGCAATAAAACTGGGAGGCACTACTGTACAGCTCATCTACCCTCGAGTGCTGGCTTTGAAGAAAGAGGATGGGAGAGGGGAAATTCCAGGAAAATCAATCGCTTTGGCCTGTCAGTGGAAAGATTTTGAGTTGTTGCTTCATAGCTAAGGGACTATCCTGTTGTGCTTGTAGGACAGACCACCTTCTTTCTGGGGGTTTCTGAATGTCTGCTTATTCTTAATATTCCCTTCCTAGGCAGGTTCCACACCCCCTAGTGCTCCCCTAGGTGATTCCTCCCTAGATGTGGAGTCTACAGGTAAGTGGTGGGGACTCATCATAGACCTGTGATCCGGTGGATACTTCAGGCCCTCCTGGTTATCTGAGGACAGAAACAAAGAAAATAGGAGTTTGGGAGAACTGGAACCACCCTGGGAGGGGAAGAAAGCATAGGTGGGGTGCTCTGGAGGACCATATGGAGTCCAGGTCAGGGGGTGAGGGAAAGGAGAGGCAGCCCAGGGGAGGAGGGGAAGCCACGAAAATTTGCCAAGTCTCATATGCCAGGTTTGGTGCAAGTCCTTTAAATATAGGACCTCTTTTGATGTACTTGGAAACTCTGGGAGGTTGGGATTATTATTTTCATTTTAAACATGATAAAGCTGAGGCACAGAGAGGGTCAGGTTCATATAGTTAGTAAGTGGTGGAATCAAGCTGTCTGACTCTAAAAGTCATTGCTTTGAGCAAATGTGACATATGGCCTTATTGTGATTGGTCTTGTAAGACCAGCTTCTTTGTGCACCAGGATGAGAAACTCAGCTTTCCTCCCTAGGAAGTGCTCGTGGATGCTGTATTGGAAAGCTAGACCCTTGGGAAAGGGTGTAGAATCTTCATGTCTTCTTACCAGGAATGCTTGATGTTTCTCAGATCATGGTCCTACCATAACCCTTTTATAAAAGGGCCCAGTACTCAGGTTCAGTTTTATTTGTCAAAGACCTGAAGGGGACTGTGAGCCCCCTGTGCCATGGTGTTGGGCATCAGTGTCCTACATCCAGTTATACTTCAGTGGGAAAATGTGTTTCCCACCTTAGAATATAAGCTCCATGACATCAAGGACCTACTCGACTTTTCACCCTTGGTTTCCTAGCATCTAGCACATGTGCCACATACTTACTCCAGTAATATTGCAGAAGGAAGGAAGAAAGGCTGAGGACATAGTTCTTTGGGAAGCTGCAGACTTCCTATGCCATGCATGGCTCAGCGGTTTCTTCCTTAGGCTTCAGTGGTGGGGCTGGAGATGCCACACTTTATAAATCAATTGCCACACTGGGAATTCTTTTGATTTTTTAAAAATGTTTCTATTTATTTTTGAGACAGAGAGAGACAGAGAATGAGCAGGGGAGGGGCAGAGAGAGGGAGACCCAGAATCTGAAGCAGGCTCCAGGCTCTGAGCTGTCAGCACAGAGCCCGACACGGGGCTTGAACTCACAGAGTGTGAGATCATGACCTGAGCTGAAGTCAGACACTCAACCGACTGAGCCACCTAGGTGCCCCCACACTGGGAATTCTTATTTAAAAATTGCATTATAGACCTTCAGGCTTTCTCTGAGTCCAGCTGGAATAATCTCCTTCGTGGTAGATGGGCAGAAACTCCCGAGACGCATCCCTTCCCAACAGGACTTGTGTCCTTTACTGGTTCATTCTGACAGCAAACTTGTATAGATCTCATGCTTATTGTCTCTGCACCTGGGAGGGCCTGACAAGACCAGATGCAGTTGAATTAGAACATTTGGAAACACTGGAGTCTCCAGGAAGGAGTGGCTCTTGCTTATGGGAGTGTCCCAGGAAGACTGAGCAGAGGAGAAATTAGCCTCCTTAGTTTCTGTAGGGATCCTCCTGCCTAGGGTTCAGTGGGACTGATGGGTGATGACTTATCCCACTGGCTGCCCACTGTCATGAGTCTGAATGACAGTCCTTACCAAGGAGGCATTTTCTTTCTGACTATCCACTTTCCTTATAGGTTACTCTTTCAAGCCACCAAAGTTTATCTCCTTGATATATAGCAATGGTAGCATCTGCCTCAATACCCTGAAATCTCAGTGGTCTCCAACACTAACAGTGTCAAAGTTCTCTTATCTGTGTATTCTCTGCTCTGCAACCCCAATTCCTGTGGTCACTCTGGTGACAGAGATAGCCCATGCCCACAAGGCTGATGGAGAGGATTAAGTACTCTTTTCAGTTGCCTTTGTATCATGGCTTTCCCAGATAGCCCTAGATGGTACAATAGATTGGCAAGAATGGACACAGAAATGTGCTGTGCAAATGCCTTGGAGGTTTTCCAGGGAAACAATGTCCAAAAGAAACTGCCCAGGTGAAGTACCTCGCCTCAAACTCTGAACTGGCAGTTGTTTGTCTTATGCAATGAGCTATTCACAAAAAGCTATCTGCTCTCTGAGCAAGTGTTGGTTGTCTACTTTCTCTAGCTTTGGTAGGTTGGTGACACTCTCAGCCATTTCAGTTGGTTTTTAAAAAAATTGTGGTAAAATACACATAACATAAAATGTACTGTCTTAACCACTTTAAGTGTATAGTTCAGTACTGTTAATTACATTCACATTGTTGTGCAACCAATCTCCAGAATCTCTTTTCATCTTGCAAAACTGAAACTTTATCCCTTAAACAACAACTCTTGATTATCCCCCCTCCTACTTCTGACAACCACTATTTACTTTCTGTTTTATGAATTTGACTATCCTAGGTGACTTATGGAAGAGGAATCATACAACATTTGTCTTTTTTTGTGATTGGTTTAGCATAATGTCCTCAAGGTTCATTCATATTGTAGTATGTATCAGAATTTTACTCCTTTTTAAGGTGGAGTCATATTTCAGTGTGTGTATATGCCACATTTGTTTATTATTTCATCTGCTGATAGACATTCGGCTTGTTTCTACCTTTTGGCTATTGTGAATGACGCTACGACGAATATGGGTGTATAAATATCTCTTTGAGAATTTGCTTTCAGTTCTTTTGGGTATATACCCAGAGGTGGGATTGCTGGATTGTATGGTATTTCTATTCTTAATTTTGTTTTAGGTGCCACCAGGCTGTTTTCCATAGCAGTAGCACCATGTTACATTCCCACCAACAGTTGTAAGAGTACCACTTTCTCTACATCCCCACCAACACTTATTTTTTCCTATCTCTTTAAATAGTAGTCACTCTAATGGATGTGAGGTGGTGTCTCATTGTAGTTTTGAATTACATTTCTCTAATGATTGCCGATGTCGAGCACCTTTTCATTTGTCAGCCCTTGTGGTTTCAACTTCACTTATTTGGTGCCACAATCAGTAGCCCTCTCACTTAGTGATGCAGAGCCTGCCTGGTTACAGCTAGAATCAGTCTTTGCACCAGACTCATCTGCTTGTCTTTCAGTCCAGGGACCTTTAGTGCTTCTCTTTTCTGGTGTCATGGAGGACCTCAGCCTGGCCTCTCACAGTGCGCCCTTTGCCTGTTAGAACAGCATGCCATCCTAGTGTGCTCAGAGGAGAGCTGGGAGAGCTCTTCTAGAATCCCAGTCTGTTGCAGATCCATACTGAGGAGGAATCTTAGCTCATCCTGGTTGACTCTGAGGGAGCTGGGAACTGGGAACTGCCTTGTGATATGAATGTGTGAGAATTGGGAACCTCTCTGAAATGCGTTAGGGGCAGCAGTTGTGGTGGAGTGAATACTTTGATTTTCTGCAGGTCAGTTGGGACCCTATTATCCCAGGCTGAGCCCATCTTGAAAGACTCAGTGGTGAGAATTAGAATCCCAGGGACTGAATTCTTGTCAACACTCTATCAGGTTTTATTACTGCACATATCACTCTACCACCAAACTCTTTCTCTCCCAGTGTCTGGATCAGCCCCTGCTTCTAGGCAGGACTGGGCATGGGCTACAGGCATGAGCCATTTTTCCATTCCAGTGGACCCCAGGTGGCTGGTGGTACTGATGCCACTCTTTTGCAGAGACTTGCTGCTCTTGCCACCTCTTGTTTTGGGCTGCTGGCCCATTCATTAATTGATCAAGTAATTAAGCAAAATTTGTTGTACATTTGCAGCATCCTCCATTCCAACACCACACACACACACACACACACACACACACACACACACACCAGCCTCTTCCTGTATGAAAAGTCATTACCTGTTCTCATTCCAGAGCACAGAGCTGGGGTCTGGAAGAGGGCTGCATGGGGGAATGCAGCTATTCTCAGCCCTGCCTGCTTGTTAGAGTCCCCAGGAAACTGTGGGCATGCCCAACATACACCTGGTGCCAAGCCCCAGTCCCATAACTCTTGGTCTAATTGGTGATGGTTTTTATTTGGCAGTGCCAGAAGCCTGGGATATGTACTCAGGAGGACTGGGTTAGACTGTCCATAGAGTTCTTTGACTTTAGCAAGACCCTTCTCCTCACCAGGCCTTCACTTTCAGATCTGGGAAATGGGAAAACATCAGCCTTCTAAGAATGTTTACAGGCTCCAAGGAGGTAGGGAATGTGAAAGTGGTCTACAAACCTAAAGCTCTAGAAAGGTATTACCACTACTATTAGAGCTTGCTCTTGACCGCACACTTTCAAGGTTTTCATTATGTGCAAGAGATGATAGCCTGGAAACTGGATGACTCACCCCAGAGGATGGTGTGCCACTAACTGAGCACATTTAAGAAAGAGGAGAGAGCCCACGTCCCAGAATTTTAATTAGGTAGGGACTCCACAGTCACAGAGCTATAACACTTTCCCCCTTTAAATGCAAACGACTTATTTCTAGGGGAAAAACTAAGGAGAATGTTCAGGAAAGGAATCTCTTAAGTAGAATGTGAATGAGGGCAGTGGCAGAGACCTTGGAAATGAATGAAATCCAAGGGGTTCTGTTTTTTAAAGCACACAGGGCCATGACTGCATTTCATCAACAAAATAGTGCTGCTTAAGGGCCAGGACCCCACAGGCAGGGTGAAGGCTCATGCTTTCCCTTGGGAAGTGTCTGTCGGAAGTGTTCACTTTCTTTCACAGATATGTCTTCAGAAGTAAAAGAGGATTTCACAGGAAATGAAAACACAGTGTATTTCTGACAGACAGGTAAATGCCCCTTTGCGAAGGCAGTAATAACATATTTGTCAGGGAGGCAAGGAATATCAAACTTATTTTTGATACAGATTCAATTGCTCCTTTAATCCCAAATAACCACTCCATAACTTTATGAAACAGAGCAGCCTAAGTATAATTGCCAAAATGGGGAAGAGGCAAACCCACTGTTTTCTATCTTGAAAGGATTTAGTTTGCCTTTTGAAAGTGGTACATGTAAGAACAGCTCACAGCTAGTGTAAGCCCCCTCAGCTTCTCCCTGCTTCAGATCTTCTCGGAAACTAGCCATCTATCACACCCCCCAGGAGAATGGAAAGTACTTTTTTGTAATCACCACTATTCTCCCCAAAGTACACAGATTGAAACATCAAAAATTCATAGAATAATATATGTCAAAGATGGAAAAGATGCATTGGGGTCATGGATCCTGTCTTCAGTGGTCCAGACAGCAGAGGTAATGATCATCCTTGACCCAGACAGCACCTCACACTTGCCTTAGAGTGTGTTGCACATCCATTTTTAGATGGAGGATGTTTATTCTTCCACATCTTGTCTCTGGTGTTCAAGGCTGTGCTTGCTCAAATAATTCCCTTTTCCTCCTCTCCAGATATTTCTTCTAGGGCTTTGAGACTCATGGATGCACAGAAATAAGTCCATGTCAACGAGAGCCATGTGACCACATTAGAGATTTAATTCATGGTCAGGGTATTGGGTGAAGGCCAACAGTAGGAAATCACTAGGAGATTCTAACAGCTGTGCCAGGGAGATCCTCATGGTCAAGATATTTGGATTAGGATAAGCAACACTGCAATTACTTTCAAATGTTCTTTGACCACTACTATATATTCCTGAAGTCTAATCTGTTGCCTTTCAGAGTGTCCTACACTCCTGCCGCAACATGGGTCTTTCTATTGATATTCTCTTCCTTGGCTATTTTTCTTGACATCTACGATGGCTTGGAGTTTCTACCAATAGCTTTACCCTACTTTGGTGTCCATGACTTGATACTCCTCTTGAGTTCCTGTTTTTGGCTTGACACGTCAGATGACTTATCTATTCACCTGAACCTGTCTCTGATTTGCACTTATTTATTTGCTATACAAATGAACAAATGAGGTAGTGACTGATTTCTACTGGAGTTATTGCTGTCGCTACTCAATTCCCTTGTTTGTTCTGTTGCCCTTCTCAGCATTCAGACTAGACCTTGGCCTTCAGGGAAAGGAGGCCATAGCTGAAATGGAAAGAAAAAAAACCACAATGAATTATCTTGACATAAGAAGGTGGTTTGGAAAAGAGTCAAAAGACCTATACTCTGAAAACTGTAAAACACTGATGAAAGAAATTGAAAATAGCACAAAGAAATGGAAAAACATTCCATGCTCATGGATTGGAAGAACAAATATTGTTAAAATGTCTCTGCTATCCAAAGCAATCTACACATTTAATACATCCCTATCAAAAATACCACCAGTATTTTTCACAGAGCTAGAATAAATAATTATAAAATCTGTATGGAACCACAAAAGACCTCAAATAGCCAAAGCAATCTTGAAAAAGAAAAGCAAAGCTGGGGGCATCAAAGTTATGGTATAACTTCAAGTTATGGGGACTTCAAGTTATGGTATAAAGCTGTAGTAATCCAAACAGCATGGTTCTGACACAAAAACAGACACATAGACCAGTGGAACAGAATGGAAAACCCAGAAATAAACCCACAACTCTATGGTCAATCGGTCTTTGGCAAAGCAGGACAGAGTATGCAATGGTAAAAAGACAGTCTTGGGGCGCCTGGGTGGCGCAGTCGGTTAAGCGTCCGACTTCAGCCAGGTCACGATCTCGCAGTCCGGGAGTTCGAGCCCCGCGTCGGGCTCTGGGCTGATGGCTCAGAGCCTGGAGCCTGTTTCCGATTCTGTGTCTCCCTCTCTCTCTGCCCCTCCCCCGTTCATGCTCTGTCTCTCTCTGTCCCAAAAATAAATAAATGTTGAAAAAAAAAATTAAAAAAAAAAAAGACAGTCTCTTCAACAAATGGTGTTGAGAAAATTAGACAGCAACATGCAAAAGAAAGAAACTGGATCACTTTCTTATGCCATAAACAAAAATAAATTCAAAGTGGATTAAGGACCTAAATGTGAGACCTGAAACCATAAAAATCCTAGGAGAGAACACAGGCAGTAAACCTCTTTGACATCAGCCATAGCAAACTTTTTCTAGATATGTCTCCTGAGGCAAAGGAAACAATAGCAAACATTAGCTATTCGGATTATATCAAAATAAAAGACTTCTGCACAGCAAAGGAAATAATAAACAAAACTAAAAAGCAATCTACAGAATGGGGGAAGATATTTGCAAATGCCAAATCTGATAAGGGATTAGTAACCAAAATATATAAAGAACTTATACAACTCAACACCCCAAAACCAAATAACAACAACAAAATGGACAGAATACACGAACAAACAGTTCTCCAAAGAAGACATCCAGATGGCCAACAGACACGTGAAAAAATGTTCATCATCACTTACCATCAAGTGAATGTAAATCAAAACTACAATAAGATATCACTTGCACATGTCAGAATGGCTAAAATCAACAACACAAGAAACAATAGGTGTTGTTGAGGGTGTGAAGCAAAAGGAACTCTCATGCACTTCTGGTGGGAATGCAAACTGGTGCAGCCAGTGTGGAAGATAGAATGGAGGGTCCTCAAAACGTTAAAAATAGAACTACCCTATAATCTAGCAATCTGACTTCTGGGTATTTATCCAAAGAATACAAAAAGACTAATTCAAAGGGATACATGCATCCCTATGTTTCTAGCAGCATTATTTACAATTGCCAAACTAAGAAAGCAGCCCAAATGTCCATCGAATGATGAATGGATAAAGAAGTTGTGGCATGTATGTATGTGTACACACACACACACACACACACACACACACACACCCCGGAATATTATTCAACCATAAAAAATGAAAATGACATAGGTGGAGCTGGAGAGTATAATGCTAAGTCAGAGCCAGTCAGCAAAAGACAAATATATGTTTTCACTTATATGTGGAATTTAAGAAACAAATGAGCAGGGGGAAAAGGAGAGAGAGAGGCAGAGAGCAATCAAGGAACAGACTATTTTTTAAAAAAATGTTTATTCTTGAGTGAGAGAGTGCACACATGTGCACACAAGCAGGGGAAGGACAGTAAGAGAGAGAGAGGGGGGGGGGGGATCTGAAGCAGGCTCCATGCTGACAGCAGAGAACCCAATGTGGAATTCCTGAACCACATGACTGGAGCTGAAGTCGGAGGCTTAACTGACTGAGCCACCCAGGTACCCTTAATTATAGAGAAAAAACTAATGGTTGCCAGAGGGGAAGTGGGTAGGGGGATGGGTGAAACAGGTGATGGGGATTAAGGAGTGCACTTGTGATGGGCACCAGGTGTTGTATGGAAGTGCTGAATTACTATATTGTATACCTGAAACTAATATAACAGTGTATGTTAACTAACGAATTAAAAAAAAAAAAACAAACAACTTAAAAAGCATCCCCCACCAAGAAGAGAAATTGGATTGGAATTGACTTGACTAGCCTGTTACCTTTCTTCCTATTTCTACTAATAGAAAAAAAGAAAAAAGAAAAATCTCTCTACCTGAAGAGAGAGAAAAGTTGGGAATGAAGGAAGAGAATGTGTGCAGGTGAGGGTCATTGGGAAAAGCTCCTCAGGGTTAGCTCCAAGTTGATTATGAAGGGACAATAATCTCTAGAAGGTATGGGTGTTCTAAGAATTAATGGAATGCTAGGAGATGACAGTTTTTAGTAACTCCCATGATGCCATGGGGTGGGAATAGGAAGCTCAAATATGGGTATTAGGGGCAGAGAGGACCTTAGACAACCCTGCTGAGTTCCTGCTGCCCCAAGAAATGTGGGGGAGCAATTGTATTTTCTTATCGTTCTAAGATGGAGGTGGGAGTAGGCTGAGAGCATGTCAGAGATCCAGAAGATCCAGAAGATGCCTCTTAGTCAGGACCAGAAAAAGCACTTTTCAAACATTTGTTCTCTCATGCCTACTCACATTCACTTTGATAAAGCAAGTCACATGACAGAATCCAAGTTGGGGACCGAGTGGAGGTGGGCTGGGAATATTTTTTGACTTTTTAGTGGGAGGAATTGAAATGTCACAATGAAAGGGAATGGGTCCAGGGAGGATGAGGAATTGGAGCTATTAATAGAATCTACTGGAGCAGGTAAGTGAGAAGAGGGTCAGGATAGAGCATTGGGTAAGCCATTTTAAAGTGACTGCTATCTCAATTATGTTGGACCACTTTGAAGCCAGGCTTAGAGCTCAGTGTGGTGCAAAATGTTTCAGGAAAAGAACAGAATAGAATAACAAGATGATGATGAATGTACACAGGACCAAGCATCTGGCTTACTCTTGCGTTTCTTAATACCTTGGGATAATTGCAAGCATGATGCCCCCAGTTTATTATTATTTTTTTATTTTTATTTATTTATTTTTTCAACGTTTATTTATTTTTGGGACAGAGAGAGACAGAGCATGAACAGGGGAGGGGCAGAGAGAGAGGGAGACACAGAATCGGAAACAGGCTCCAGGCTCTGAGCCATCAGCCCAGAGCCCGACGCGGGGCTCGAACCCACGGACCGCGAGATCGTGACTTGGCTGAAGTCGGTCGCCCAACCGACTGCGCCACCCAGGCGCCCCGATGCCCCCAGTTTAAATGTTGCATAAAAGTTGCTTAAAAAGTGAACTCAGGATTACCACCCTAGGGAATTTAAGATACTGGCTGTCATTGAGTTTTCCAAATCCATTGCTCTTGTATGGTTGAGCACGGTCAGCCATTCTACTGAAAACCACATTAAGGTACTTTTGGGTACTTAAAGATATACAGGCTATTGATATTTATATGCTATTCTATTGGTTAAATTTCTTGCTGGGAAATACCATGTTTGGATCAACATACTAAGTAGAATCAATGTGGTGGTCAGCATAAATTGGGAGCCTGGAGTTCTGTAGTAGCCTTCTGTCAAGCCTCGTTCCTTTCATCCTTCTGTGGCCTTAGGCTCACTGCAATTTATTAGCCAGTCCTGACAGCAGGAATGAAATTTGTAATGTATTCCCCACTCTGGATGGAGCTTATTAGTTACCTATTGCAGAGCTGCTATTCCAGGGAGATTGTTTGCTGGTGAGCATCTACGCCATAGCATTTCCTATCCCAGCCCTCTTAATACTTGTCTAATGAGAGCCTTTAGTTTATAGACCTTTTCACTGTCTGGGCAGTTGGGTGGCAAGTAGGAAGTAAAGGGATTTAGCAGTTGTATTTTCAAGATTTGTTTCTAAACTGCCCCACTCCATATCCCCACATCCTCTATCTTTTGCCTGTTTGTAGTCCAACCTCTTATATCCCTGCAATGTCTTTTCCTTCCACCCCATTTCTTTCAGCATTTGACCAAGCATGTCTTCTCTTGGCTCTCAGCTAGTCTTCTTCTGATTGCTTCAGGCATGGCCTGGATGGACTTGGCATATTGGCATTTTTTTTTTTCCAGAATGCTCATTCATGAAATACTGCATGAGCTTCTGCGTATGGATGAGCCCTTGTGTATGTATATATGTGTGTTGCTTCTCTGATTCCAGCCATGGAAAGACCATGGTCAGAAGACACTGAGGCTTCCAACTCAATCTGGAGCTCTGTTGAGCACGAGTCCAGTCAGAAAAAATAATGAAAACATCTTTAGTTCTTGTCAGTTTCTTTTTCCTGAGGAGTGGATAGACCTTTTTCTTGAGTCCTCCTGTAATTGGCTGGGGTCCTGCTGTGAAAGATCTGATTGGCCACAACTTGATGCTGCTGCTACCTGTGTGTCGAGTGTCATCTACCATCAGAATTCCCTCATTTCAATTTTCTAAATTTCCCAACTACAGTCTCTTTGAGTTCTATGCTTTAGGTAATCCAGATATATCAACTAGACCAACCACTATAGCCAGGTTACTCCCCCAATGTCCAGCGAAATTAGTTCCAGCTTTATCTTTCTCTACTCTATTTGTGTTGCTAATGTTCCTCACTCTGCCCCTCCTGGAGAGATGACACTTGGTAGAAGGATGATCAAGCTGGGACCATGACATTTCCCCTTTCCTGATTTATACTCATGATTCTATCAATAACAGTAGTGCAAAGCTTGAGCAGATGCCTTTGGGAAAGAATCAGAGCTGCAGGTGGAGAGGAAATCTGAAAATAAAAGATTGCAAAATATTTTCTTAAAAACCCCAATCTACAGAGATGATCACTCTGTAACATTTACTGAAATGTCAGTGTTCTCTAAAGCTTTCAAATACCCATCCTGGTGATTAAGAAATCAATAATTAACATGCAAATCTGAAAGCTCTAGGCAAATTGAATATTAATTACTGACTTCATAAGTGGAGGCTGCTCAGCAGTATGAAAATAGTTCAGGATAATTAGGATTTAACAACCTTCAGACATAAAGAAAATAAATACAGGGTTCTTGATGAATGACTTTATTTTTATTTCATTATTGTATTGTAAACATTCTTGGGTTTTCAAAGACCAAGGAGAGACGGGGAAAGGCTGGTTTTGAATATTTAGTATATATCAGAGTGACAATTCCCTTCCCCCTCCTCCACTGAAATCCTTTGGGAATTGTCAGAGAGAAGTTAAGTTCTAAAGTCTAAGATTGCAAGGTGACCTGTGTTAGTTGGGAACCAAGACTTAAAAAATGACTGGGATAGATGGTTAAAACATGTCACGAACTCGGATCATCTCATTGCTCCAAAATTCCTGTCCTGAATGCTTACCTGGCTGCTACTGCCTTCATTTCAAAATACTTTTCAGCTTCTGCTCTCATATTTCAGCCACTGTATTTCAGGGATCTTCTCGCTTCACCTCTCCTTGGTCTGGGATCTTGCCTTTCCTGGCTCCACCTGCTCTTGGTTCCTGGCACTCACTCTTTTTTTTTTTTTTTTTTTTTTTTTTTTTAGTGTTTATTTTTGAGAGAGACAGAGAGACAGAGTGTGAGCAAGGGAGGGGCACAGAGAGAGAAACAGAACCTAAAGCAGGCTCCAGGCTCTAAGCTGTCAGCACAGAGCCTGACACAGGGCTCAAAGTCACAAACCGCGAGATCATGACCTGAGCTGAAGTTGGACGCTTGACCGACTGAGCCACCCAGGCGCCCTGGCCTGGCACTCACTCTTGATCAGTTCTTCATTTCCAGGCATCTGGCCCTCTGCATGGTTGGTATTTCCCGGCATCCTCCCTGGGGCAATCTATATCTAAAAGTTTCTCTTTTGTGTCCAGTATTTGCTCATCATCACCACTTCAAATTTAACTTTTTAATAAAATTTTTGTTGAAAGGTCTTTCATACAAAAAAAAAAGCACACAAATTTTAAGTAAGTTCAGGGAATTTAACCAAGGGAACATGCCCATGTAACCACTAACCAAATTAAGAAATAGAACATTAGCAGCACCCCTGAAGACACCCAACGCCACCTTCCAGTCATTCTTCCTACTCTCCTTAAAGATAAATATAACTTTGAATGTAACATCATATTCTTTTTTACAGTTTTTAAATCTTTATTTATTTTTGAGAGAGAGACAGAGTGTGAGAAGGAGAGGAGCAGAGAGAGAGGGAGACACAGAATCCCAAGCAGGGTCCAGGCCCTGAGCTGTCAGCACAGAGCCTGACGCGGGGCTTGAACTCACAAACCGCAAAATCATGACCTGAGCCGAAGTCGGACACTCAACTGACTGAGCCACACAGGCACCCCTAATGTCATAGATTCTTAAACTTGTTTTTGCTCCCTAACTGTATAAATAGAATCATCCAATATTCTTTGTGCTTTGCTTCTTTCATTCAGTTTTATGTCATGAGATTCAACAATGATGTTGCGTATAGTAGGATTTCACTCATTGTCATTGCTGTATTCTATTGTAGGATACACTGCAATTTATTTGTCTGTTGTATTATTGATGGGCATTTAGATTATTTCTACCTTTTGATGTGGTACAACAAGAAATATCATCCATTGACAATGGGAATACAAATGGTACAATCTCTTGAGAAGACATCTTGCCAGATTCTTGTGAAGCTGAGCATAGTGTCATCATATGGTTTGGCAATTGGCCCCTATGTATTTACATAATGTGTGGTGTGAAAACATATGTCCACATAAAAACCACTAAGAACATATATAAAGCATATTTATTAACAAACAAATATTCCAGGCAAAAATCTGGAAGGAACCAAGATGTCTTCTAATAGGTAAATGACCACCAAGTGAGACACAGTAGGTGAAGACACTTGAGGTACAGGTGGGCTGTAGGCACAGGGTAAGGAAACACACACATTTAGATAGAGGCTAGAGAGAAAGTCAATGAAGACACTGGTTTTCTAGATGGAGTAGAGGCACACAGAATGTAGACAAGCATGAGCTGGTATAGGCCAACCAGCTAACGGGTTAGACACACTTGCAGGATGGAATGGAGATCAACAGAGTGAGGCATTTGAAGTCCAGTATTATATACAAGAACAGGAAATAGGCACTGATGGAGAGATAAGTGCTACAGACACAGGGGAGAGTGACGGTAGTTGCTTAACATGGATTTTACAGACAGGAGATGGAGACTCATGTGGGTTGGGATGTGCTCTAGGAACAAAGGAAAAACAAAAAACATGGTAATGCTGCATCCTAGGAGGAGGGGTGGATCTGCTCCCCATCTTCCTCCCTGGGCCAGGTTGATATGTTAAAACCTGCTGGGTGTACGTGACAGGAGTTTTCCTAAATTTTGCCATTCTTGCTCTTTTCTTCCTGTAGAGAACCTGACCTGTCTAACAGCAATAAAGACTGAATTACTAGTGGCATGTATTATGCAGTGCATGTTATATAGACTAGTAAAGGGTTAATAAATAAGCACAAAGAAAAAATCAGTTTTTTAATACACTAATAATGAACTATCCAAAAAAAGAAATTAAGAAAACAATTCCATTTACAATAGCATGGAAAAGAATAAAATACTTAGGAATAAACTTAACCAACAAGGTGAAAGACTCATACACTGAAAACTATACGGCATTGATGAAAGAAATTAAAGAGGATGCAAATAAGTAGGGAGACATCTTTTGTTTATGGATCAAAAGAATTAATATTGTAAAAATGTCTATATTACCCAACATGATCTACAGATTCAATGCAATCCCTATCAAAACGCCAATGACACTTTTTACAGAAATAGAAAAAACAGTCCTAAATTAGTATGGAACTATGAAAGACCCTGAATAGCTAAACTACTTTTGAGTTAGAAGAGTAAAGCTGGAAGAATTATACTTTTTGATTTTAAAATATATTACAAAGCTACAGTAATTAAACAGTATGATACTGGCATAGACATATAGACCAATGGAACAGAATAGAGAGCATAGAAATGAACCCACACATATACAGTCCACTGATCTTCAATAAGGATGCCAATAATACACAGTAGAGAAGGGATATTCTCTTTAATAAATGGTCTTGGGAAAATTGGATATGTACAAGCCAAAGAATGAAATTGAACCCTTTTCTGGCATCATACACAAAAATCAATTCAAAATGGGTTAAAGACTTACTTGTAAGGCCTGAAACCATAAAACTTCCAGAAGGAAACATAGGGAAAAAGCTTCTTGACATTGGACTTAGCAATGATTTCTTGTTTTTGACAGCAGAAGCACAGGCAACAAAAACACATAGACAAGTTGGATTACAGCAAACTAAAAAGCTTCTGCAGAACTGAGAATCAATGAAATGAAAATGTAATCTATGGAATGGGAGAAAATATTTGCAAACCATATATCTTATAAGGGGTTAATGTACAAAATATATAAAGAACTTTGGCAACTCAACAGCGGAAAAATGAATAACATGATTAAAAACAAGAGGAATGCCTGAGTGGCTCAGTCAGTTAAGCCTCTGACTTCGGTTCAGGTCATGATCTCACAGTTTGAGTTTGAGCCCCACATTAAGCTGTCAGCGCAGAGCCTGCTTTGGATGCTCTGTCCCCTTCTCTCTCTGCCCCTCCTCTATTTGTTCTCTCTCTCTCTCTCTCTCTCTCTCTCTCTCTCAAAAATAAGTAAGCATTAAAAAATTTTAAAAAGCCTGGGGAAAAACACTGAATAGACATTTCCCTAAAGGAGAGATACAAGTGGCCAGTAGGTATATGAAAAGGTGCTCAACATTACTATCAAGGGAATGCAAATCAAAACCACAATGAGATATCACCTCATATCTGTTAGGATGGCTATCATCAAAAACAAAAGATAACAAGTGTTGCAAGGATGTGGGGAAAAAGAAGCCATTGTGCATTGTTGGTAGGAATATAGATTGGTGCAGCTACTACTGCAAAACAATATGGAGGTTCCTCAAAAGTTTAAAAACAGAATACCATGTTATCTAGCAATCCAACACCAAAGGAATTGCAATCAAGATCTTAAGAGGTATCTGTACTCCCATATTCATTGCAGAATTATTCATGATAGCCAAGACATGAACACAACCTAAATGTCCATCAGTGGATGAATGGATAAAGAAAATGTGGTAAAATATACAATAGAATATTTTTCACCTTACAGAGAAGGAAATCTTGCTATGTGCAACAATGTGCATGAAACTAGAGGACCTTATGCTAAGTGAAATAAGCTGGACACAGGATAAAGACTATGTGATACCACTTATATGAGCAATAAAATAGTCAAACTCACAGGAGCAGAATGTAGAATGGTAGTTGCTTTGGACTCAGGACAGGGGAAACAGGAAGGTATTAGTCTGGGGCACAAAGTGGCAGTTATACAAAATGATTAAGACCTAGGGATCTCTTGTATAGGATGGTACCTAGTAGTTTACAAAACTGTATTATATAATTAAACATTTGCTAAGAGAGTAGATTTTAGGTTATGTGTTCTTATCATACAAAAAATAAAGAGGACAGTAGGCAACTTTGAAAGGTGGTGAATGTATTTGTGGCATAGGTTGTGGTGATGGTTTCATTGGTGTACACACTTATTTCCAAATTTATTAATTCGTATACATTAAATATGTACAGCTTTTTGTATGTCAGTTATAACTCAATAAAGTTGTTTTTTTTTTTCCCTTGCCTTCCTCCCAATCTTAGGGAGAAAGCATTCAGTCTTTTACCATCTAGTAGAAATGGTATAGTAGGTTTTTTGTAGATGTTCTTTATTAAGTTTAGGAAATTCTCCATTCCTAAAGTTGTTTTGTTTGTTTGTTTGTTTTTGAGAACTTGTATCATAAATAGTGATGAATTTTGTTACAGACTTTCAATTATGATCATGTGATTTTTTCTTCTTTGGTCTCCTATAAATATGGTGCATTACATTGACTAATTTTTACATATTGACCAGCTTTGCATTCCTAGAATAAACTCTACTTGGTCATGGTGTCTACTTTTTTTTATATATTGCTGAATTTATTTCCTAATATTCTCTTAGTAATAAATTTACATCTGTATTTATGAAAGATATTGGCTTATAGTTTTCTTTTTTTGCACTGTCTTTGTCTAATTTTGATATCAGGATGATCTTGGCTTCTTAAAAGAGTTGGAAAGTATCCCCTCCTCTTCTATTACTTAGAAGGTATTATGTGGAATTGGTGTTAAAGTTTTTTCAAATATGGGGTGCCTGCGTGGCTCAGTCGGTTAAGCATCTGACTTTGGTTCAGGTCACGATCTCATCTCACAGTTCATGAGTTCAAGCCCTGTGGCGGGCTCTGTGTTAACAGCTCAGAGTTTGGAGCCTGCTTTGGATTCTGTTCTCCTTCTCTTTCTGTCCCTATCCTGCTTGTTTGCGCTTGCATGCTCGTTCTCTCTGTCCCTGTCTCAAAAATAGATAGATAGATAGATAGATAGATAGATAGATAGATAGATATTTTTGGTAGAATTCTTCAGTGAAACCATCTGGGCCTGGAGGTTTATTTTCAGAGAATTTTAAAATTACCAATTCATTTTCTTTAATTGTTATAGAACTATTTAGATGATCTACTTCATTTTGGTAGTTATCTTTTTAATGGCTACAGGATCTGTAGTGGTGTTACATTTATTTATGCTTTGTTATTTGTTTTTCTGTTTTTATTTCTTGATCAGTTTGATGGGGATTTATAAATTTTATTAGTCTTGAAAGAACCAAATTTTGACTTCGTTGCTCTTTTCTATTGCATGTTTATTTCTTCATTTACCATCATACTATTTTCTTCCTCTTGAGATATTTGTTTTTTCTTAACTCTTGAGATGGATGCTTAGATTAATCAAATTTTCTTCTTTTTTTAATATATCTGTTTTAAGGGTATAATTTCTCTCTAAGCATAATTTTAGCTGTATCCTACTGGGTTTGCTATTTCAGGTTTTTACTATCATTTAGTTCAAAATATTAAAACTTTTCATTGAGATTTCTGACAAATTAATCAATTTTTATTAGTTTAAAAATACGTAATTTGCTTGTAGTTTTGGGAGATACTTTGCTGTGTATGGAATCTGGGCTGGCAGTTAATTTATCTCAGCACTTTGATGATTATTTCATTGTTCTCTAGCTTCCATCCTTCAGTGTACTGTTTTTGAGATTCATTCATGTTTTTTTGTATATCAGTTTATTCTTTTATTATTAATATTTTAAGTTTTTATTTGTTTATTTTGAGAGACACAGAGACAGCACGAGTGGGAGGGGCAGAGAGAGGGAGAGAGAGGATCCTAAGCAGGCTGCACACTGCCAGCGCAGAGCCTGACATGGGACTGGAACTCACAAACCATGAGATCATGACCTGAGCTGAAATCAAGAGTTGGATGCTTAACCGACTGAGCCACCCAGGCACCTCTTTTATTATTTTTGAGTAGTATCCCATTGCATGGATATACCACAGTTTGTTTATACATTCATCCACCTATGGACAATTGTGCTGTTTCCTGCTTTTGGCTACTATGAATAAAGCTGCACAAATCTTACAATGACATATTCCATGAAGGCAAATGATGAGCAATAGAAGGGAAAGAAAAACTAGCTGTAGCAGGGCATGGGTGAATTGGAGGATTTGGGTGTAGACCTTGTCAAAGGAAGGAGGATTTCTGGTGGGGGTGGCAGACCTCACTCTGGATCTGCCTTCATTTGGGTACACAGAGCTTGCCTGAACTTTGTTGGTTGGACCCCACTATCTCTCTTACACATTTTTGCAAAACCAAATTGTGTGCAATCTCTTGAACATTCTATACTCTGTCACATCTCTCTGTTTTTTAATATCCTGTTCCATTTATTTATTTAGTTTTTAACTTTTTTTTTTTTTTTGAGAGCTATCTGTGTTCTTGGCACTACTTTAGGTGCTGAGTACAAAAAGAACTGAGTGTTTGGGTTTGCTGAACCACAAAATCATTGTACCCTCAACTTCCACCACCCTGTCCTTTTCCTGACATTTCCCCCAGGGAGGATTCTCATGTGTGACTCATCGGGGCTTTGATGCAATCGGGGTTTTAATGCTGGAGCTGCAAAAGTAACTGAGGCATCATTAACAGAGGAAATCTCAGGAGGCCACCCTGTCTGCACAGTCAGAATGGGGGTTGGACTTTTTGGCTTTCTTTTGGCCCTATGAACAGAAGATGCAAGATCAGGGAAATAGGTGGCATCACTTTGGTTCAGCCTGGGTGTTGCTCTGAATAAGCAGGACAGACTTTGACCTGTGAGGTGAGAACAGGGTGGTGTGCTGGGTGGTGAGTCCTGCGGACTATAACCCGGTGTCTGTGCTGGGCTGCAGAGTGAGCCTGATGTTCTTCATTGAGAGAAGAAAGGAATGAAGGAAAGTAACAGCCACAAGAAGCTGGAGAACTGGTCCTTTCGGGCACCTTCTGTGTTTTAACTGTTAGTGCAACTGGGAAGGCCAGATTTTTTCGCTCTCTCCATTTAAAAGAGTTTTCGGGGCACCTGGGTGGCTCAGTTGGTTAAGTGTCCAACTCTTTTTTTTTTTTTATGAAATTTATTGACAAATTGGTTTCCATACAACACCCAGTGCTCATCCCAAAAGGTGCCCTCCTCAATACCCATCACCCACCCTCTCCTCCCTCCCACCCCCCATCAACCCTCAGTTTGTTCTCAGTTTTTAACAGTCTCTTATGCTTTGGCTCTCTCCCATTCTAACCTCTTTTTTTTTTTTTCCTTCCCCTCCCCCATGGGTTCCTGTTAAGTTTCTCAGGATCCACATAAGAGTGAAACCATATGGTATCTGTCTTTCTCTGTATGGCTTATTTCACTTAGCATCACACCCTCCAGTTCCATCCACGTTGCTACAAAAGGCCATATTTCATTTTTTCTCATTGCCACGTAATATTCCATTGTGTATATAAACCACAATTTCTTTATCCATTCATCAGTTGATGGACATTTAGGCTCTTTCCCTAATTTGGCTATTGTTGCGAGTGCTGCTATGAACATTGGGGTACAAGTGGCCCTATGCATCAGTGCTCCTGTATCCCTTGGATAAATTCCTAGCAGTGCTATTGCTGGGTCATAGCGTAGGTCTATTTTTAATTTTCTGAGGAACCTCCACACTGCTTTCCAGAGCGGCTGCACCAATTTGCATTCCCACCAACAGTGCAAGAGGGTTCCCGTTTCTCCACATCCTCTCCAGCATCTATAGTCTCCTGATTTGTTCATTTTGGCCACTCTGACTGGCGTGAGGTGATACCTGAGTGTGGTTTTGATTTGTATTTCCCTGATAAGGAGCGACGCTGAACATCTTTTCATGTGCCTGTTGGCCATCCGGATGTCTTCTTTAGAGAAGTGTCTATTCATGTTTTCTGCCCATTTCTTCACTGGGTTATTTGTTTTTCGGGTGTGGAGTTTGGTGAGCTCTTTATAGATTTTGGATACTAGCCCTTTGTCCGATATGTCATTTGCAAATATCTTTTCCCATTCCGTTGGTTGCCTTTTAGTTTTGTTGGTTGTTTCCTTTGCTGTGCAGAAGCTTTTTATCTTCATAAGGTCCCAGTAATTCACTTTTGCTTTTAATTCCCTTGCCTTTGGGGATGTGTCGAGTAAGAGATTGCTACGGCTGAGGTCAGAGAGGTCTTTTCCTGCTTTCTCCTCTAAGGTTTTGATGGTTTCCTGTCTCACATTTAGGTCCTTTATCCATTTTGAGTTAATTTTTGTGAATGGTGTGAGAAAGTGGTCTAGTTTCAACCTTCTGCATGTTGCTGTCCAGTTCTCCCAGCACCATTTGTTAAAGAGGCTATCTTTTTTTCATTGAATGTTCTTTCCTGCTTTGTCAAAGATGAGTTGGCCATACGTTTGTGGGTCTAGTTCTGGGGTTTCTATTCTATTCCATTGGTCTATGTGTCTGTTTTGGTGCCAATACCATGCTGTCTTGATGATGACAGCTTTGTAGTAGAGGCTAAAGTCTGGGATTGTGATGCCTCCTGCTTTGGTCTTCTTCTTCAAAATTCCTTTGGCTATTCGGGGCCTTTTGTGGTTCCATATGAATTTTAGGATTGCTTGTTCTAGTTTCGAGAAGAATGCTGGTGCAATTTTGATTGGGATTGCATTGAATGTGTAGATAGCTTTGGGTAATATTGACATTTTGACAATATTTATTTTTCCAATCCATGAGCAGGGAATGTCTTTCCATTTCTTTAAATCTTCTTCAATTTCCTTCATAAGCTTTCTATAGTTTTCAGCATACAGATCCTTTACATCTTTGGTTAGATTTATTCATGGGTATTTTATGCTTCTTGGTGCAATTGTGAATGGGATCAGTTTCTTTATTTGTCTTTCTGTTGCTTCACTGTTAGTGTATAAGAATGCAACTGATTTCTGTACATTGATTTTGTATCCTGCAACTTTGCTGAATTCCTGTATCAGTTCTAGCAGACTTTTGGTGGAGTCTGTCGGATTTTCCATGTATAATATCATGTCATCTGCAAAAAGCGAAAGCTTGACTTCATCTTTGCCAATTTGGATGCCTTTGATTTCCTTTTGTTGTCTGATTGCTGATGCTAGAACTTCCAGCACTATGTTAAACAGCAGCGGTGAGAGTGGGCATCCTTGTCGTGTTCCTGATCTCAGGGAAAAAGCTCTCAGTTTTTCCCCGTTGAGGAGGATGTTAGCTGTGGTCTTTTCATAAATGGCTTTTATGATCTTTAAGTATGTTCCTTCTATCCCGACTTTCTCAAGGGTTTTTATTAAGAAAGGGTGCTGGATTTTGTCGAAGGCCTTTTCTGCATCGATTGACAGGATCATATGGTTCTTCTCTTTTTTTTTGTTAATGTGATGTATCACGTTGATTGATTTGTGAATGTTGAACCAGCCCTGCATCCCAGGAATGAATCCCACTTGATCATGGTGAATAATTCTTTTTATATGCCGTTGAATTCGATTTGCTAGTATCTTATTGAGAATTTTTGCATCCATATTCATCAGGGATATTGGCCTGTAGTTCTCTTTTTTTACTGGGTCTCTGTCTGGTTTAGGAATCAAAGTAATACTGGCTTCATAGAATGAGTCTGGAAGTTTTCCTTCCCTTTCTATTTCTTGGAATAGCTTGAGAAGGATAGGTATTATCTCTGCTTTAAACGTCTGGTAGAACTCCCCTGGGAAGCCATCTGGTCCTGGACTCTTATTTGTTGGGAGATTTTTGATAACCGATTCAATTTCTTCGCTGGTTATGGGTCTGTTCAAGCTTTCTATTTCCTCCTGATTGAGTTTTGGAAGAGTGTGGGTGTTCAGGAATTTGTCCATTTCTTCCAGGTTGTCCACTTTGTTGGCATATAATTTTTCATAGTATTCCCTGATAATTGTTTGTATCTCTGAGCGATTGGTTGTAATAATTCCATTTTCATTCATGATTTTATCTATTTGGGTCATCTCCCTTTTCTTTTTGAGAAGCCTGGCTAGAGGTTTGTCAATTTTGTTTATTTTTTCAAAAAACCAACTCTTGGTTTCGTTGATCTGCTCTACAGTTTTTTTAGATTCTATATTGTTTATTGCTGCTCTGATCTTTATGATTTCTCTTCTTCTGCTGGGTTTAGGCTGCCTTTGCTGTTCTGCTTCTAGTTCCTTTAGGTGTGCTGTTAGATTTTGTATTTGGGATTTTTCTTGTTTCTTGAGATAGGCCTGGATGGCAATGTATTTTCCTCTCAGGACTGCCTTCGCTGCATCCCAAAGCGTTTGGATTGTTGTATTTTCATTTTCGTTTGTTTCCATATATTTTTTAATTTCTTCTCTAATTGCCTGGTTGACCCACTCATTCGTTAGTAGGGTGTTCTTTAACCTCCATGCTTTTGGAGGTTTTCCAGACTTTTTTCGGTGGTTGATTTCAAGCTTCATAGCATTGTGGTCTGAAAGTAAGCATGGTATAATTTCAATTCTTGTAAACTTATGAAGGGCTGTTTTGTGACCCAGTATATGATCTATCTTGGAGAATGTTCCATGTGCACTCGAGAAGAAAGTATATTCTGTTGCTTTGGGATGCAGAGTTCTAAATATATCTGTCAAGTCCATCTGATCCAATGTCTCATTCAGGGCCCTTGTTTCTTTATTGACCGTGTGTCTAGATGATCTATCCATTTCTGTAAGTGGGGTGTTAAAGTCCCCTGCAATTACCACATTCTTCTCAATAAGGTTGCTTATGTTTATGAGTAATTGTTTCATATATTTGGGGGCTCCGGTATTCGGCGCATAGACATTTATAATTGTTAGCTCTTCCTGATGGATAGACCCTGTAACTATTATATAATGCCCTTCTTCATCTCTTGTTACAGCCTTTAATTTAAAGTCTAGTTTGTCTGATATAAGTATGGCTACTCCAGCTTTCTTTTGGCTTCCAGTCGCATGATAAATAGTTCTCCATCCCCTCACTCTCAATCTAAAGGTGTCCTCAGGTCTAAAATGAGTCTCTTGTAGACATCAAATAGATGGGTCTTGTTTTTTTATCCATTCTGATACCCTATGTCTTTTGGTTGGCGCATTTAATCCATTTACATTCAGTGTTATTATAGAAAGATACGGGTTTAGAGTCATTGTGATGTCTGTATGTTTTATGCTTGTAGTGATGTCTCTGGGACTTTGTCTCACAGGGTCCCCCTTAGGATCTCTTGTAGGGCTGGTTTAGTGGTGACAGATTCCTTCAGTTTTTGTTTGTTTGGGAAGACCTTTATCTCTCCTTCTATTCTAAATGACAGACTTGCTGGATAAAGGATTCTCGGCTGCATATTTTTTCTGTCTAGCACCCTGAAAATCTCGTGCCAATTCTTTCTGGCCTGCCAAGTTTCAAAAGAGAGATCAGTCACGAGTCTTATAGGTCTCCCTTTATATGTGAGGGCACGTTTACCCCTTGCTGCTTTCAGAATTTTCTCTTTATCCTTGTATTTTGCCAGTTTCACTATGATATGTCGTGCAGAAGATCGATTCAAGTTACGTCTGAAGGGAGTTCTCTGTGCCTCTTGGATTTCAATGCCTTTTTCCTTCCCCAGTTCAGGGAAGTTCTCAGCTATTATTTCTTCAAGTACCCCTTCAGCACCTTTCCCTCTCTCTTCCTCCTCTGGGATACCAATTATGCGTATATTATTTCTTTTTAGTGTATCACTTAGTTCTCTAATTTTCCCCTCATACTCCTGGATTTTTTTTTCTCTCTTTTTCTCAGCTTCCTCTTTTTCCATAACTTTATCTTCTAGTTCACCTATTCTCTCCTCTGCCTCTTCAAGCCGAGCTGTGGTGGTTTCCATTTTGTTATGCATTTCGTTTAAAGCGTTTTTCAGCTCCTCGTGACTGTTCCTTAGTCCCTTGATCTCTGTAGCAAGAGATTCTCTGCTGTCCTGTATACTGTTTTCAAGCCCAGCGATTAATTTTATGACTATTATTCTAAATTCACTTTCTGTTATATTATTTAAATCCTTTTTGATCAGGTCATTAGCTATTGTTATTTCCTGGAGATTCTTCTGAGGGGAGTTCTTCCGCTTGGTCATTTTGGATAGTCCCTGGCGTGGTGGGGACCTGCAGGGCACTTCCCCTGTGCTGTGGTGTATAACTGGAGTTGGTGGGCGGAGCCGCAGTCAGACCTGATGTCAGCCCCCAGCCCACCGCTGGGGCCACAGTCAGACTGGTGTGTGCCTTCTCTTCCCCTCTCCTAGGGGCGGGATTCACTGTGGGGTGGTGTGGCTAGTCTGGGCTACTTGCACCCTGCCAGTCTTGTGATGCTGGGGATCTGGCGTATTAGCTGGGGTGGGTAGGCAAGGTGCACGGGGGCAGGAGGGGCAGGCTTAGATCGCTTCTCCTTAGGTGATCCACTTCAGGAGGGGCCCTGTGGCAGCGGGAGGGAGTCAGATCCGCTGCCGGAGGTTTGGCTCCGCAGAAGCGCAGAGTTGGGTGTTTGCGTGGAGCGAGCAAGTTCCCTGGCAGGAACTGGTTCTCTTTGGGATTTTGGCTGGGGGATGGGCGGGGGAGATGGCGCTGGCGAGCGCCTTTGTTCCCCACCAAACTGAGCTCTGTCGTCAGGGGGCTCAGCAGCTCTCCCTCCCTTTGTCCTCCAGCCTTCCTGCTTTCCGAGCAGAGCTGTTAACTTATGACCTCCCAGACGCTAAGTCGCGCTTGTTGTGGGAACACAGTCCGTCAGGCCCCTCCGCTTTTGCAAGCCAGACTCGGGGGCTCTGCTTGGCCGGCGAGCCTCCCCTCCGCCCCGGCTCCCTCCAGCCAGTCCGTGGAGTGCGCACCGCCTCGCCACCCTTCCTACCCTCTTCCGTGGGCCTCTCGTCTGCGTTTGGCTCCAGCGACTCCATTCTGCTAATCCTCTGGCGGTTTTCTGGGTTATTTAGGCAGGTGTAGATGGAATCTAAGTGATCAGCAGGACGTGCGGTGAGCCCAGTGTCCTCCTAAGCCGCCATCTTGCCCAGAATCTCAAGTGTCCAACTCTTGATGTAGGCTCTGGTCATGATCTCATGGTTCATGAGTTCCAGCCCCATGTTGGGCTCTGAGCCGACAGCACAGAGCCTGCTTAGAATTCTCTCTCCCTTTCTCTCTATCCCTACCCCACTCATGCTTTCTCTCTCTCTCTCAAAAGGAATAAATAAACTTAAAAAAAAAAAAAGATCTTTAACTGTTTGGGCACCTGGGTGGCTCAGTCAGTTGAGTGTCCGACTTCAGCTCAGGTCATGATTGTGCGGTTCCTGAGTTCGAGCCCTACATGGGGCTTGCTGCTGTCAGCGGGGAGCCCCCTTGGGATCCTCTGTCCCCGCCTTCTTTCCCCCCATCCCCTGCTCGTGCTCTCTCTCAAAAATAAATAAACATTAAAAAACAATAAAAAAAATTGAAGGATTTTTAACTTTAAAACTTGAGGCAATCAAGCTTTGGGAGGTTGGGAGAAGGGTGTTCATGAACTCATCCAAAGCCACATGGCTAAGAAGTTGCAGTCAGGACACAAACTCAAGTCCAGATACGTGAAAGCCGGGGCTTTTTCACCATATCAAGCTGCCTAACTTACTGTTGGTTGGAGTGTATTGTGAGCTGGAAGCTGAACTGGAATTTGGCTGTATTCCCTCCTTCCTATTCCTCAGGTTGTAAAAACACATGTGAAGAAGTTGGTGTGTGGTTGGTGTCTGAAGGGGAAATGCTGCAGGAGGCGTGGGTGCTCTGCCCCCCTTTTCCTCAGTTTCCTTATCTGACCAATGACTTAGGGAGGAGACTTATCTCAGAGAGGGCCACTTTAATTATGCGTATGAACGAGACACTGCTGGAAGTGCCTCTCCCGGATTATTTATGAAGACGGAGAGGAAAGAGGCTTGGAAATAAGGGTTTGTAGAGAAAAGGAACCAGGTGACACAGAGGCAAGGGGAAAGAGAGTGATTGGAGGGGGCAAGGGTCAGAGACAGAGGCCAGGGCTGCTGTTGCTGTTGGGGTATGGGGTGGGGGCATCGGTATGGTCAGGGGGGAAGGCAGCCAGGAGATGCCGAGTGAGCAGCATGGGCACGGGCTGCTTCCTGGCATGACTGCAAACCCGTGCGGCTGACATCTCAGCTTCCGCTGAGCAGAGACACATTTCTGTCGATGCTCACGTTCAAGTTGACCCCAGCTGATAATGGAATGGCCTTCTATCCGCTCTTATGGTTCTGGCGTTAGAGAATTCTACAAGGAAAGCTAATTCCACACCTGCCTGACACATAGAACACAACTGTCTTGTGGGATTCTGTCCTTTTCAAGTGGCCTTCCACATACATCCTCTGGGACCTTCCTTTGCCCGTCATGGTTTTCCTCTTTTTTTGTTAATCTTAGCTGTTTCCTCTCTTCAGGTGTCTTCTCTCCTTACTTAACAACAACCACCTCCCCTTTCATAAGCTTGCTTAACCTCTTTCAGCCCTGATTTACCCCAGTGTCAAAGTGGAGCTAGTGCCGTCTCCCTTGCAGGGCTTCGTGAAGTGGAATAAGGTGGTACTGGAATGCATGGCCAGCTCGAAGGAGGTTTCAATTGATGCGTCTGTCTTTCTTCCTTCTTTCCTTTTCAGTCTTCCTTCTGAACCTGTGCTATTCAGACGCATAGCCGTTAGCCACAGGAGGCTACCGACACTTGAACTGTGGCTGGTCCAATCTGAGATGGGCTGCCTCTGCGAGATGCATCATGATTGCATATTTGTACCTGCAAGCCCCGTTGCTTATTCTTGAAACTCCGGCTCTGGACTCATGTTTGAATCCATCTACATCATCTTGATTCATATTGCATGGATTTCCTCCTGAGATACATCCAAAGCAGATTTTATATATGCAACATGGCATACACATGCACGTATACACACACACACCCCTATACTTTTAAATAACATAATTCATATACCATAAACTCCATACCTTTAAAGTATACAATTCAGTGGTTTTTCACATACTCAGAGAGTTGTACAACCATCACAATGATCTGACTCCAGAACATTTTCATTACCCCCAAAAGAAAGCCTGTACCCATTCTAGTTGCTTCCTATCCACACCGCACCCACACCTCCCCCCGCCCCCCCCCCCCCCCCCCGCCACCTTTCCCAGCCCCTGGCAACCATTGGTCTGCTTTCTGTCTCTCTGAATTGACATATTCTAGATATTCCATATAAATGGACTTACACAATATGTAGCCTTTTCACATGGCTTATTTTTATAATCTCTACATCTGGTGATGATCTATGCAGCCTATTTTGTGTGATGCAGTGACAAGCAAGTGCATGGAAACTTTATTTATATACATGGACCCTTGTGACCACTTTGGGAACTAGATCTTGTCTCCATTTCACAGGTGAGGCACCTAAACTGCAGAGAGGTTATAGAGCTGGCCTATGGTCACGTAGCTCTTAAATGGAAAAGCTGGGACTGACACCCAGCCTGCTTGATTTTTTTCTGATCTCCTGTGTTAAGGTACAAGGGGATCTTTTCAATCTTTTTCTCTCCTCTAAACCAAGCAGAGTATCTGACACCCATGTATATATTTGTGAAATGGATGAGTGATCCAGGCAATTAATCAGCTGAGATACCAGGTGGTAAGGAGAGGTGAGTGGCCTCTGAACCCCAGGTGTTAGCTGGCCAGACCTCAAGCTGGCTGACGCTGTTGCTGACACTGAGCACAGGCCCAGCAGGCCCCACCACCTCTGCTATGGAGTGCGTGCTGCCTGCATGCCCTGGGGATGCCCTGCCGTCAATCCTGCCTCTCCTCCTCCCTGGGCCATTAGTGTGCCACTGGGGTGCAGAGGCGAAACTGCTCAGGGTCCTCTTGGGGTCTTCATGCTCCAGGAAGACAACTTTATACAAATCAGGATAGATGGAAGTAGGAACCCAGTGGTGACTGGGGTTACCCAGAGTAATTTAAAGTATGAATTGATTTCTCAGCTGGAGACAGTGTCGATGTCCTGCTTCTCACTTGTGCTTCATTGTGCGTATTATCTCATGTGGAAAATTAACAGGCAAATTAACCCCTCTGCACAGCCCAGTGACTAGAGAAATAGTGTTCCCATTTGGAATGCAAAATCTTGGGGTAGGAAGGAGGCTGACTACAAGGCTGGGGCAGGCGGCAAGACCCATATCACAGATATCTAGGAATATCTTCCAGGCTACACATGGGCACATCACCCGTAAGGGCACTGGAAAGGGAACACTATGTCATTCACTGACATCTGTGGCTGTATGGTGGCTGCAGTGTGACAGCTGAAAAAGAGAGTGAATTGGATGCAGACAAGCCAGATTATTCAGAGCCCCATCCACTAGTAGGAGTGTCCTCTTTCTCCCAGAATTCTGGAAACAGCTTATTTATTATGTTTTTGATGGTCTCTTCCTAGTTGTTTGTGGTGTCATCTTCTGGCTTCTGATCATATAACTTTATTTTTTTAATTTTTAATGTTTTTTATTTAGTTTTGAGAGAGACAGAGAGCATGAGTGGCATGAGTGGAAGAAGGGCAGAGAGAGAGAGAGAGGGGGAGACAGAATTCAAAGCAGGCTCCAGGCTCTGAGCTGTCGGCCCAGAGCCTGAGGCGGGGCTCAAACCCACGAACCACGATGTGACCTGAGCTGAAGTTGGACGCTTAACTGACTGAGCCACCCAGGCACCCCTGATCATATCACTTTCTTAAAACTCTAGTGCAAAAGAGGTTTGCACTCTGCTGGTCTGCCCTTCCTTACAAACCCCTACCTCTCCCAGTTCATCTTGTACTGCTCTTCTCTTTATTCTGGACACACTCCTGTTTCATCTTTCCTTGTTTCATTCTGTCTTAGAGTCTTTGTACACAACAGTTTTCTCTGCCTTGAATACTTGTCCCTTACTGTTTCTCTGGCTAGAGTCCACCCAGTTTAAATGTCACTTCCTTGGGGAAGCATCTTCTGATTTCATGCCTCCCACCTCAAATCATTATATGGTTTCAATTGCCTATATTTCTCTATTAATAGCATTGTCAAAACTGCAATTAAATAATTAGTCTGTAATTAGTTGTTTAATGACTGTCTTTCCTGATATACTGTTAGCTCTAAGAGATTAGACTGTTGGTCTTATTCACCTTTGTATCTCCAGTGTCAAGCACATTGCCTTGGATAGAATAAGTACTCAAAAATCTATTGGATGAATGAATAGTGCTTTTTTTTTTTGGCCTTGGCAGTTGATTCTTTCTGAGATTTAAACTTGGCATTTCCAGGAAAAACTTACTGATTACTAAGGACATTTAGTCCTGGAATCACATTATAACCTAAGGTGCCACAAGGTCTAATGTTGGTACCATGTCACATGCAAAGAAGCAAAGTTCAACACCAGAATAAAGTTTCCTTCCATTTCTAGCTCATTTTTTTTCTCTGCCCTGACCCCCTACTTCCTACATTTTATTAGGCAGATTGACTTAGTGATTTGGCTTCTTGATTGAACTGAGTGTATAATGACAGTTCCTGTCCACCAGCACTTTGTAGATTGATTAGTTAGGAGGCTTTTTATATAGCCCAACCATGAGATTATGGTAACTTGGAAACCAATGAGGCAGACACATTTAAGATATTTTCTAGATGGTAAAAATCGATAAGAGATCCCAAGGACATTGGGGTTGGCATCCCACATCTGTGTCAATCTAGGTGATTAGTCCAAGTTGTTCTTGGTAATTTCATCCTCCTCCTTTCTGGGGATTACTTTTAAAACAATAACGTGACTGATTCTGAGACATAAAAAGTCCAATAGGAGCTTTTGGGCAAAAAACAAATTCCCTCTTAAAGAGAGAACTGCAGAGGAAAATATCACTCCTTTGCTGGATGTGAACAAAGAACTTACTCTCTGACTGCTGTCTCTCTGACTACTTATGTCCCTGACTATTGCTGCCACCAGAGTGGAGGGGCAGCCATGGGAAGACAGGGATATAGAAAGAACTTGAGCTCTTGCTGACATCACTGACTTGCTGATTGTGGTCCTCTGAGTCCCACCCTGCCTAGAATTCTGGATACATGAGATGATAAACTTTCTCCGGTATTTAAACCATTTGGTTGGATTTTTCAATATTTGCAGCAGAAATCATTCTGCATGATTCAGTGGGGGCAGTGGTAGCTCAATGGGCAGAGAGGTGCTTCTGACTTGCTGGAAGCTTTTTAGTAGCAGGGACTGTGGGCTGACAACATCGTGTCTCTTCGTTACCTTGTAGGGCTGGGGCTTCCAGTGTCCCTTCTGACCTGTTCAGGGATGGTGCTGAGGCAGCAGGTGAGGGTCTCACTATCTCTAGTTGGGAAGGGGTGGAAAGTGGCCCAGATCAAACAGTAAATAGTGTTATTCTCTTTGGGATTTCAATCTGCATTGAAATGGGATGGTAACTACTGATTTATTATATACCATATATATATACACACACACACACACACACACATATATATATATATA
The DNA here is from genome assembly GCF_022837055.1 of Prionailurus viverrinus. Classification (NCBI taxonomy): domain Eukaryota; kingdom Metazoa; phylum Chordata; class Mammalia; order Carnivora; family Felidae; genus Prionailurus; species Prionailurus viverrinus. The sequence goes on along the minus strand of NC_062570.1, from coordinate 68,411,012 downwards.
TATATTTACATTTATTTATTTTTGAGAAACAGGGAGAGACAGAGCACAAGTGGGGGAGGGACAGAAAGAGAAGGAGACACAGAATCTGAAGCAGGCTCCAGGCTCTGAGCTGTCAGCACAGAGCCCAATGCGGGGCTCGAGCTCACATACTATGAGATCATGACCTGAGCCGAAGTCAGATGCTTAACCGAATGAGCCACCCAGGCGCCCCTCTTATATACGATATTTTGAGAAATCTTCCCCCAATACCCTGTTACAGTAACAGTAATAGAAATCCATATGGAGGAAAAGGCAGAAAGAGTCTTCCATTATCCCACAACCAACACAATCAAATTGTTTTCTTTGCCCATGCTTCCTTGAAATTCTTGTCCATTTTCGTGCAAAAATGTACAGAATAGTGATCATAGCCCAGGCATCATTAATTTTTTTTTATTGAGGTATGATATCCATGCTGCAAAGTATATCTGTGTCTGTATAGCTTGATGATTTTTCACATGTGTTCACTTTTGTAATCGTCCCCCAGTTCAACATTTAAAACACTTGACTGGGTATCATTTTGTAGTTTGCCTTTTGAATTTAATGTCATAGCAGAATCATGCTACCCTGCTGTTTATCCTAAGCATTTTTTTAGTATGCTACATGGTCTTCATACTGCTGGCTGTTAAAGGATGTAAAAATTCAATCAGATGGCTGCACCACAGATATCTGAGCCAGCCTACATCACTGGACATTAAAATTGTTTAAAGTTCTTCCAGATCATAAATAATGCGTCAATGATCTGTACAGTTAAGGTCAGAAATTGGCAGCCTGTAGGCTGGATTCTGCCCACACACCCATTTTGTTAGGTTTGCATGGTGTTTCCACACACAGTACTTTTAAGAGTATTTGAGTTTTGTTGCAAACTCAAAACTTGAGGGAGCTCACATGGAAATGTGGATTTCTCACTTCCTTGAGAAAGCAGAATGTCTGATCGCGCAGGTCACATTTCTAGCAGTGGCAGTGCTATGGGGGTAAGTAGGAGCTGCTCTCATTGGAAGGGGCATGTGCTCCCCAGTTGACCACAGTCCCTGTGACTCCCAGTTTGTCCTTCTATCAGGCCTGTTCACTAATTAACAGCATCTGTCTGGGTCCAGTAGACACTTGAGTTTGCTATCCCTGGCATATGGCTTCTTTTTTCTTGATGCTTATAAAGATGTCATTTATGCATGAGGTTGCTGATAACTCCAAGGAAATCGCAAATGGAAGCATGTTCAGAAGAGCAGAGTGGAAGAGAATGTGACTGTTGTATCCAAGGTACCTAAGTGGCAATCACTGCTTGTGACTTTGCCCAGTCACGTTCTCTGCATCTTAATTTTCTCAGGCTTCAAGCGAGAACAACGACCCCCACCTCTTGGAGCAGCTGGGAAGATCTAATCGTGCCTGGCACACAGTAGGCAATTAATAAATGTTGGCTAAGTAAAATAAATCTATTGAAAATTGTTTTTTATGGTTAATTTGAACAATTCTAGTTCTTGAATAGCATTCAAGAGGTCTCTAGAGATACCTATAAAGATTTAATAACAGCAACAATAGTAATGATAAGTGGATAAGATTTAATAATGTGTCTGAGTGTCTAAAGAGTGACCTTAATATTTGGATTTAATTGAGATGGTAAATTAAAGATGTCCAGTACTGTTCCTCCATACTAAGGAGGTTAAAATGGGAGAGTCCGTCCTTAACAATTGTTATTTGAGCTGATGTGTGTAGGAGGATCATGAGTGCCACCTGCTCGGTTTGGCCTTTTGTAGTTGATTTTAATAAGTCTGGAGATTTGCTGGGGGGGGACAGGATGGTGGGGAGAATCTCTACTAGTATATACAAAGTCTTAACTCCGGAATTTTGAGGGCATGAAGTATTGACCTTGGTAAAAGAAACCTTTCCTAGAAGATAATTTTTCTTTTTCTTAGTTCATGGTCCCACCACCTCCTGGAAAGCCAGAAACCATCCTTTTCTTCCTCCTCCACATCAAGTCCATCAGTAAGTCTGTCAATTCTCCTTTCTAAATGTCTCACCATTCAATTTACTTCCTTTCCTCTAAAAAGACACCTCCCTCACCTAAGTCACAATGCAGTCTCCACACAGCAGCCCAGGTGATCTTTTAAATATTCAACTCACAGCACATCACCCTACTTCTTAAAATTCTTCCATGACTCCTGTTTCACTTCAAATAAAATCCAAACTCCTTATCATAGCACACAAGGCTCTGCATGATCTGTCCCCAGCCTCCTGTCTAACTTCAACTCATACAGTGTACTTCCCTTGATCATTGTATTCCAGCAGCACTGATCATCTTTTACATCAAATTCTTACCTAGCTCAGAGACTTTGCATATGCCTTCTCTTTGCTTGGAATCACAGCCCCTGCTATGCCTTCCCCATCTATCTTTGTAAGGTTGGCTTCTTCGGGTTTCAGGTTAAAAGTCACATTTTCACCCCATTTAAGGAGGGCTTTCATTATCCTTTCTTTCTTCCCCCCAGCTTTTTTTCCCCAACGTGGGGCTTGAACTCAGGACCGTGAGCTCAAGACCTGAGCTGAAATCAAGAGTTGGATGCTTAATTGGCTCAGCCACCCGGGTGCCCCATCTATTATCCTTTCTTGCAGTATACTATGCCTTCATACCCCTCCTGCACTCTCTAGTGATTTTGCTTCTCTGTCTCCCCAAACTAATTGGCTGTCTGTCTCCCCAAACTAATGTAAGTTTCATAAGACCTGAGGCCATGCCACTCTCACTTACCAGTTACATGTCCAGACACTAGCACATTGCTGGGCATATAGTAGGCATCAATAAGTATTAATTGAATGAAAGAGAGAGTGGGTGGATGTAACTGTTGTGAAAATTCAGTATAGTCTCAGGAAGCTTTTTCTAGAATGTGAATACCAGTACAAGCTTTAACTTAACCAGGTAACCAGCACGTAACATGTATTTAGTATTACCCACAGAAGAAAATGTTCCAAAGGATCTGGAAAAGTTAAGGGCCAGAGACCAAGATATTGTCAGTTTTTCTCTAGCACTGTCCAGGGGAAGTCCTGGCTTCCAGACCAATGATCGCTTAAATTTTTCTCTGAAAATTAATGGCTCAGCATTTGATTTATCAATCAGTGTCTTGTAAGTTTGGTAAGCATGAATTAGAGGTCCTGATTAATTCTGAGGGAGTTGACAGATCTAATCAGTGAGGGTCTGATACCCCTGGGTCATGCTCAGCCGGGTGATTGACCCAGTTTGGTTCCGACCCAGCTCTCACTCTGCTCTCACTCCGGATGTTTGGTTTTGGTCCTGCCTAGTCTCTCTTCGCTTTCTGACCTTGGCCCCTCTTCTTCTGAGCTTAACCTCTGTATAGCTAGATAAAATAAACTCAATGCACACATTTCAGATTTACAAACTTTTAATCCAGGATATATCTTCATATCAATAAACTGAAATTAGCTTATTTTTAGGTTTAACATCTCGGACACATTAAGACAACGTAGCTGGCAGCCTCTGCTGGTGAAGTGTGATATTATAACCCAGCTCCTATTAGATGTTAGAAGTACCCAGGTGAAAAAATAGGAAGAAAGCAAAGTTCTGGGAGATGAAGTAGGACTCTAGGACTGCTCAGATGTAGAAGAATACTGAGTTCTGAAAGAGAGAAACAAGAAAGAATTAGTCAAATGAAAAAATCTTCAAGAGAGAAGTAAATTTCTAAATGTGGGGAGTATCCTTAGGGTCAGGGCCAGCTAGTTTCTTTCCATTTATCTGGGAAATATGGAGGAAATTACTCTTCCTGACTCCATTTTCAGCTTCCTGATCTGGATTTAGTTACTATTTCAAGATCACAGGCACCTTGTCCTGGGAGCTCTTGCTATGATCTGATAACTTATAGCTCATGAGGATGAGAGTGCTCAGAATCCCAGACCACACTGATCTGTGTGGCACTGATGCTTACCAGCCACTTTCCCACCCATGCCTGCACTAAAGTGTAGTCTTAGGGAAAGTTGTGACGTTAAATATGTTTATTATCTGCAAACTTATTCCGTCTTGTCTGCACCATTCTTACTTCTCAGAGCTTCTGCCATTTCCTCTTCTCTTGGGCCCACTATTCTCATATTTGTAAAAAGAACAAAACAGAAACAGTGGTAGTAACAATCATTATGATGGTATCAGCCACCATTCTCTCAAGAAAAAGGAAATTACAAAGACCTGGGCTCAAACCCCAGCTTTACCACTTACGTGTGTTTCTCTCTGAGCTTTAGTTTCCCCTTAACAATATTAAAATCACAAGGTCATTGTGAGAATTCGACAGAACTATGCAGAATGCCTAATGTATTATTTGTACCCCATAAATATTCCTTCTCCCTCTTCTCAAATATTAGCATGTTTTAAAGTCATCTGGAGAGGTGAGGATTAAAAGCAAGAAATGCTTTAATGGTGTAATTTCAGGCAGTGGGTGGTGTAGATATTTTTGGATTGCGACTCCTCCATGTGCTCCTGACATTATAATATGGAGGTGACTTCCTACTCTGCCAACATATAATAATGGCAGCTGGGCTTTGCCACTATGATTTCAGTATGATGAACATTCCCAGTCCTTGCCTCTGACCTACATAATTAATCCTGTTCAAAGACATGATGGGAAAAAGTTTCTTTGATTAAGTTTTGTTCACTTCTATTAAATGTTTCTTGGATCCATTCCTTCCTCTCCAGCCCCATCGCCACTGTCATGATTCAGGAACTCATCATTTCCTATGTGCGTCACTGCATTGACTTCCTAACAGGACTCCTTGCTGCTGGGCTCTTCTTAACCTGTCCTTCACACAGCAAGTGGAGTGGTGTTTCAAAAACATGCATAGGATCCTGCCAATCCTTAACTTTCTGGCCACGGTCATTCTCAGCCCCTGGTGGCATAACACACTGGTTTGTCACATTAGTTGCAAGGCAAATCCATCGATCCACCCATCCAAAAAGTATTTACTGAACATCTATTATGTATTGTTACTGTTGAAGGTGTTTTGGGGGGAGGGTACATCAGTGACCAAAACAGGTAAAAATTTCTGCATGTTGCCAGAAACTTGTTAGTAATGAGTTAATGTCCTAAAGATTGTGACTGATTTATCTGTTTGAATATTACTGTAGATACATATTTATTTCTACAATAACATTATCCTAAATCAATTGCATAATGCAGTGCTCCTTGGTGAGGAATGGAAAGGGGGATTTATAGATGGTGGTTGGGGAATTGTGTATAAATCCGGGTATGCCTTTGACAGTGTGCATCTGAACAGTATCGTCATTTGTCTACATAAAAACATGTTAAGTATACTACTTGTCTACAACATAGGGTACAAGTCTTTCAGCCTTCATTATTTGGTCTGTGCTTACTCCATCAGCGTCATTCTCTGCTACTCCCTACCTTGCACTGTATACTCGTTGGTCCTTACGTCTTAAAACAGTTTTATATTGAGTTAACTTTCCACCAGTAGAAGAGTTTGAGTCATAGATAACTGAAATATGTAAATAATTTTCTTATAAGGCCAAAGGTTGTATCCTTATGGGAGAAGGGACTAAGTCCATATTGTAAACTAAAAATGAGGGGTGAAGGGGGAATTTGGTGGGACCCTCAGATTCCTGCTAATAGATTACACTTACAGTATTTTAGAAAGGTACATTTTTTGGCATTTGATGAAAATGGACATGGCCTTATGATAAGAAATCTGGAAACATTTATTGGTATTGGTATGTTATTATTCAATCAAAAGTATAGCAAACCTTGGATGGGGTAGTTTTGGAGGATAAGGAGGAAGTAAAAATTTGTGCAGTGATTATTCTCAGTTTGTCAATGTGTGAGAGGGGAATGGACAAAAGAGAACTGGAGAAGACAATTTTTACTACCTATAATACACAAGAAAACTCTGAAGAGGTGCACATAGGAGCTAAGGCCTCGATAGATTCCTGCAATCAGTCGGAACTACTCTCATTTACAAAGTGGACTTCCAGTCAATTCCTATTGTTTTAGCCCTAACTCTGAGCCACATGCCCAATTCACCTCATGCTCAGAATAAAGATGTTCTCCTGATTCTCCCAACTTCTGATGTTGGGACTTGTCTTCCCATTCATGACCTCAGAAGTCATGCTTGACATAACTTGTGGCAGCTTGAAGAGGGAGAAAGTGTCAAAGAAGCTGCTCTTGCCTAGGTTTTTATGGAAAGGTATGAAAGGGAAAACTTTTAGGTAGCCCAGATATGGCTTATTGGAAAAGATCTGGCTTGGATCCACAGATGATGCTGATTGGATTCCCCTGTGCTGCTTTTTCCCAGGACACTCCGTATGGCTGGTTGGTAGTTCATCAGGGCACAGTCCACTAAGAGGTGTAGGAGAATTGAATAACCTCGAAGATAAGCCCCAGGATGTATTTTAGCATGTTGAAGCAGGAAACATAAGACTCAAAGCCATGAGTCATTCAGGGGGAAATAAGAAGGAAGTATGGCAAATAGACCAAGAGGTGCAGAGCATGTGAATCTTCTGCTGTTGGGATGACCTTGGGGGATCATGCCACAAGGTTCTCAAGGATGGGACAACTGTGCCCCTCCCACCCCTTTCTGCCTCCATAAATAGGACTCGGCAGTCCTCTCTCAAAATGGGCCCCTGTGCAGTTTTTTTTTATTTTTGCAGCCAAGGCTTTGGTGTCTGGCCTCTCTCCAGCAGTGGGTGAAATGCGGTGAGGGGCCATTTGGGGGTGACCCTCGCTTTGTAATTAATCTTCCTCATTAGCAGCTCACTTGCTTCCGATGGGGCAGTGCATACTTATTTGTGGTTATGTAACTGCCAAACAGGGCTGGACCAGCCATTTGTTGGCATCCTAATTGTCTCCAATCACAAGGAAATGAATTGCAGTGAGAAAAGTAATGAGAAGTGGAATACCCTGGCAGCCAGCCAAGGGATCCAAACTGTCAGCTGCACAGCCCAGGAATCTGCCATCAAAGCAGGACACTGGAGGGCCGGCTGGGGCCAGGTGCCAACCTGCTTAAGAAGGACTTTGGGGGCAAGGGGAGGGGATTAGGACCCAGGGAAAGGGACAGCTTTCAATGCCACTTTAGCAGTGATCTTGAGAGCACAGGGAAGTGAAGAGAGGGCAGGGCAGGGAACAAAGAGGACGAGAGTTGATAAAAGGGGTCTGCATGGATTTAAATGATGAAGAAAAAAAAAAGATCTCAATTAAATGTTACTGTCCACCCTGCCTTGAGTTTGCTGTTGCTACTGCTGCTATGGTGATGGTGCTGCTGGTGGGGCTGACCCCACCTCTGTGCCTGTGGCTGCTGCAGCTGTTGGTGTAGTCATTTCAATGACAGGGATTCCAATGATGAGTGATAACAGGCATGGAAACCCTAGAGCCTTGAGTCAAGTTTACCTTCTTCCTATGAGTGAAATTAGGAAGAATAAAAATGTCGTAGAATGAGATCTGCTCTCTACAGAAATGTCCCATAAAATGGGAAGTTAGTAAAAGGCAGTCAGTAAAAAGGAGTGGAGTACTAAGTCTATCAAGCCTCAGTCAGACTGGAGAATCTCCATCATTGTGTGCATTAACTTGGCTGTAGCTGAAACTTAACCGTGGGTCATTGCTTGAAGGAAATTTGCTGATAGAGAAGCTGGTCTCAAGTGAGATTTCAGGGGGAGTTCCTTATGGCCAGATTTGTCACTGAGTGCTAGCATTGTCCAGGGGAGAAGGTCTGAAAATCTGGGAGACAGTGTTCTTGACCTAGAGAAGTGCTCCTGTTGTGGGCAGGGATATTCCACAGGCCCTCACAGTGGTTGGGCGAAAAGTTCATCAGGACTATTCAGTTTCTGTTGATGTATTGACTCGTGAAGTCATTCCATAAGTATTTATTAGGCCCCAACTGTATGACAGACACTTTGCTAGTCCCTGAGAATAAAGAAGTGAACAAAAAGATACAGCCACTATCATCATTGAGCTTCTAGTTGAGAGTTATGCAAGAAAGTCCTGAGGACAGAGTGATCATTGTGTATTCTGGGCACTGAGAGAGGGAGAATGGCAGGGCATGGCATTGGTGAGGAAGGTAGGGCCTGGGTCAGGCAGGGCATTTGCGCTGTGCTAAGGGGCTTGGACCCTATTCTGAGGGCATCTGTGTCAAAACTGTTTTGGTTGCAAGTAAAAGAAATTCAGCTTGAATAACCTGAAATCAAAAGAGAGATTTATTGGTGTGGAAGCCAAGGAAGAGATGAATGCTGTAAGCTGATAGGAGGATCAGAGATGAAGTTGGACTCAGGACACTTGGGGATCAGGAGCTTGAACATGGCTAGGACTTTCCTTGCTTCTCCCATGTGCTGGATTCTGCCTCTCTTCCTACATACTTTCTCCAAATGGTGGAGAAAATAGACACCCATATCTTCTGAGTTTTGCCTTATAGCCTTCACCACTGCAGGCGGACTCACTGTCCTTTCTCCTGTCCTAGGTTACGTATCCTGAGGAGGAGCCTTATGGCCCGTTTGGGTCAAGTGTCCACGTTGACCAATCAGGTGTGTCTAAAAGGTGGAATTAGTGAAAGAACTATGCAGCTGCCCTAGGAACTATGTTAATTATATAGGGTAAGGTGAGGGTGCTAGATATCTCATGCATTCTATAGCAGTCAAAGCCTAGCAAACAACCTCTGGACTTCTAAAGCAAGTTCCCAAGCTACCAGGATTCTGGAATAGATGCAAACACTAGTGTTGGGTCACTGGGAAATGGTTGTCACATTTGGCAAGTAATTGATTATTATTTATGGCTTAGAGCAGTACCTGGCACATAGTAATACTATCTAGGTGTTAGTGATTATCATCATGATGCTGATGATGATAATGATGTTGATGATGATGATGGTGATGAAGATTATGATGATGATTACCCATCCCTTTTAGGTATATGGGCATAATTCAGTTCTAGAACCACACAGATAATGACCAGGGTTATGGTGATCCCATCAAGGCAGGGATAGCCTGAGCCACCAGCCAGTACCCTTCACATCTCCATTTCATCTCCTTATAGCTTCACTACCAGTAATAGAAATTTTGATGGATGCCAGGAATTCCATTACTAGGAAGTAATGACAAGTTTCCAGCAGGAGCCACATTTTCCTTCTGCCATTCACTGCTAAACACATGGTACATGCTCAATAAATAGGTGATAAAGGAAAGTGATAAATTAAATCTGACTAGAGACTTCTTCCCATTGTTTTTATGCCTCTGTTCAAGTAAGCTAGTGTTTTCCACCCAACTTTTTGTTACAAGCAGAATCTCCATGGATCCTCTAATAACAACCTTGACAGGCAAAGCTCCAAATAAACATTAATTAAGTCTCTTAACACCCTTGTAAATCAGTGAGCCATATGGCAATTATAAAAAAAAGAGGATAATTTTAAGGAGCAAGAAATTTTAAAATAATTGTTTATCATAACAGAAATAATTTACATATACACAAAAATGAATATTCATAACCATAGGTAAGACAGAAATGCGTGGCTAATGATGATTCTGATGAACCAGAATCAACTAGGTTAGATTTTGATCTTCCTGGGAGAAAAGGTATATGTATTCTCTGCTTTGTAAACCAAATTCATATGCCTTGTCCTAGACCTGCACTGTCTAATAGAACTTTCTGTGGTGATAAAGATGTTCTATACCTGCAGTGTTCAGCATGATAGTCATTAGTGGTTAGTATGACCATAACATTTTACTTAATTTTAAAATAACTTAAAAACTACATGTGGCTAGCAGTCACTGGTTTGGACAGTGACAGTGGTTCATGGATTTGGGAACTTACTGTGATTTGGAAGGAGATATATGAAAGAGGTTAATGTAGCATTAATCATGTAGGTTGTAGAAATTGTCATGATGGTGAGATTTTCATTATTTCAATCATCACAGGCCATTCATTCATTCACTCACTCATTCATTCAAAAACCATATATGAGTACCAACTATATGCCAGGCTCTGTACTGAGTGAGAGGGCTACAAATAAAGACTGATAATTTTTCTGGCTTATAGGTGGGGTGGAGAAATGAGTAGATTAAATTACAGATAGAGAAGTTTGTGATGTGTTGCCTATTTTAGGAGCAAGCATATGAGGTGTAGAAATATAAAGGAGGGACAGCTGATTCAGCCGAGGGGATATGGATTGGGGTGGGCAGGTCATAGAATATTCCATGAGAGGTGATGAGGATGGGGAAAGGGGCCATCTCAGGCAGAGGGGCTGGCACAGGCAAACGTACAACAGTATTAGGGAGTGTGGACCTTTGGGGAACCTCCAAATGTGTGGGATGTATAACTTAGGGGCAAAATTGTGAGTGGTCAGCTATGACCCCCAGGAAGAGGGCAGGGGCAGTACAGAGGAGTTTGATAAAGGAGATTTTACCCTAAAAGTAGTGGGCAATCTTTCAAAAAGCTTTAAACAGGGGAGTAGCAAGATCATATTTGTGTTCTAGAAAGGCCCCTTTGGCAGCAGTGTGGAGAAACATTTAGGGGAAGTGAGATTAGAGACAGGAGCCCCTAGGGAAGACAAGCTTTTCTTCTGAGAGAGACCTTGAAGTGGTATTTAAGTAGTAAGGGTGCTGCTGGCTAGATGCAAATGTAACTACTTCTTTCTGAGAAATATGGGAACTTCTGGAGTGCAGGTGTTGGGTGGTCCGAATTGGCTTCAGGGAGAGCAGAGAGCCTGGCATGGTACCAGGGGAACCACCTTTTGGGGAGATAAACATGTTTCCTTGAGCATCCTGGCTGTGTGAGGGAGAGCTGCTGGTAACCTGAGCGAGGTGAGAGCCCTGAGATGAGAGAGTGGAGGCAACCACTTTGCTGCTTACCTTCCTTATGGTCCTTTGTGCATGTGAACTTCTTTCTGGGTTGCCTACTGTATTAGTCTGCTCAGGCCACCAGAACAAAATACCACACACTGGGTAACTTTACAACAGAAATTTATTTCTCACAGTTCCAGAGGCTGGGAAGTCAATGATCAAGTAGCTGACCAATTTGGTTCTTGGTGAAAGCTCTTGTCCTGGCTTGCAGGTGCCCGTCTTCTCACTGTGTCTTCACATGGCCTTCCTTCAGTGGAAGCACATTTTAGATCTCTCTCCTCCTTGTCTTCTTATAAGGCCACTATTCCTGTCATGAGGGCTCCACCTTCATGACCTACTGTAACCCTAGTTACCTCCCAAAGCCCCATTTCCAAATACCATCATGTTGGGAGTCAGGATTCAACCTATGAGTATTGGGGGGGGGGCACAAATATTCAGTCCGTAACACCTGCCTTGGGCAAATGACCAGGTTTGAGGCTTTGTATACACATCTGGAATTCCCAGAGTATATGCAGAGTTTGCCTCTACTTGGTATCTCAAGAGGATTCACAAAACTCTGGGCAGGAGCAGAGGGGCTTCTGATTCCAGATGATGCATAGTTGATAACTCTGCTTCTGAATCTCCCTGGAACCCAGACCCAGACCCTGTTTCCTAGGCTGGGCCCGGAAGAAGTTTACTTATCCCTGTTGTGGTTTGCCTTTCTTATCATACATCTCTCATTCAGAAAGCAAGAATCTGTGTTTCCTGAATATACACAGCTGACTGGCCAAAGAGATATGAATGCAAGAAAGATTAGTAGTTGGCAGAGGTCAGCTTGGGTTGAGAATGTTAAACAATTCTGAGTTGCTTACATCTACCTGTCATTCTAAAAGTGTCTCCCAGTGGTAAAGCCAGGGCCAAAAGGAAATTATAAGAAGAAATATTGGGAGTTACTATTAAGACACACTTTTAACTCTTCAGCGATTAAATGAAGGTCTTAAAAGGTAGTGGGTTCATTATTGAAGGTGTGAAGGTAGAGACTTGATGATAGTTTGACAAAGATGCTATAGAGGGACAAAAGCAATGAATGAGTAATTATATTGGGAAAGCAACAAATAGAATAGACTGGATCAGAACATTATGTAAATTCTCTGTTCCACCATCTAAGTCAACAGACCATTACAACACCATGTTCAGTGAGCAAAGTTCGGGGTTCCTTGGAAATACATGGGAGGGGATATGTCAACTAGAGTTGACAGGTTGGGAACCCTTCCCAACAGGAAGGTTGGGAAAAACCACTCAGAGGAAGTGATGTTTAAGCAGGAACCTGAAGGATGAGTAGAACTTAGCTAGGGGAAGAGGGTTGGGATTGAGGGATACAGACCACTCCACCTAGTAATTCTTATTGAGAACGATCTGGCTCAAAATGCCAATAGTGCCAAAGAAACATTGATCTAGAATCAATTTGGAATTCCTATCATGTGAGAGTTGGCATGCCTCTTGACACTATAAGCTATCTGAATAACTCTTTTTTTAAGTCATTTTAAATATGCTCTATATTCATCAAATGTAACAATTTTTGAGAGGACAAAAGACAGGAGTGTAGAAAAGAGAGTAGGGCCATTCTTTGCAATACTGAGATATTTGTAGTACTGTGTGTTCTGTGAAGGCAGCAGCACATGTGTGGAAGATGCCATGAAATGCAGCCATGATATCCTACTGCCTGGCACCTCCTTGGGGATGATGCCATCCATGAGCCATTGTATCCATTGCCATCCCTCCAGGCTATCAGGACTCTGAAAGGCATAGGCTGAAACTGTGCTCTTTATGGGAGAAAGGGATAGAGAATGAGGAACAGAATAATGGGAGGCATGAAAGACCTCTGGGCATTTTGGGGAAGAAATGGAATCTTGACCTGGTTTCCATGGCAAATTCCAAGAATATGCTTATGAGTTTGGATTCTCTGCCTAGAGTGATATATTCATAAGTGTACAGTGAAATGTTGAGAGAACTGAAGCTCAGGCTTATGATGAACTAACTCTAACTTTATTTGTCATAGTCTTTTATATTGCACACTTGCAGATTTTATGGTCACGTTCAACACCCTCTTCTCTGTGGTTGTTTGAAAACTTATCCTGCTTTAACATGCTGGAGAGGCAGCACAATATAACAACATTAGCTTGGAATTTAGTGACAGATTATGAATCCCAACATCCATATAATAATTAGCAGTGTGACCTGGGTCACTTATGTAACATCTCTGAATGTGTTTCCTCATTTGAAATTTAGGGGTGACATCTGTCTCACAGAAAATGTCTGGTACAATACCTGATATATAATAGGTGCTCAGAAGATATTACCCTTTATTCAATGCATAGTCCTTCCTTCTTTTCTGTTCTATGTCTTAAGCCCTGTCAACTTTGTTACATTTGATGGATAGAAGTCATATTTAAAATGAGGAAGAAAAAACCCTCAACCATATGGTTTATAGTGTCAAGAGATGTGTATGTCTTACAAGACAGGGATTCCGAGTTGACTCCAGATAGAATAGGCTGAGTGTCGGTTTGCCACACCCATTTTCTTTTAAAGATTTGTGTAAGAATGAAGGAATGGAAGGCATATTTAAACAATCACATTCTTGACCAACCCTGAAAGTTGTCAGCTACACAAATATTTCATTTTGAGTAATTTTGATTAAAAAAATATCATGGTCTAGGTTTATTTTTTTCCCATATATAATCAGAGCTACCTCAATAAAATGTTGTTTTTGAGCTGGAAAAAATCTTGATGATTTGTAATAAATGCAAATGATAGTGCCATGGACTGTTATCAGGGATGTTAGGTGCCCCATAAACTGGTCTGATAAAGACAGCCAGACTCACTCTGATAAGTGAGTGGGAGTGGCTTGTGCAAGATGTGGTAACAGGGTTAGTGACAGGGACATTGTATCTATCTGCTCAAGGCTCACTCTCCATATGGCACTTGGAGGTCACCTGACTCTCCCTTGACCAATTGGCAACAATAGGACATGCAGAGAGACTGGATCCTCTTGCCTCTCACCTTCTGCCCCCATGCTTTCCTGTTGTGGCCTAGATTCACCTATGCAGTGCAGCTAGAGTGACAGTTTATGCACTGACCATATCTACCATCCTACCACATTTATCTCTCACTACTGGGAAAGGGTCTGGCACAGACCAAAATCAAAGCAAAGAAAAGGAAGGTCTTGGTGGGACTCACACATAGCTGGGTCAAGCTAGCTGCACAGTGGGGTTGGGGGAAAGCATGTATAACTCAGAACAATAGATGGTCTCTTGAAACAGACTCAGCCAGGAGATAATTGAGGGTCCATACGGCAGCTGCTGAGACTTGTCACTCGGTAGCACTGTGGTTACCTTGACAAAACATTGCTGATTGGAAATTAAAATGCATGGGATTGTGCAGGGAATGTTTTCAAGAAGAAACAGAATCAACTTAGTGGCACCACTGAGGCTCTTACAGAGATGCACCAGATGCAAGGATTTTTCAGGAAAACCACAAAGCTCTCTTCTTTCCTGAAGTAGAAGGTTTAGTGCTTAGGTTGGTTAGAATAAAGCTATTTTAGGTGACATTGTCAAAGCCTGAGCAAGGAGGTGTCAGAGAACTGTGTCAGAACTGATGCAGACCCAGCCCTTGGCCAAGTGGCCCTTTGATTCTGTCTGAATCTGTTTTTCTGGCCTTCTGGTGGAGGTGGGTTCTTCAAGTTGTCCTGCTGTTTCAAAGCAAATATCTGCAGTGCTCTGGGGCCCAGGAGACTTGTGTGCCCAGTTAGTCACCACTTTTTTCTAACCTGCTATGATGGATTAGATCAGTAATTCCCGACCTGTGGACAAACATAAGACCTGACCTGCTGGGGCCCTCATCTCCTGAGTAGGAGACTCAGCCAGATTCCCTTGTCCTGAGCTCAGATTTCTTCTGAGCAGAGAGAATGAGAAACAGAATAATGGGAGGCATGAAAGACCTCTGGGCATTTTGGGGAAGAAATGGAATCTTGACCTGGTTTCCATGGCAAATTCCAAAAATATGCTTTTGAGTTTGGATTCTCTGCCTAGAGTCATGCATTCAGAAGTCTCCAGTGAAAAAATTTTGTATCTAATGTGCTGTGAAGGCAAATATATACATTATATATGTATGTTATATGTATATGTTGTGCATGTTATATGTATAACATGTAGTTAATATATCAGATTTCCTCCATTAAATTGTGTGTGTGTGTGTGTGTGTGTGTGTGTACATTCCATCTAATATATGACCCCCAAAGATGACCATATCCTAATCCCTAGAAGCTGTGAATGTGTTACCTTCCATAGCAAAAAGTCTTTGCAGATATGATTAATTTAAGGGTCTTGAGCTAAGGAGAGTATCTTGAATTATCTGGGTGGGCCCAATATAATGATGAAGCCCTTATAAGAGGGATGTAGGAGGAGTCAGAGTCAGAAAAAGGAGATGTGGTGATGGAGTCAGAGGTGGGAATGTTGCACTTTGAAGATGGAGAAAGGGAATATGACCCAGGAATGTAGGTAGCCTCTAGAAGCTGGAAAGGGTAAGGGAATGAATTCTTTTCTGAAGCCTCCAGAAGGAAGACAGCCCTAACACCATCTTGATTTTAGACTTCTGTCCTCTATATTAAAAATAAAATTTTGTTGTTTTAACCACTAAGTTTGTTGGCAATTTGTTATAGCAGCAATAAGAAACTGATACTACATGTATATGTACATACATGTAGGTATACATATATATACACACATACATATACTCTATAAAATTCAAGGATTATAAAACTTAAACATATTTAAACATATTATATGAAGTGAAAATAACAATAACTTACATTCAGAGTATTGCTTGTGACTCAAGATTGTGGTCTCTGGAACCAGGTCTGCAACAGTTTTGCATTACAACTTGGGCAAGTCACAGAGCTTCTTTGCATCTCAGTTTCCTCATCTCTAAAATGGGGATGTGATCCTACCTCATAGGGTTGAATTGAGGAAGATAGCCATATAAAATCAAGTTCTTAGCAGAGTACCTGGCACAGAGTAAGTACCATATTAAATAACAGATTTAATATGATTTTTCAGAAGAAGAAACGGAGGTTGACTTTCCGTGGCCATGCTGCTCTGAAGTGCCACAGGCAGGGTTAGAGCTTAGCCAGCTCCAGCTGCAGCATGGTTTCCACACCATACTTTCTCATCAACAGAGGGAAAGTAGCTGTAATGAACTGAATTTTTGTGTTGCCTCAAAGTTCATATGTTGAAGCCCCAACCCCAAGTGTAGCTTTAGTTAGAAATGTGCCTCTAAGGTTAATTAAGGTTAAAATGAGGTCACAAGGATAGAACCCGGATCAGATAGGATTAGTGTCCATAGGACTTGTTCCCCTTGATCCTCCCCCCCTCCCTGGGGGACACACACATTGCAGAAAAAGTCACATGAGGATACAGCAAGGAGGTGGCCGTCTACAAGCCAGGAAAAGAGCCCTCACCAGATCTTGCCAGCACCTGGATCTTGGAATTTACAGTCTCCAGAACTGTGAGAAATAAATCTTGTTTAAGCCACTTAGTTAGTGGTATTTTGTTAGGACAGCCTAAAGAGACTAATATATTATTCTTCTCCAGGCCCCAATCCTCTTTCCACAGCTGTACAATCCTGTTAACTATTTGATATACAACCCTCCAGACAGACAGACAGACAGACAGACAGACACACAACAACAACAACAACAACAACAACAACAACATGTAATAATTGTAAAAATAAAATGCCATCATCTAATATGTATGGTTTTATAACTTGGTTATTCAGTTAATACACCATTAACATTTAAAAAATTTTATTTCAGTTGTGAGATAATACATATTTATTTCTTTGTGAAAAGTTAGAATATTATGGGTAAAACTAAAGTCTCCTTGGGCCACCACTTCTAATCTTCTCTCCCATGCCTCAAGATAACTACTGTTTGAGTTTAGTGCTTATCCTTCCAGATCTTTCTTTAAATACCTTTATACACATGTACCTGTACCCAAAGCAAGTGTATAGTTTGTCGTTTGTGTCCATGTTCTTACATAAATTGTATCCTACTGTGAGGACTGTTCTGAAAGTTGGCATTGTATTTCTGAGATCTTTCTATCCTTATGAACATAAATTTGGTTTACACCTTTTAACTGCTGAATTGTACTTTGTCAAGTGAATGTATTACATTATATTTGCCCATTCAGTTATTGGTGGATCTTTAGGTCATTTTCATTTCCTTGCTTTTATAATGCTTCCATTAGCTTCATTATTCGGTCTTTCTGAATACACACATGTGAACATAGTTTTCTGCGGTATAGACCTAGAAGAGGAAATGCTGGGTCATAGGATATGCACATTTACAGTTTTAATAGACTCTGCCAGAGATATTTTCAAAGTGATTGTCCTCATCTATATTTGTTCTAACAGTGTATGAGAGTACTCTTTTCTCTATAGTATCACCTACCCTTGATTTTGTCAATGTTTTAATTTTTTCAGATATAATGAGTGCAAATTGGATCTTCTTGTTTTAGTTTGCTTTTGGAAAAGTTAATTAGATGGTTGAGCAACTTTTCAAACTGACTATCTGAATGATATCTTTTATGAATTGCCTGTTCATATTCTCCTCCCACTTTTTATTGTACTGTTTACCATTTTCTTATGATTTGTAGGAGTCTTTGTGGATATCTTTCTGTTCTAATACATGTGGGTCTAGTTTACTACTATTTTCTAAATAGTTATGTAGTATTCAGCCATTTATTTAGGGGTTAGAAACCAACTGAGGCCAAATGTGGCCTTCTATCTATTTTTCTAAATAGAGTTTGGTTTGGTTTTTGGTTTTCTGAGACATAGCCAGGTCCATTATTTTACATATGGTCTATGGCTGATTTAGTGTTACAGCAACAGCACTGACTAGTTGTCACATAGGTTGGATGGCTGAAAATATCTGCTCTTGGGCTCTTTACAGAAGTTTGTCCTGATATAGATAAATCATAATTTATTTAACCATTTCTCTTTTGATGAATATATAGGTTGTTTCCCATTTCCCACTATTACAAATAAACAGTTATGTAATTCATATTGTCACACACATACATCTATCTTTCTCTGCAGTTGTGAGCATTTCCTTGGGCTGGATTCCTGCAAATGGAATTGCTGGCTTATCAGACATCTGTGTTTAGTGAAATTTGCTTATTTGAACAGTAGTATGTCTAAATTGGAGAATATTTTAAAGAAGGGTTATTTCCTGGGAATAATGATAGTTTCCCATTATTTAGGAGTACCAGACACTGTACTAGGTGCCTAATACATATTATCTCATTTAATTTTTGTAGTGACCCTGAAATTAGTATTAATAACTGCCTTTTACGTAATGAAGAAATAGAGGCTCAGTAAAATTAAGGAGTTTGTTCAAAACCACAGAACTGGTGCATGGTGGAACCAGCATTTGAACCCACTTTTCTGTAGAAGTATTTTCTACCACTAGATGATAATTCTCAAGTGAAAAACTAGGTGATGAACACTATTGACATAACATAGTATTACAAGTAGAAATTTTACATATTTGTTCTTCAAATGAACAGGTAACAACATTTGTAGTTACTGCGGTACATTTCTGTAGACAGATGGGTTAAATTAAAGTAATTTTATAGACTCTTAAAAACTGTTGGCTTTCATAAGCAAACTAAACATTTCCTTTGCAGTCTTATTTGTATTTCTATAAATAAAGACACAGCTGTGATGTAGGGTAAAAAATACTGAATTTAGAAATCTGAATTTGGAAAAACCATGGTTTCTGCCTCCCAAGGTTGCTGTGTGACTGTGGTCAAATTTTCTACCCTCTCTGTGTCTCAGTTCACAGAATTGTAAGAAATTAGTGTGAATAGTGGTAAAGTATTTGACACAGTGTCTGGCATGTAATAAGTATACAATCTATGATGGCCCTCATCCCCTGAGGATATTTCCAGAAGGGGGATTCAATATAATAAACCCACGGTACACTTCAATGAGTTTGTTTCAAGGCTCAAGCCCTGCCCTGCTCTGAAATACTAATGCCAAACCTTTGGCATAAGAGTAACCAAGAGATACCAGACACCATGCATTGCCAAGAATGTACCTAATGCCTGCAGTACAAAAAAGAGAGGCCAAGTTGTGACATTTTCTTGGCATTTAAATATTGCTATACTTGGTCCATACTCTTGTACATTCTGAGAACCTTAATACTAACAGGTAACATTTATTCAACACTTACTATATACCTGAGGCTGTGCCAATCATCTCCTTTAATTCTCACCTTATTGCTGGTAGACTGGTACTCCTTTTATTCGTATAAGGAGTCCACTAGATGAGGAAATGGAGACCTAGGCAGATAGGTTCCAAAGCGGTATGTCCTGAGTAGATAAGAAAGCTAGAATTTTAATCTACATCCAACACTTAAGCCTGTGCATTTAACCACCATACTATACCCTCCCCCCACCCCCATCAGGAAGCCTTCAATAGGAGGATTCCTTAAGGAAACTTTATGTGTGCTTATTTCAGCTGCAGGCTTTGGGTTGGGAGGATCTGTCCTTCTGGGCCTGTAGTGCATCAGACTTAAGCATGCTAAATGGTCATCTATTAACATCTGGAGGGTAGGATTGCCTTTCTGGACTGTCTGGCACCACGAATCAACACGTCTGCCATATTGATTTCTTTGCCATCTCAGGGAAGCCTCCTCATGCATTAGAAAGTGAGGTCTGACAGCTGACCATTTTGCTTTTATCACTGCTTTTCTCCTATCAACAAAGTCTCTTTCACCCCAAATTGCCGCCTAGCATCCATGTCAGAACCAGATCAATTTGTCTGTGCCACTCTGTTGGGATTGCTGTCGGTTTTTTTTTTTTTTTTGGTTTTAGCTGCCTCGTAGACCATCTTGTTCGCAATATAAGCTCCAAATGGCCTGGAACTCGTCTTTTATGGCCTCTGCCAGATTAAACATTTAGAACATAATATACCCAGCTTCAAAAACAATTGTGCAGCCTTCCAGCCAAGCAGCATATTGATTTTAATTTAGGCAATTGCACACATTTTCAGGTCTTAGGAGGAACTCTGGGGCGTCAGCCTGCCAGTGGCTTGTGGCCCTTTTCCCTCCCTACCACCACTTCTTCACCTGGGTTAAAGGAGCCTAGAGATTATAGAGTGAAAAACATAGGCCACCATCGGTGCATCGTGTTTTATCTTTTGGAACTGGGACCATCTCAACCTCAGTTCTAAAACCAATATGGAGTAGAAAAGCAGCAAGGTGATGTAGGAATAGTGTGGACACAATTGGGTTCAGATCCCTGCCTTACTATGGAATGGCACATGACCTTGGGAAAGTCATTTCATCCTCTGGACCTCAGGCTTCTCACCAGTAAAATGGGGCAATGAGGACACTTAACTTTACAAAGCAGATATAAGGATAACTGTCAAGTACTAGAAGATCTTCAGTAAATACCACATTTTTTTTGTTGAGTGACTAACCATGGCAGAATATTTTAATGCCCAGGAAGTGTTTCTTCTCACCCCAAGGAGGCATCAATTCAACAACCACTGCCTAGAGACCATGAGGCCTAGTTCATTTTGCATTTTGATTAAAATCGTGGTATCCTCTATATAAGTCTGATGGTACATAACTTCATTAATTAGCTAATTTCAGAAACTCAATAATCAACACTAGACCCCCAGTGCAGCTTCTGTTTATTCATTCAACATACATTTGCACAGTTCTTGCCTTGTGCCAGGTGTGTGCTAGGTGCTGCTCCCTAATTGTGAATATGTGAAGAGTGTTTGCCTTTAAGGAACTCACTATTTCGGGTGGAAGATGGACACACTTAATGGTTATTTGAACGCAATGCTGGAGGGGGTGTTCCCAAAGAAACATCTGCTAAGGCTGAGGAAGGCCATTCTAGGTCTTACTTTCCAGTCTCTGGGTTTTATCACAGTAGCAGAGCTGCTAGGAACCAAAACTCAAATACAATGGCTTAAACACATTATCAGGTTATTTTCTGACTTTAAAAGAAGTCTGGAAGTCAGTGGCTAGGGCTGGGGAGCCCCAGTGGTCACATCAACATGCCAGTAGGAAGAAGAGAAAGGGTGTGGGGATAAAAGAAGTTCACTCAGCTGAGTTAGCCTTTTTTAAAGTGGCTTCCCAGAAGCCCTGGCTACCTCCCTCTTGTTGAGACCCCTGGAGTCAGTTCGCTGGGCACTTGGCTGCCCCAGCAGAGCAGAAGGGAGAGTGGTTACTGCACAGACAACTAGTCATTGCAACATCCACTTAATAGGATGTTGTAAGTAAAGATGGATGAGGGTTTATTTATCATCAGGCTGAACCAATGATGAAGTTTGGTGGTACAAGGTGGGATAGTATGGCTTTCAATGCCACGATTGATGTTGATGAGCGAGGGACCAAGAGGGTGAAGGATGGAGACGAGTGGCGTAACTGAGCTGACTGGAGGCCGAGTCAGGAGGAAATGGATTCCTTGGGGGCAGGCTTTGGGAACAGAGTACGTGGACAGCCATGTCTTCTGCAGTTGGAGTAGCCGCCTTTCTCATCTTCAACTGAGCTGAGAAAGTTAGAGAAAACAGCAGGAGCCACCCGGTATTCTGGGGCTATTTCTTTGGCTATGTTGCTCCTACCTGAATCTATATGGCAGCAGTCAGAGGAGTTTTGCAACTGCAGCAAACTGCCCAAGAGGCCCCAGACCACTGCAGGGAGGTTCGGCTCTTGGAAATCAGCCTGGAAGTTATGCTATCAGCCTCTTGCATTCTTAAATTGACCTGTCATGATGGTAGGAAGCAATTGTGTCTTTCAGGTCAGAATGACTTTCCATTTAAAAAAAAGCTCTCACTCTGGTTGCAGAGAAATTAAATTAGAATAATGAATAGAGTTTGATAAGTGAAAATCTAACTTCACCTGCTTATAGAGAAATAGCTGAATGTCAGCCAAAAATGAATGTTTTAGTACCTTGGAGAGTTTGATAAATGACAGGTACTGATAACCCAGAGCTGTCTTTCTAAACATAGGCCTGACGATAACTTTACTCTAAAATGTTTATGTGGAAACAATGAGGACTATATTGAGAATAAGCCACAAGTCTTGTGGCCCATTTCTTACTTGCGGGGCCAGGGAGAACTATCTGGCTGGAGAGCTATCCTCCTGGAAAGGCTGTTTGACCCATTTGAGGATGAAGAAACAAAGTTCTCCATGGATGGATGACCATCCAGCTTTGTTAGCCACTTCCTGAGGAACTACTGCCTTAGCTCCTCTTTGCAGAACACCAGGTCTGCTTCCTCAATCCCATCTGCTTATTGGAGGCCTCTTGGTGGAGCATCAGAACCTACTATATCTTGCACACGTTATCTGCTCTAAGGAGCGTAGGTGCTGGTACTCCGGTGGCCAGAGGAGCTGTGGGCTTCTCTCTGTTAGGTGCCAAAAATTATCTCAGGTGACAGATTTGGCAGTCATAGCCTCATAAAGCCATTAAAAACCTGAGAGAACAACCCCTACTATAGGACAGTGACTCCCTGCTCTGGATGTACATTAGAATCAGCTGGGCAGCATCTGAACCTAACCATGTCTGGGTAATACCCTTGATAATTGAATCAGAATGCCTGATGAGGTGATCCAGGTGTCAGTAATTTTTAAAACTGCCCAGATAATTCCACTGTACAGTAAGGTGGAGAACCACTGCTGTTGGGTGGGAATGGGGCAGGACTAGGTGAGGAGAAAGAATGTCTCATTAACCTGTCTGTTTTCTAGGCTGGATATGCTTCCTTATTAAAAAAAAAATGGTCACAGATTAAGTTACTCCTCCCCTACCTCCCCACTACTGTATCATACACTAGGGAATAAAATAAGCACTTCTATGTATCTTGGAGCTTATAGTCAAGCAGGAGAGATAGACCATGAACATGAAATTATAAATTATGAAAAGTTCTATGGAGGAAAAGAAGAGGGTGCCACATGGAAAGTGACTTATTTTGTATTGGTTTATGATGAATAAGCTGACACCTACTGAATAAGAATGGGCCAGTCATTCGACGTCATGGGGAGAGCTGAGGGAACAACATGTGCTAAGACTCCAGAGCAGTAAAATGGTGTTTCTACTCCAGTTTTCTATCTTCCACAAACATGTTCTGTGGCAGGCAGAATATAGGGATGACAGGCATGGACCCTACATTTGAGGAGCTCATAATTCAGTGGAGAGACAATGTGAAAAGAAATAGATAGTAATAAGCAGAATTTAGCAGGACTCCCAGGGGCACAAATTTAATTCTGCCCAATGCGTGAAATGGTATATATGTATAGGGGTGATCAGAGGTCTCAGCAAGAAGTCAGGCTTTGAATGATCATGTAGAACCACTTCCTTTGTCAATGCTGTGTTTGACATCTGTGGAAAGAATTCTCCAGAGAGGGGAGAAAGTGCCACAGGCACCAAGAAGCACATGTATAAAGGCATGGAGGTACCAGAGTGTTTAGAATGCGTGGTGTGTCTGGGGATGGGATACATGCTGTGATGGGGGTGTGGCTGGAGATGGGTGGAACTGGTGAATAAATGACAATAGGGGCTGTCTCTGAATTGCTTTCCAATAAGGGGAACTAGGATGAACGGATCTCTGATCCCAGTAAAGGCTGCAGTTCTCATAGACCTGGATAAACTCTCTTCTCTCCTCAGAGTTATCTGTGCCTTAATTCAGTTTCCTGTGGAATGGGGGCTCCCAGGGTCTCAAGGCAGCTGGCACCTCCCAGCAGTCCTCTGTACACCTGGTACCTCAGCCTGTATCCCTTGGTGCCTGAAGTCCTAAATGTTTATTTTTCCCTCTACTTAGAGCAAAGCCACTTCCACATTTGGTCCCTACAAATGGAAAACAACAAAGGGTAGAGCCCTCTGATGACCCACTTCACACACAGCTGTGCTGCAGCCTAAACATTTCTTTTTTGCAGGATGCCGAGAGGACAGGGGCCTGGGCACACCTGCTGATCCCTTTGCCCACAAGTTCCAGGTGCACCACGTGATTCTTGATGTTGTTTGTGCCAAGCTCTTTTCACCATAAGTGGGATGCTGGGGCAGAGAGAAGGTGAAGGTGAGGCTGTATGGTATCGTAGGGCTAAGTTTAGAAGGGTCTTGTGGGCCAGGGAGCTTGAACTTCATCCTTGGGAGTGAGGAGCTAGGGAAGGATTTTCAGCCTGAGAGGGCTATGATTAGATCTGTGTTTCTGAAAGATGTCTCTGTTGGCTAATGTGTGGGATGTACTATAGAGGAGTGATACTAGATGATGGGATTCACAGGAATATTAGCTCCCTGAGGGTTCTCTTTTGTTCATTACTTTTCCCTAGGGTCTAGAACAGGGCCAGGCACATAGTTGGTAGTCAGTAGATACCTGATGAATGAATGAGACCAGTCAGGAAGCTATTGTTATGGATCAATCGCACTTAAACTTGGTCAGTGGGGAGCAATTAGAGATATTGAAGCAGCCTGGAGGGAGAGTTTAGGATTGGGGGGGCACAGCTGGAACAGCAAGGAATAGCAACTTAATTGGTTTTACTCCTTTAGCCTAGCACTAAGATTTCAGCAGCCAGGTTACAATGGTAAGGACTATTTGATTTGAGATACTGTAATCACCATCCTGGGGTGTGGGCTCCAACCTTGAGGAGTTGTGGGCTCCATGAAAAGCATCTTCTTCCCAGAAGTCTGGCCTAGGTACCACCTTGTTCTTTGTGACTTCATAACATCAGGGCTTTCTGGTACAGCAGATGGAATTGTTATTGAATTTTCCATAGTGCATGATAGAAGACCTATAAAGTTTCTGTCTCTGATATGTTTTTCTACTTAAAATTGGAAAGGATACTGTTAAAATAATGTCCCTCCTGGATACTTCTAAAACTCAACCTCTCATCCTGCATGGGCATCCTGCATGGGCAACCTTTGATAACCCGTGCAAAAGAATCCCCAAATCTAGTCTGTACATTGACAAACTATTGTCTACTCTCTAGCTTTTATTCATCTGTTTGGTTTTTTAAAATGTTTTTCAAGGTAATTTGGGCTGGTCATTACTATTGTGGCCTAGAGTATAAGTTCCATCTTAGTGGATCCAGGCACATTCTTAGTGGCAAGTAACAGAAATCAGTTTTGGTTAACTTAAGCAGATTTTATGCTAAATGTATATTTATATATGTTATACTTTATATAACATAAAATTTGGAGTTTGATGTAAATGGTCTAAATGCTCCAATCAAAAGACATAGGGTGGCAGACTGGATTAAGAAAAAAAACAAAGCCCATATATTTGCTGCCTACAAAAGGCCCACCTCAGACCCAAAGGCACATACAGACTGAAAGTGAAGGGATGAAGAAACATTTGCCATGCAAATGAAAGCAAAAAAAAAAAAAAAGTCAAGGTAGCAATACTTATATCAGACAAAATAGAATTTAAAACAAAGACTAACAAGGGATGCCAGGGTGGCTCAGTCGGTTAAGCATCTGACTTCAGCTCAGGTCATGATCTCATGGTTCGTGGGTTCAAGCCCTGTGTTGGGCTTTGTGCTGACAGCTCAGAGCCTGGAGCCTGATTCAGATTCTCTCTCTCTCTCTCTGTCTCTCTCTCTCTCTCTCTCTTTCTGTGCCCCTGTGCTGCTCATGCTCTTTCTGTCAAAAATAAATAAGCATTAAAAAAATTTTTTTTAAACAAAGACTAACAAGAGACAAAGAAGGGCATTATATAATGATAAAGGGATCAATCCATTAAGAAGATGTAACAGTTGTTAATATCTACACATCTAACACCGGAATACATAAAACAACTATCAACAAACATAGAGAAATTGACATAATACAATACTAATAGGGGACTTTAATACCCCCACTTACATCAATGAATAGATCACAAAATTAGAAAATCAACAAGCAAATACTGTATTTAAATGACATATTAGACCAGATGGACATAACCAATACATACAGAACATTCCATCTAAAAATAGAATACATATTCTTTTAAAGTGAACATGGAAAACATTCTCTAGAATAGATCACAAGTTAGGCCACAAAACAAACCTCAATAAATTTAAGAAGGTTGAGATCATAGCATGCATATTTCCTGAACACAATTGTATGAAGCTAGAAATGAATCACATGAAAAAAAACTGGAAAAAACACAAACATATGGAGGCTAAACAACATGATACTAAACAACCAATGAGTCAATGAAACAATCAAAGAAGAAATTTAAAAAAAATACATGACAACGAGTGAAAGTAAAAACACAACAGTCCAAAATCTTTGGGTTGCAGTGAAAGCAGTTCTAAGAGGGAAATATATAGCTATACAGGCCTACCTCAAGAAACTAGAAAAAACTCAAATAAACAATATAATCTTACACGTAAAGGAGCTGGAAAAAGGTGAATAAACAAAGCCCAAGGTGAGTAGAAGGAAGAAAATAATAAATATCAGAGGAGAAATAAATCACAAAGACTAAAAAATAATAAAAAAAATCAATGAAACCAAGAGCTGGTTTTTTGAAGAGAAATAAAACAGATAAGTTCTTAGCCAGACTCATCAAGAAAAAAAAGGACCCAAATAAGTAAAATCATAAATGAGAGAGGAGAAGTAACAACTGAAACCACAGAAATACAAAGGATTGTAAGAGAATACTATGAAAATTTATATGTCAACAAATTGGACAACTTAGAAGAAGTGGATAAATTCCTAGAAACATACTATCATCCAAAACTGAATCAGGAAGAAATAGAAAATCTGAACATACTGGTTGCTAGCAATGAGATTGAACTGATAATTAAAAAACTACCAAAAAATAAAACTCCAGGACCAAATGGATTCACAAGTAAATTCTACCAAATGTTTAAAGAAGAGATAATACCTATTCTCCTCAAACTATACCCATACCCCCCCGCCAAAAAAAAAAAAAACAGAAGAGGAAGGAATGCTTCCAAATACATTCTACAAGGTCAGCATTACCCTAATACCAAAGCCAGGCAAAGACACCACAAAAAAAGCATACTGTAGGCCAATGTTCCTGATGAACACTGTTGAAAAAATACTCAATAAAATATTAGCAAACTGCATTCAATAATACACTAAAAGGATCATTCACCAGGATCAAATGGGACTTATTCCAGGAATGCAAGGGTGGTTCAATATTCACAAATCAGTCGATGTGATCAACAAAAGCAAGTTAAAAATCATCATTTCAATAGATGCAGAAAAAGCACTTGGCAAAATTCAACATCTACTTATGATAAAAACTCTCAACCAATTGGTTTAGAGGGAACATAACTCAACATCATAAAGGTTATCTGTGTTACTCACAGATAACATCTTACTCAATGGTGAAAAACTTAGAGCTTTCCCCCTAAGATCAGGAACAGGATGTCCACTCTTGCCACCTTTATTCAGCATGGTCCTAGAAGTCCTAGCCACAGCAATCAGACAAGAAAAATAAATTAGAGGCATCTATATTGGTAAAGAAGAAGTTAAACTGTCACTATTTGCAGATGACATGATACTATACATAGAAAACTCTGAAGATTCCACCAAAAAGCTACTAGAAGTAATAAATGAATTCAGTAAAATTGCAGGATACAAAATTAATGCCCAGAAATTGGTAGCATTTCTGTACACTAATAATGCAGTAGCAGAAAGAGAAATTAAGAAAACGACTCCACTTAAAATTGCACCAAAAAGAATAAAATACCTAGGAAGAAACTTAACTGTAGAAGTGAAAGTCCTGTACTCTGAAAACTATAAAACATTGATGAAAGAAATTGAAGATGACACAAATAGAAAGATATTTCATGCTCATGGATTGGAAGAACAAATATTGTTGAAATGTCCACAGTACTGAAGCAATCTACAGATTTAATGCAATTCCTGTCAAAATAAAAACAACATTTTCCACAAAACTAAAATAACCCTAAAATTTGTGTGTAATCACAAAAGACCCTGAATAGCAAAAGCGATCTTGAGAAAGAAAAACAAAGCTGGTATTGGAGGTATCACAATTCCAGATCTCAAGATACACTACAAAGCTGTAGTAATAAAAAAAAAGTATGGTACTGGCACAAAAATAGACATACAGATCAATAGAACAGAATGTAGAACCCAGAAATAAACCCACAAATATATGGTCAATTAATCTTTGACAAAGCAGGAAAGAATATACAATAGAGAAAAGATAGTCTCTTCAATAAATGATGCTCAGAAAACTGGTCAACTACATGCAAAAGAATGAAACTGGACCACTTTCTCAACCATACACCAAGATAAATTCAAAATGTATTTAAGACCTAAATGTGAGACCTGAAACCATAAAAATCCTAGAAGAGAACAAAGGCAGTAGTTTCTCTGACATTGGCCATAGCAACATTTTTCTAGATATGTCTCCTAAGACAAGGAAAACAAAAGCAAAAATAAACTATTGGGACTATATCAAAATAAAAAGGTTTATACAGTAAGGGAAACCATAAAAAGGCAAACTATCAAGTAGGAGAAGGTATTTGCAAATGATATATTTAATATCCAGAAACTACAAAGAACTTACTTAATTCATCACCAAAAAACCCTAAACAATCCAATTCAAAAATGAACAAGGGACTCAAATAGACATTTTCCCAAAGAATATATCCAAATGGCCGACAAGACACATGAAAAGATGCTCAACATCACTCATTATGAGGGAAATGCAAATAAAAACCACCATGAGATCTCTCCTGTCAGAATGGTTACAATAAAAAACATAAGAAATAACAGGTGTTGGCAAGGATATAGAGAAAAAGGAACCCTCCTACACTGTGGGTGCAAATGCGAACTGGTGCAGCCATTGTGGAAAACAATATAGAGGTTCCTCAAAAATTAAAAATAGAAATATCGTATGATCCAGTAATTATACTACTGGATATTTACCCAAAGAAAATGAAAAACACTAATTTGAAAAGATATATGCACCCCTATGTTTATTGCAACAGTATTTACAATAGCCAAGATATGAAGGCAACCTAAGTGTCCATTGAAAGGCAAATAGATAAGAAAGATATGGTATAAAATTTTTTTAGTTGGAATTTTAACTATTTTAAATGTACAGTTCAGTGGTGTTAAATACATTCACAATCTTGTACAACCATCACCAGTATTTCCAAAATGTTTTTATTACCTTGAACAGGAACTCTATACCCATTAACAATAACTTTCCATTCTCCTCTTCCTCCATTCTCCCCTTCAGGTCTCCAGAGGTAACCTGAATCTTACTTTCTATTTCTATGAATTTACCTATCATAAATATTTCATATAAGTGGAATTATACAATATTTGTCTTTTTGTGTCTGGCTTACTTCACTTAGCATGACATCTTCAAGGTTCATCCATTTTGTAGCACATATCAGCACTTCATTCCTTTTAATGGCTGAATAATATACCATTGTATGGATATACCACATTTTGTTTATCCAAAGAAAGGATTTTTAAAAAAGGATTTTGAATAGATTCTGTAGAACAAAGCCTGGAGCCTATGTAACCAGTGTGGGGCTTTACCTCAGAATATCTGCATATTGAACTGAAGCTGCCTCTCTACTGTGTGATCTTGGGTAAATCACTTTGAGCCTCTCTCCCTCACCTGTAAATAGGGGTAAAGAATCTTGTGCAGGTTGTTTAATCATTTGAGATAATTCATGTAAATCACTCAGCATAAATTTTGACACTTAAAAAAGTACTCATGAATGTTAACTATTATTATGGCTTATAAAAATTATTGTTTATGCTTCTTCATCCTAACACAAAATCAGATGGTTAGAACTTTTTTTAAAATATCTACTCCTAAGGAGAGAAATAAAACTAAGTTGCTTTTTTATACATGTTTTCAATTGATTGTTTTTTGGGGTTCGAACTTCTGAGGAAAGGAAAAATACTCCCCTTCTGACCAAGAGACAAACTACCCTGGTCAGTTCAGCCTGATATCTTTTTTAGATGGGGGCATCTCTGGGGCTTTACTTTCCAAGTACAAGCCTGCTCTGTGGAAACACAAAAGGGCCAGATGGCTAAAGGCGATGTCAGAATAAAGGGAATAAGATATAGTTCCTGTTGACTCTAAGTGGACTCCCCTGCAATGGGGAGTCCAATTATAGGCTGGGAGCAGGTTATGGTTCTTAGAAAGTGGATGGATCTGGATTCAAATACCAGCTCTGTTGTTTACAGATCAAGTTTTCCACTTTGCAGGGCTAAGAGAGGTTATCTGTGTGAGCTACTTCCTAGGGATACTGTTGGCAGAGGCACTAGAGTGGAGCCCCCCAAAGAAGCTGGAACATCAGATTGAGGTGTTCTGTTGCTTATCATTCTCTCTGGCCTCTATCTGCACCAGCCACCCTGGACATCTTGGCAGTGGGGAGCCTTTGGTGTGGTCTTTTGGTATCACCCTGAGCAAGGAAGGAGCATGACAATTTTCCATCCATTATTGGTTGAGATCCAGTTATTCAGAGTAGAACTTTCAGCCAGCTTGGGCTATCTTGAGATGTAGCTCTGCTCTCTTATTCCCAAAAGCATTTTTATTTAGTTGTGAAATTGATTTTATTTTATTTTTTGGTGTAAACCTTGTTATAACAAAATGATCTTCATCTACAATTCGGATGCTGTGAGAAATCAAATTTATATGCTGCATTTCCACTTTGCTCATGCCACTGACCAGCAAGGCCATGGGAATGAGAGCAGAACAAGTGCAAACTATTTTCTGAAACCTATCATGGACACTCCTAATAGGGGCTTATAGGACTTCATTATAATAATGACTATGATAATGAAGGTCTCATACAATACAGGTCATTTAACTCCATTACTTAATGTATTCTTTTCAAAAACCTTTTGTGTCTGGCATGTGACAGAAGACTAGCCTCCATTTTACAGTTGGGAAACTGGAGCTCAGACATCTATTGCTAACAGATGGCCTAGTTGGGGTCGGTAGCCACTCATCTGACTTCTCTTCCAGTGGTCTATTTATTTCTCCCACTATGAGCTGGGCAATGTGGAAACTCCAGATTTTATTGACTTGGTGGTTTGTGATATGGTTCATTTGACCACCCTCTGCCTGGAAAGGGGGCAAATCTGTGATCTCTCTGTCTTTCCAAATTTCCAAAGAGGAAGCATCTCTCAGCCAGAGCAGGAGCCTGAGCCTGGTTTGTAGACAGTGGGGCATATAGGTGCCTCATTGCTGTGTGCCCTGGGGCAGCAATAAATTGCTATTTGCTGATCTCGAAGCCTCTGGCAGAGATAGGGAGGGAGGGCTGGGAAAGTGACATTTCTGTAAATAACCACACCTGGTTCTAAGAGCAGAAGGATTGGCATGTCCCTGTAGCCTCATCAATTACCATCAACCTTTTGCAGAGGGAGTCCAGGGAGAGAATCTCTTCACACTCTTGTGATTATTTATAGCCACCTCATCCTGTCCGCACTCTGGGGGGAGCATGGTTTGCTTGGCAGCGGCCTCCTTCCAGATGTGTTTATACTCTTCCAGGCCCGGTGGAAAGCATCCTTCAGCCCCTCCAGTCCAGGGAGCAAAAGGGATGCCTGACATTAGGACATAAAGAAGTTGTGAAAGGGAAGACATGAGCAGGATGCCTGAATTTCTCAGTTAGATTCATGTATCTCCCAGCGAGCACTGATTGAATAGCCACTTTGCTGCTAAAGAAGGCAATTCAGGCAATTTATGGTTAAATAAACTTGCTTTGCAAGCAGGTAGACCTGGATTTAAATCCCAGCTCTGCCATTTACAAGCTGTGCAGTTTTGGTGAAGCTTCTCCCTCCATTTCCTCATCTGTAGAATAGGATAATAATAGCTCCTCTCAGGGTCATTGTGAGTATTTGAATGCAGAGGGGTAAGCAGGGACTGACATAGCAGATGATAGGTATAAGGTGCCTCTTCTTTAATTTTACATATGGAAACTTCACG